>NC_133502.1:643333-962500 GCF_049354715.1 Callithrix jacchus | reverse complement strand
TATAGAATCACAAACCATTATATAACTTCCCAACTTTTACTTAGAAGTGTAAAATGGAACAAAATGGAAAAAAAATGACCAGGATATTTCTGCATTTTGTGAAACACATAGAATATGGGTACTGTATGTAGATGTGCATGTTTTCATTTAAATATGATTAAGTCTTCTTGTGGATGAAAGAATTCTTCTTTCTTTCTTTATATTTCCCTAAAAATATGCTGTTTAATTTCTATGTTATAAGCAAACATTTGAGCTTGATTATGTAGAAATTCAGACACTATATAGCTATTTCTGAACACAATGTAAAATTCTAGGACTGGGACAAAATTGCTTCTCACAATTTTACCTTTAACTTCTAGTGATGCTCTGCTCAAAAATAGATTTTTTAAATCAAATCCTTTTTTGTCATAGGTATAGCCTTCATCTGTCTGTACTGCAACCATACCAATTCTGTCATGTACCATTTCACCCACTGGTTTCTGTGAAAACCTCATACTTAACTTGTCTTTGTCTAATCTTAATAGGAAAAATAGAATGAAATATAGTCATCATATTACATTAAAGGAAACCTGGATCTTGCATTTATGAGTCCTTAAGGCCACTGGTGTTCCAAGAGCAAAGTATGGTAGTGGTCTGCCTCAGGTTCAGACAACAAAAAGTTGTGCTTTTGTAGAAATTTATAAATGATTATAATTCAGACTCCTGGGTATAACCTCATGCATCAATAATTCAAAATGATAGCACAAAATCACTTAATTATGAATGTTCCAGAATGCAAATTTATAGAGAAAAATGTAATTTCTACTTGCCAATCCATATTAATACTTAAGGCCTTATAAAACAGAACTCATAATTAGGCATTTAATTTTCCTCTCTCTTTTGGTGCTTCCAAGCTTAAAAGAATATAGATAACTAGGTAGGTAGGTAGATAGACAATAGATAGTCAGACATAAATAAATATATATATGTTAGTCAATTAGATTCTGCTCTTAATGGGTATATTTATGCTTTGAGAGACAATCCTTAAGAGTATACTAATACACACACACACACACACATGTTCACACACACACCCTTATACAATGAACACAAATTATTCTCAGGTGACTTACATTTTTTCAAGAGGAAAAAAATTAGAATTTTAAGAAGAAGCTCCTCTTGAAGAGAGAGCACCTAAAAAAGGAACACCATTCATACTGTGGGATGTAGAAGACGTGGACAGAACACTCATTTAAAATGCTGAACAAACATATAATAAATAAAGAATGTAACAGAAAATTTAAGGGTGGGCTGCAAAAAAAAGTTTTTATTAACATTATACAAATAACCTAGAGTTACATTAGGTAACAAAAAGAGTCCATTTAAAACATAAATATATTCACAGGCAGCTTTCTACTTTCTATATTTCATTATAATAGTTAAAAAAACAAATATATACATTTTTCCATCTAACGACAGTATAACTTTTTCTTATATAAAAAAAAGTATACGGTTATGTTGATTTGAGCCTATATGCTAGGAACATATGTTTATGTTAGTAAATACTGTCATAGACACGGTTTCAGGAGAGTTGGTAATCTATTTTTTCTTATGTTTAAACTGTGGGTGAGAAGTATTAGATACAAGATGAGGGTGGATCAATGGTAGTTGTACTCTGCTGATAGGAGCTAATACCTTCTTCTAACCAGATATGAAATGGAGTTTAAAAAGGAAAAAGTCAAATCAGTTTTGTAGTGAGGCAATTCTGCCAAAAATAATAACATTATGTATATCTGAATGTTCCCAGTAATAGACAGCTTTGGGGCCAATATATTTTCACTTTGATTGTACATTAGGTTCAACTGAGGGTTTTAAAAATCATTGCCATATATATATAGATATATATGGCACACATGCACACTTCAGCGTGTTGGTCAGGCTGGTTTCGAACTCCTGACCTCAAGTGATCCACCTGCCTCAGCCTCCCAAAGTGCTAAGATTGCATATGTAAGCCACCAAACCTGGACTTCACTTTTACATGTATGTGTGTGTATATATATGTATGTGTGTGTGTGTACATATATATGTATGTATGTGTGTGTGTATATATATGTATATGCGTGTGTGTGTGTGTGTGTGTGTGTATAAAACTTCTTACCATTGCCAGTCAAGTATAATGAGGATCCAAACGATGGAAACACTAAGATACTGCATCAGGAAAATAATTTTCTCTGAAATCTAGTTTTACAAAACAAACACCATTTTCTATAATGTCTAGGGCTGCAAAACATTTTACAGTTTTTACATCCTTCATAATTCAAAAAGACTGTTCATAAAAACATTGTAATTTAATCAGTTCAGGGAAATACACTAGTGCATAACCAGACACTTAATTGATGTCTGTGTAAAAATATGTGCTAATTCTATCTCAGAATTTACTATACCTCCATAATCTTAGAAATATCTCTGTTCCCTGATTCAATTAGAAGTTAGCATTTCAGACTTGATTATGAAAATATTTTATAGCTATTTATAGTGCTTAAAATATATGAGAAAAATAGTATGCTTTAAAAGTATGACTTCTGATTACTCTCTTATATCTATAAAAACAACACTAAGTTTCTTACTTCAGGTAATTTAAATTGGGTGTGCATGTGTGTGAATTCATTTCATTTTTTAATCTCATTATTTATACAGCATTCACATACCTACTTTTATGGTTATATATTGATGACTTAATTTTTCACCCTAGATGATACTGTTATATAAGCTCACTCAATTTAAAATCAGCCTGATGACACTAAATACTAAAGCAAAATTCTAAGACTACAAATTAACTCATGGAGGGACTTTATGGAATGATCCGGCCTAGATAAAAGACAAAAGTGATTTACGAAAATGATACATTGTTAAATATCAGTGTTACGTAATTTCAAGTGTACACAAATCAGACATTCAACAATATATGTAAAAGTGAAGTCCAGGTGTGGTGGCTTATATCTGTAATCTTACCAATTTGGAAGGCTGAGGCAGGTGGATCACTTGAGGTCAGGAGTTGGAAACCAGCCTGACCGACAAGATGAAACCCCATCTCTGCTAAAAATACAAAATAATAAATTAATTAACCTGGCATTGTAGTGAGCACCTATAATCCCAGCTATTTGGGAGGCTGAGGCAGGAGAATTGCTTGAACCCTGGAAGCGGAGGTTTCAGTGAGCCGAGATCATCTCACCACTGCACTTCAGCCTGGGCAACAGAGTGAGACTCCATCTCAAAAAAAAAGAGAGAGAGAGAGAGAGAAATAAAAGAAACACTATCTTTACTCAAGATATTTTTACTCAAAGAAAGTATGTTCTTTCAGTGCATGTTTCTTCGTTGTACACATGCTTTCTTATTTTCACCTGATGAGATCAATGCTTTATAGCACTTTTGGTCTGTCTCTCGATCAAAACTATTCATTTGAAAAGTGTCTGGCGTCCATGACTTAACACTCAGTTGTGAATATGATCTCCTGATAATTACATAGTCTTGCAGCAGAAAAACACTTTAAAGATCATCTTGTTCAACTGAACATCTATCTCTTAAGCACGAACTTCAAAGCCAGAAACATAAATCAAATTTACCTCCTGCAGGAGTATTTTGATTTAGCCTAAATTAACCTAAATTGTATTAAGAAAGATAATAAAAAGCACAATGTTTACTTTATAATTTGTTTTGTGTAAGATTTGCAGAGAAAGGAAGTTTCTTTTTTTTTTTTTAAAGCTGTCTTCAGTATTAAACTGTGTGAAGATATCTGGCAAAAATAAAAAATAACACATGAATAAAAATGTTGTAAAAAGTATAAAATAAATCAACCCAGTTCAATTCACATATCAGCTTCATTTTTAGTTTTTAAAGAACAAAAAGCCATCCCTTCATTAATTCTGAGGGGTTAGCAGTTGTATTTTTATTGAGATGTACAACATATACTTAGGAAAAACAGAATGAAATATAGTAATCATATTAAATTAAATTAAGACTGGATCTTGCATTTATGAGTCCTTAAGGCAGCTAGTGTGCCAAGAGTGAAATGTGGTAGTGGTCTGCCTCAGGTTCAGACATAAAAAGGTGGGCTGTCTGTAGAAATTAATAAAGAATAATCATTAAAATTCAGACTCCTGGGTGTAACCCCATGCATTAATTCAAAACAATAGCAGTCAAAAGTTTCATCACCTGCATTTCATTCCTGACCATTGTAATTGTTCATCTTATTTCATAGTTATTGCTAAAAAAATTTCTATAGAGGAGGTGGTGTAAACAGTATTTTGTTATGCAGGGGAAGCACCATATGAATTCTACGTTTTTACATTTGTTTATACCACTTTCTCACTCCTTCCCCCGAACGTTCTACCCATCAAAAGCTGCAGAAAGTTTCTCAGTTCAAATGTCATTCCATAAGAACATTTTCTGCTTGACTAAGGCACTGGATTCTTCTACATATCTATGCCATCTTCAGTTAACATCATTCATTTCCAATTTATCTAATGTATGGTGGCTTGGTTATGTTTGTACAAATCTTAATTTTGTCATAACTGTAAATCATGATGGGGAAATAATTTGTATATTACAATCTCTGTGTCCCCATAGAATCTACATTTTTTACACATTTTGTATAATTGATATTCATTAATTTAACAAATATTTATTGAGGACATTGTATGCTTTAGAATTTCAGGTCAAAGTGACAAAAATAATATGATCCCCATCCAGAAAGATAGAATAGTGCTGGTAATAGTAAATTTTGTGAAAAGCATTCTAAAAAAATTATTCTACTAACTCCTCCCAACACTGGGAACTAAGTACAATTACATCATTTTTTAAGTTAAGACAATGAGAACAGGAGTTGTGTTACTTGTCAGTGATGCCAAAATATAAGGCAAACTCAGCATTTTATAATTTTATCCTACATACATGTTACTGTAAAAACAAGACTAGCAATAGATAATAGGTGGGAAAACTATATATATTTTTTTCTAGAATTGTGCATATAGTATTTATTTGCTTGAGGAAATATTTTGAACATGGCTTATTTAAGTGAAATTTAATCTTAACTTTATTATATTAGTTCCTGTTGCTCCTCATCTTGAATGCTAAGAAGTTTCTCTTTTTAAATATGACTTGATCTATAAGGATGACATTCCTGAAAAAAAAATGTATTATTTGATTGTCTAATTACTTGAGGTTATAATTAAAAATGACTTTAAACTCTTTTCTTTATAGACAAAAGGGACTTTTGCTTTGCTTGCTATTTCAACAATATGCAAATATATGTTTTTCATTTAAAAATATTAACAAAACTTCATAAGCATTTTAAATAACAAAAGATCAACATTAACAGAAAAAATATTAGGCATTAAAATTCCCTTTGTATATACTTATTCCTGTGATTCCTGATGAATGAATGATGTTTTATAGAGTTTAGAAATTCTGAAAATAAACAGTGGCTGAGGGAACACAGCAAATGGGACATTAATACAGGACATCACCTCAAGAAGCTCATCCTCAAAAAACAAAAGTCAGATTTTGAGGCTTAAAAGATAAATGAATTTATTTGGATTCAAATCAAACCACAGTAAAAAATAAACTTTATCTTAGGAAATACCTTTTGAAATGTTCCAAGCATAGCCACTTAACCTCTTTAAAATAGCATTAGCAGAGAGACAATTTTTTTTAGTATGCAATTAAGGTATGACTCATTGTTCACTCAGAAATGTGGAGATTTCTCACAATTCCATTTTAAAATTATTGTCTACGTTTTTCCATCTTAACATATAAATAATTTCAACCAGACCTAAAAAGATGAACACTCAGAATATGTCTTGGACTTTCAAAACAATATTTTTTTTCTGAGAATGATTTTATTTTTACTTTAGGTTTCTTTCAAATACATACAAAAGTAATCTGTAGATTCTTGTTATGAATATCAAATAGAAACTTTACTATATGACTTCCATTAAATAATTTGTTCTAAATATTATTGATGTCACGAATTTTAAAAATATGGACCTCATGTATTCTCTACATTTTAGGATTGCTCAACTATTAAAACTAACCCAGAAAATGGAAGATGGGCAGGTCAAAGTTGTCTCTTTTTTTTTTTTCCTCTTTGCCACACCTATTTTTCTCATATTTTTAGGGTCAAGTTTCTGCTAGTTTTGGTATATACTTTTAATACACCATTCAGAAAAAGGGCACTGTTTCACCTCCAGTCACTAACATTTTTAACATGAATAAGTATGTGTGGATCCATCAAACAGGTTCCATCAGCCCCAAATGTGTTTCCTATTACAAGTTTTATACCTCTGAATAGTATGTGAGTCCTACTGTTTTCAATGATAATATATTACATTTTTATTTCTATGTCAGGAAGAAACAATTTACACCAAACCAAATGAGCTCATCCCAAATTCTATTATTATTATTATTACTTTGAGAAAGAGTTTCTCTCTTCTCCCCCAGGCTGGAGTGCAATGGCACGACCTCAGTTCACTGCAACCTCTGCCTTCTGGGTTCAAGCAATTGCCCTGCCTCAGCCTCCCAAGTAGCTGGGTTTACAGGCACGTGCCACCACCCCTGGCTAATTTTTGTGTTGTTTCTTTCTTTAGTAGAGTTGGGGTTTCACCAGGTTGGTCAGGCTGGTCTCGAACTCCTGACCTCAAGTGATCTGCCTGCTTTGGCCTCCCAAAGTGCTAGGATTACAGATGTGAGCCAGTGTCCCTGACCCCCAAATGTTATTATTAAAAGAACTTTTTGTTGTGTTCATAAGTCAACTATATTTTTTCCAACAGCATTCATGGGGAATTTTTTTTCCTATGAATTTTTTCAACAATAACTACAAGCAAAGCTAATCATTAAGTATGTTGGCTCTTCTGTTGAGTTTTCTATTATTGTGAGTCAAATAGAGAGAGTGAGGGGCAAAAACAAAACAAAAAAAAAACAAAGAAAATGAGGAGGAATCCAAAGTTTTTTGAGGGAGAGATTTATGTTCTGGACTTTTTCTGTTATTAAAGAGAAGGATGAACAATAATGTTTCAATGGTTTTCTAATGTAAATTAGTATTTTTGCCAACACAGTCAACCCATCTATGCCATTCAAAAGACACAGGAAGAGCCCCAAATTCAGATAATTAGAGATGAGATAAATAATTTTGTAATTTTCTATTATGTAGCATTTTGGATAACTAATGTTCATATATAGTAACTGCGTAGCCATGTAGTCTTAATTAAAAATAAGTTGATCCCAGCACTTTGGGAAGCCGAGGCGGGTGGATCCCGAGGTCAAGAGATCGAGACCATCCTGGTCAACATGGTGAAACCCCATCTCTACTAAAAATACAAAAAATTAGCTGGGCATGGTGGCGCGTGCCTGTAATCCCAGCTACTCAGGAGGCTGAGGCAGGAGAATTGCCTGAACCCAGGAGGCGGAGGTTGCGGTGAGCCGAGATCGCGCCATTGCACTCCAGCCTGGGTAACAAGAGCGAAACTCTGCCTCAAATAAAAAAAAATAATAATAATAAGTTGATACACATTTTGGGGGACATAGAATGCTCTAATTTTTATAAATGTATCTTTAAAAAGAAAAGTTTGAAGAACTTGGAGTATTCAGGCTTTGCAAATTCTGATCGGTAGGCAATGTTTATATTGCCTTAAACTTTACTGACTTTTTGTCCATGTTTAAGATACAGACTATCACCGCAATTCTCCTGTTATCACAGAGAGTTTCACATTAGAAATTCACATAATTCAGGAGAAAGAGGCACCACAGAAAGGTGAGTTGATATTACACAGTGGATTTTCCCTTAGAAGATTTGCTGACTCGGGAATAGGTTAAGATACTGAAGAGCCAGGCAAAGGGCCTGGAGGGAAAATGACTAAAAAGAATCCAAGAAAACCAGCAATGTTCATGTGTGTTTGGTCTCAGGACGACTTTAATCACTTCATTCTTAATTCCGCAAACACTGTGACTAGGTTAGTTCATATTTTAGTGCATTTATATAGGATTTAAGAAACAATAAGACCTATGGTTGTAACTGTAGAAATATGAA
This sequence comes from Callithrix jacchus, assembly GCF_049354715.1. Classification (NCBI taxonomy): domain Eukaryota; kingdom Metazoa; phylum Chordata; class Mammalia; order Primates; family Cebidae; genus Callithrix; species Callithrix jacchus. The sequence goes on along the minus strand of NC_133502.1, from coordinate 954,438 downwards.
ATAAAATATTCCTCAATAGTACATGTTAGGAATGTTCTAATTATCTAAATGATTATTTTTTTCGGTGTGACCAGTGGATTACCAGACCGCACTTGCTCCTGAATGGCCATGGGGTCTTAATTTATCACAAAAACTTCATTCAGTATCAATTTATTGATTATATACTACAAATTTCAGTGTTAGTAAAATGCTTTAAAACAACCATAGACAAATGAAAGTCATTTTTATTTAGATTATTATTAAGATACAACTATATGGTCCAGGTACATCTCTAAACAGGTGAAGATACAAGTGTCACATTATGCAGAGACTTAGTATCCAGCATATTTCAAGATTAAAATATAGTTACAGAACCATCTCTGAACAGATGAACCTTACTATCCAGCATCGTCCAAGACTAATACATAGTTACATAATCTTTTTCTTTAAAACAGTTTAAGAAAGTTCTACTTAAATTTTCTGGACCTTCCCTAATAATTAATTTTATTTTAGAGACTTTGAAATTTCATCACTTTTCATGGTTTGCTGAATAATTATTGTGTTATTAAAGGTTTTCAATATACCCATATTTGAAATAGACCTTATTGTTTTGTAAAATTGTTTAGATTAGAATCTTTTTACACTTTTGAAAAGTCAAGTCATCACTAACAATTGGTTAATCTCTGATTTTCGATTAATCTAGATTTTTATTTTTGCTACATATGTTAGCCATTTTATTAACATTTATTTATTAGATTAAGTGCTTTTGCACACCGAAGCTATGTAGTAGTGGAAAGAAAAATAAGTCTTTCATTGTAGATGTTATGTTGTCTTTGGAATGTGTGGAGAATAAACATGTAAACAAGGTATGCAATATGAGAGTTAGTAATTAAAACTGGAAAATAAAAATGAGGTTGGTCATGGTGGGCTTATGCCTGTAATCCCAGGATTTTAGAAGGCCAAGGTGGGTGGATTACTTGAGGTCAGGAGTTCAAGACCAAGCTGAACATGGTGAAACCCCCCCTCTAAAAACACAAAAATTACCCAGTGTGGTGGCACATGCCTGTAGTCCCAGTTATTTGGAGGCTAAAGCAGGAGAATCACTTGGGATGCAAAGGATGGAGAGAGCTGAGATGGTGCCACTGAACTCCAGCCAGGGCAGCACAGTGAGACTCAATCTTGAAGAAGAAAAAAAATTTAAGGTAAAAATGAAGTAAGTTAAAAAGGAAGTGTGAGAGCAACTTCTCTTTATATAAGGCTATCAATGAAGTCTGCTAAGCAGAAGATGGGAGTTCGTTTCTGCAATATTTATTATATTTCTAGCTTTTTAATTTATATGTGAATATAAACGTGTGATAAATTTTCAATAGTGTTAACCCTTTCTTTTATTTTAAAATATTTCCCTTTGCAGCTTTTTGGTTGTAATGTAACTCTACTGAGTCCTCTAGAACACACACACACACACACACACACCCCCAATGAGATTCAAATTAGAACTGCAATTAATTTTATCAGTTAATTTACATTAACTTATTTTGCAACATTTAATCTTTACATTTAGAAACTCTGGCTGGTTCTCATTTTCTTATTAAAAATATCAAGTATTTTTCATATTTGTACAGTATTATTTTATTTGAACAGCTTTCATAATTTTCTGCTATAATTAAATTAACCTTTTAATTTAATGCTAATGCATTATTCCTGAAGTATAGAAATTGCATTTTTGTGGGATTGTCTTACATACTCTCATCTTGCTGAATTTATTATTTTTGTTAGACTGCTTCTCTCTCCCAAAATCTTCTAGGAATCCAATATTACCCTTTGTGTACATGTGCATGTACGTTAAGTATGTGGATGTATTTTGCGTACGTGTACGTGTGTGTGTGCACGTGCTTTATGTCTTATTGGATTATAGAACTTCTAAAACATCAATGGTAATAATGGGAATTTTTGTTTGGTTCTTACTCTTCCTGTGACTATGCACTAATGTAAGATATTCATTGAGGCAGCATACAGCATACAGATAATAGAGGAATTATATAAGCCCTCTTAACTGTGATATTCTTTTAAATGTAATATTAATGAATATTTTCTTCCCTCTCCTGCTGGCTTCTAACAGTATTTTTGTGCTTATCTGTCTGTGTGATCTTTGGATTTCATGTTCTATTTCCTGTCATAGATTTGCCATATGGATGTGGAAACAGATTGCCTTTTTACTGAGACTCCTGGAATACACTTTGTTGGAAAGGACTTTGTACTCTGTTTCTGTCCACTTAATTTGTCTGTTATTCATGCAGTCCAAACAAGCTTTGGCTCAGGGACTGAACTTTATATAATTCCATTCAACCGATATTGCCATGACATAGAAAGAATAAAAAATGATCTATTTTTGGTGAAAGTCTACTTGGAATTATTGTATCACTTACATAAGAATCACTAAATTGGTAATTGTGATCAGTTTATAGGCAAGTTGTGTTTGATTATCCTTGAGATACATTATTTGATAGATACAAATATTTAAATGTTTGACACAATAAATGATACATTAAAAATTTCAGCTATGTGAAAATTTACATCCACCTTCCTAAGACAACTCAAGAAGTATAAGAGACATTACAGCATCAATGTAAGACAGTATTCAGTAAAATCTGCTATTTTCCGTTGTATTATATGTCTGTTATTTCTTTTTGAAAATTAAAGAGTGATACTCAGGGCCAGCTCAGGCTGCTTTAGTTCCACTTGAAACCTCTATTTTTGGTACAAGCAGATGTTTCTCTCTTCCCCTTTTATTAGGAAAGTTACTGAAAACATACTGTTTTGATGTCACCATTATTTTATTTTCTTCTACAACCTGTCATACTAGTCAGATTCTGAGTTGTTTTTAAAGTTGAAGTAACTGCAGTGAAGTATATATTTTTTTAATGAACCTCTCCCCAGAGGAGGAGCTAATGTGCTTCCTCTCTCAAGGTGACATGACTGTTGCTCTTCCTGATTTTCAAGTTTATACTTTATATCAGTTTGACCTCAGTTGTATGACACTTTTAAGTGAAATAATCCAGTTTCAGCAACTAAGAATAAAATCTTTTGTGAAAATTAGTTTAAGCTTGCACCTAGATTTCAAATTGTGGTTGTCAAGAGAAATGTTCTGAGCCATCATCCAAAAAGCAAAGTAACATACGTTATATTAATATTCTTACAGTTAAGATATCAGATGTCATACCTTAAGTGTCCTATTTGCCTTGGCCAGTTAGAGCATAACCGCCTGCAAAACTTCCCACTTGTTTTTCAGAACGAAATGGCCATTGCTAAATAACTAGCACTGCATGTATAATTTCAAAATCTATCGCTCTATATTATTAGATTTATCTACCTCATTTGAAAATAGTCATAATTTTTACATCTTCATTGCTTTAAAAATGTCCACTTAGATAAAGTAGTACATGCCTTGAAAACCGTAGAAAAGTCTTAAAAGTTTAAAACATAACTAGTAAGATCTTATTTCCAGATTTGTAAATAAATTCCTTTTTATATCCAGCACTTTACTCAGCTTTTATAAATCAGTTTCCTCATCTCCTCTACTTATGGCGTTAATATAAGAAAACATCTAAAACACTGGAAAAAAAAAGGTATGCAAATACGAATTAGTAGAAAGTAGTTCAGTGTGTCTTACTGGAACAGGGCAGAGTGAAATCTGCTTTAGAAAATGAACGGCATTGGCACTCCTGTGCAGTTACAAGTCACATATCAACAAGATTCTCCCATTGTCTACCCATCTGCTTCCTTCACTGTCTATATTCAGATGCGTCATATACTATCAGAATTTCTAAAAGTGAACTCCTGATCTCTTAGCTGATTCATATCTTTACCAGAAACTTAGTCCATCTTAGTTAATGATAATTGCATACTTCTAATTACTCAAGCTTGGAATCATCTCTGAAATTGCTTTCTTTCATATCTTCTCTCCAATCCATAAGAAATTTTTACTGGCTCTATTTACAAAGCACATTCAGAACATACCGACTTTTAGGCTAACAGTGTAACCGCGGCTGACACTATCTTTCACCAAGATTACTGCAATTACTTTGCATCTTTCTGCTTTCATTTTTGCCCCACCACTTCACATATATATTTTTGAAATAGCAACCAGAGGTTGATATAACTGAATAATTCTGCCCAACGCCACTTCACGTATATCTTAGGGTAAAAATGAAAGATCTCAAAATGGTCCACAAGTTTTCTCCACTGTTATTCTGACCTCATTTCCTACTTCTATCTCCTCTTCTTATTATGGTCAAGACATAAGGGCCATCTTGTTATTTCTTGAAAATGTAGACCTTTTGCACTGTCAGTGCAACAGAAATTGCACTGACATCTCTCCCAGAAGTCTCTATTTCTTAACTCCTTTGATCCTTTGCAAAATTGTCACTTAGGCTGAATGCTGTGAAAGTGGACCAGCTCCTGTGTTCCAGGATTCTTCAGTCATCTTACTCAGCTTTATTTTTGTCCATAACACTTATTATCCTCTCTCAAACTGTACACTTTACTTTCTCCAGTCTCCCTCAACTAGAATACGAGTATCACAAGGACTGAGAATTGCATTTGTTTTATTTGCTGCTGTATTCCAGAGTCTAGAACAATGCTGGAACCAACAAATATTTGTTCAATGAGTGAAAAAGTAAAATATTTGATATGAAGTTACAGAATTGAATGGATTTGATAATGTTGTGGTTTGATGACCCATCTTGTCTGAAAATAACATTGATATTTTTTAGAAATTGATAGCATTTGGAAATTGAACCAAAGCTTGGGATAATCAAATGCCCTGTTTCCAGTTCTATGTTTTTAGAAATAGACTAGATTTAGACTATATGCTGAGAACTTAATTTTTATATCATTATTAATATAGCCACGGTAACCTTAATTATTTCTATATATTATTTGAAGGAAACTTCAAAACCTAAACCAAATAGTGCCTCACAAAGAGAGAAGTGTGAATGTGTGGATTTGCTTTTGATATTTTAATATTTTGATATTTGCTTTTGACATAAAGAACAAACAAAACAAGTCAATGTGGAAGATCTACATTTTCATGAAATAAAATCATGGATTTCCACTGTGTCTGGAACATAATGAACGAGATGCAGCAATAGGAAATGAGGTGAGAAAAGTAATGGGGTAACATATGGACCATTCTGAGATCTTTTATTCTTACTCCAGGATACATCTATTTTAATATACATAAGAAACATATTTTAATGTACATGTTTGTCATATACACAGACACACACAAATGCATATATAAGTTTTAAAATCATGCATTTAAGATGTAATCTAGTTTTATTCCTTTATTGCTATCTACAGAAAAAAGTAATATATCTTTAGCTAAAAGAAATATCATTGTATCTACCAAACTTTTTTGTAGTGACAACTCTTGCTGCATATTTTAAAAGTATTTTCCAATCCAACAAGTATATTTGCAAGATAACTTTCTTCTCTAGTAATTGTTTTTGTCTGTTACTTACATACACGATTGAAAAACTGTCCAGAAATTCTGATATCAGGATATCTGTCATGACATAGAAAAAGTAGATAAAATATTTTTTTTCTATTTTGAAATGGTGCTTTATTTTAAAATTGTGCTATGATCTGAAATGTCTGTGCCCTAACAATATTTATGTGTTGAAATCCTAAACATAAGTTGATGGTGTTAGGGGGTAGGCTCTTTGGGGAGATGATTAGGTCACAAAGGCAAAGCCCTCAGAAATAGGAGCACTGCACTAATAAAACAGGCTCAAGAATGCTCATTCTCTGGTTCACTATGTTACAACCAACAAGAAGACTCATTTATGAGAATGTAAGCCCTTGCCAGGCAAGGGATCTCCTGCTGCCTTGATGACAGACTTTCCAGTCACCATAACTGTGAGAAATAAAATTCTCTTGCTTCCAAGACACCAAGTTGACAATACTTTGTTATAAAAACATGAAAAACTGACACGAATTGATTTGGTAACCTGGATTCACCAAGTTAAAAAAATCTTTAAATTTAAACTACTTTTATGAAATTGCCTTTTGTAAATTGTTTTATTCTAAATAATGAATGCATGACTGTACACAGTGTAATAAATACAATAAAATATTTTCACTTTTTGTGTGAATATATTAAAAACTAAAATATAAAAATGGCACATAAAGATTAAGAAACGTTATGCCTGATTATAAATATTCAATGATTTCTGATCTGAATATTATTAACTCTTCTTTTTTTTTCCTGGAGTTTATTCATTGAGTAGAAATTTGAAATGTGAACTTCTTTTCTGATATCAATTTAAAAGATAATAATAGCTCATTTCTTCAATAACTACAAAATTATATATATTGTTAGAATATAACTTTAATAAAATATGTGATTCAAGAAAAGCAATTTATACTCTCAAATGTCATTTGAATATGATTTTTGGTAACTTTGTTCTGATGGTCCTATCATGAATTATTTATTTAAAATATAATATTACCAAATAGGTGTCACAGCTATGAGTATAAAAGTCAGAACTATGTATGTAGTTTTAGGAACAAACTCAATTGAAATTGTCATTCAAACATTAATTTTTTTGACAGAAAACAAATGTTCTGAACTGAGGGCTGATTTTGGGAAATTTATCATGTTATTATGCTTACTTTTTTAGTCGAAGAACTCCCTATGACTTGACTGAACGTCAATTTTAGGTGACAGTTTTCAGCTTTAGCAGGAAAACACCTTTGCTAGTGCTCCAATAATTTTCCTGTGCAAAATCATATGAAAAAATGATATATGTTACCAAAATTATTTTAGGTTTCAAACACTTGGAAAGAGGGTAAAAATTAAAAAATGTCAAATACAGCCTAGCAGACAAAAAAAAAATAGCAAAAAAGATTTGAGAATTACTTAATAAAATAGGCTGGTTCACTGTTGTTTTTTTTCTTTTTCTTTCTTTTTTTTTAACAAAGGAAATTGGAATGAAAAGCTCTAAATAATAGTCTTTCTCATGAGATCAGTTTTATAGTAACTATATTTGTCTAAGTGCTGCTTCTATATTTCAATTTCCATTTAAGAATATAACAATCCAAGATTACATATAAACAAAAGTTACTATATATGTCTTTTTAAATGTGTGATCTAATTTTAGATCTTGCTACTTTTTATACTTACTGTTCATAATTTAATTGTGAATTCAGAGGAAATCAACAAAAAAGCTCTACGTTTATGGAAAATAAGTTCTACCTGAATGGTTGAAAATAACAGAATTATTAAGCCTATGACACATAGGTAGGAATATTGATAAAAGGTTGCAGCTAACAATGTTAAAAACAATAATTGTAAACTGAAAAATTCTTAACACTTACCACAATGTTTTTTTATGCCAAAGAGATAAATTAGCTTTGCTTTTTATCATTTTAATTTGATCAAATTGACTGAATTATAGTATGTAGCCTAAAGTCACATTTAATTTTGTGCATTTACTTAGGCAGAATTTCCTACCAACGATTTTGTCTGTCAAAGATCATATTAGGAGAGACATCCTCCATAGAGCCTTCTGAAAGTGAACGTGTTTTGAAGTTCTGTGATACACATTTTCATTGCATGAGGGAAATATAATTACAAATTTTAAGAATAACAAAAGTCTTTTATGTATACAAACTCTATGTGTCTGGTACTATTATACATGCACCAGATACTCTCATTTAAAATTTTAAGAATAACAAAATCATTTTTACTTCATTTTCATATATATTAACATTTATTATGTGCCAGATATATATGTTCTTACTATATGCCAGATACTCATGACACATAATACTTACATTATAAAGCCCTGTTAGAAGTAGCACAAGGTAGAAATGTAATTTAAAACCGAATGAATGAATAAATGCACGCAATATAGGCTATTAGTTGATGATGGCCAAGTTTTGTTTTATTTCCTAAGTGTGGAACTTGAATAATTGAATTACATCTTTTTGCCTTCATTATCTAATCAGCAAGATGGGTTCACACATTGTCCTATATGATTCTCAAACTTTTTATGGCACATATTTTGAAAAGCTATAAAATTTTAAGATAGCAAAAGATTTTTTATTATTTCTTAAATAAGTTAATTAATTTCAAGGCACAATCACTTTTGTATTAACACAGCCTTTGTATGAAGTAGAAGTAACTAATGTCCGAGGCATCTGTTAGCTTATCCCAATTATCCGCTAGTGGGAAGAAAAAAAATTCAATCTGACAGTTTTCACCCTCTGCTATACAACTGGGGGTAAATATCTAGTGCCAATGTCCTTAATTTCTTTTTCTAATGATGGAATGATTAAAAGTACTCTCTAAATAAATAAAAGTTTTACAAATGCAAATTTAAAATTATTATTATCATCATCAAAAGCATCACTATTTGTCTTAGATGATTTATTTTACAGTTTTATGTGTAATAAAATACTGGCCTAGACATTCATAAATCTTATGCTGATAAGCTTACTGCCAAGTTTCTGACTTTACTTTTTTATAGTTCATCAGAAAATTTAATATAGCGGAGACATTTGAGCTAGACGAAAGGAGAGAGGAAGAAAGTAGGTAGCAGTGAAAATAACATTTAAATTATGTGTATGGAACAGAGCAAACATATGCAGAAAGAGAAGTAAACAAGTGGAGTATTTAAGATTAGGCACTGCAGTCTATTATGTCCTCATACAGTTTGGTTCTGTGTCCCCAACCAACTCGCATCTCTAATTGTAATTCCCACGTGTGGAAGGAGGGACATAGTGGAAGGTGTTTGGATCACTGAGCTGGTTTCCCTCATGCTGTGCTTGTGATAGTGAAGGAATTCTCAAGAGATCTGATGGTTTCAAAGTGGCAGTTTCCCCTGTACTCTCTCTCTCCTGCCACCATCTAAGACTTGCCTTGCTTCCCTTCACCTTCTGCCATGACTATGTTTCCTGAGGCCTCCCCAGCCATGCAGAACTGCAAATTAAACTCTTTCCTTTATAAATTACCCAGTCTCAAGCAGTTCTTCATAACAGTGTGAAAAAAAGACTGATACATGTCCTATATTTACTATTTTTGCAAAATGCTTTTTGAGATATATTTTTGAGAAGAAAAAAAGTTTTAAAATAATGAGTCTATAACAATATTTCTATATGGTAAAATATACATTTTTAAAATTTAGGTAATTTATGTAAAATAAAGATGGTTATGGAGTCTAAACACTCTGCACATGTAATTTTTGTGAGGATTAGTGATAGCTAAACATGCCAGAAGATGCTTTTTGCACCCTTGAAAACGCTACAACTCCTTTAAAACCATTTAATTTACCTATTTTTTAAGCCAATACTGGAAAAAGTCTGAATATTTTAAAAATAATATTAAATACTTAGGTTTTTGTATCTATGCCTTTCAAGTTGATTAATACTGTCTATATCTTCAAATTATATATTTATATCTACATATGCAAAACAATTGGGAGCTAAACTAGGCAATTTATTTCAAATTATTCTTTTTTTCTACCAATATATAAACAATGATTGGTTTAGAAGACTCACAAATTTAATTAGTATATACTTAAGCTTGTAGATTTAAAAAAATATTTCTTGATGTGTAATTATATGATTCCATTTGATTTAGCATTTCCAGATTATCTAAAACTATTTCAGAAATATATGGAAAAGTAATAGAAATGTAATGTGATTCAATATGCAGTACTAGTGATATCAATTTTAAAGTAAGATAATAATAGTCAATGTTCAGTAAGCATTTATTATCTTTCCCTGCAGGTGTTTAATAAGTATTAAACAACTAAAATAATAAAAATGTATAAAGGATAGTTGCATAGCAATTTACAAAACACAATTTCTATGAAAATAATAGTGTCAGAGAATACATAGAAAATAAAAAAGCAAAACTAAAAACACAGAAAGTGTAGATACTTGTTATATATCACATATTGAAAAAAGTAGAATGTGGCAGTCTTATAATCATGTATATTTATTAATACTGTGTTCAAATATTGTTTCTTCTATTTGCTTAATGAGATCTCTTAGCAGTTTATGTATACTGAGAAATAGAATGCAATCAGTACAAAGACCAAAATGACTTTTAAGAAAATCTTGAGAAACAAATTCAACTAAATTGTGGTCCTGAATAGCTGATGCTTAAATGGATGCAATAAAAGCTATGGTAATGTAACTGTAAGGTCTCTTGCCCTAGTGATGGCCAAGTTTGATTAAATCCCCACAATGAGTGTGGATTATGGGAACTATAACTTGAGATGAGATTTTCGTGGGGACACAGCCAAACTATATAATTTACCCCTAAGCCCCTTCCAAATCTCAAGTCCTCACATTTCAAAACATAAACATGACAACATTTCAATAGTCCCTCAAAATCTAAATTCATTCCATCACTAGCCCAAAAGTTCTATCCAGCATCTCATCTGAGACAAGTCTCTTCCACCTATGAGCCTGTAAAATCAAAAGCAAGTTAGTCACTTCCTAGATACAATGGGGGTACAGGCATTGGGTAAATACACCTGTTCCAAATTGGAGAAACTGGCCAAAACAAAGGACCTACAGGCCCAATGCAAGTCTGAAAATCAATAGGGCAGTCATTATATCTTAAGTTCCAAAATGAGCTCCTTTGACCCTATATCTCATATCCAGGTCATGTTGATACAAAAGGTGAGCTCCTACAGTGTCAGGCGGTTCTGCCCCTGTGGCTTTTCAGGGTACAGCCTCCCCTCCCAGCTGCTTTCATAGGCTGGCATTGAGTGTCTGTGGCTTTTGCAGGTATAGAGTGAAATCTGTCTGAGGATCTACTATTCTGGGGTCTGGAGGATGGTGGCCCTCTTCTCACAGCTCCACTAGGTAGTGCCCCAGTGGGAACTCTGTGTCTGGGGTACTACCCAGAATTTCTTTTCTACATTGCCCTAACAGAGGTTCTCCATGAGGGCTTTGCCCCTGCAGCAAACTCTTGCCGAGACAGTTATGTGTTTCCATACATCCTCTGAAATCTAGGTGGAGGTTTCCAAACCTCACTTCTTGACTCTTCTATACCTGCAGGCCTAACACCACATTTAAGCTGCCAAGACTTGGTGCTTTCACTCTCTAAAGTAATGGCCTGAGCTGTACATTGTTCCCTTTTAGTCACAGATGTAGCTGAAGCAACTGGGACACATGACACCATGTCCTGAGGCTTCATAGAGCAGAGGGGCCCTAGGCCCAGCCTAGGAAACAGTTTTTTTCCTCCTAGGCCTCTGGGCCTGTGATGGAAGGGGCTGCCATAACGGTCTCTGACATGCTCTGGAGACATTTTCCCCATTGTCTTGGCAATTAACATTTGACTCCTCATTACTTTTGCAAATTTCTGCAGTGTGCTTGAATTTCTCCCTAGAAAATGGATCTTTCTTTTCTGTCGCATCATCAGACTGCAAATTTTCCAAACATTTATGCTCTGCTTCCTCTTGAATGCTTTGTCACTTAGAAATTTATTCCCCAGATACCCTAAATCACCTCTCTCAAGTTCAAAGTTCCACAGATCTCTAAGGCAGTGGCAAAATGTCACCAGTCTTTTACACAGTAAGAATGACCTTTAATTCAGTTCCCAACAAGTTCTTCATTTCCATCTGTGACCACCTCAGTCGGAACTTAATTGCCCATATCACTATCAGCATTTTGGACAAAGCCATTCAACAAGTCTCTAGGAAGCCCCAAGCTTCCCCACATTTTCCAGTCTTTTTCTGAGCTCTACAGATTGTTCCAACCTCTGTCTATTACCCAATTTCAAAGTCGCTTCAACATTTACAGGTATCTTTATAATACCAATTTGCTATATTAATCCATTCTCACACTGCTATAAAGAACTTTCTAAGAATGGGTAATTTATAAAAGAAAGGTTTCATTGACTCAGTTTGGTAGGGCTTGGGAGGCTTAGGAAACTTATGATCATGGTGGAAGAGGAAGCAAACACAGCCTTCTTCACCTGGTGGCCTGAGAGAGAAATGAGTGCCTAGAAAAGGGGAAACTCCTTATAAAACCATCAGATCTCAAGAGAACTCACTATCAGGAGAACAGTTTGGGAGAAACAACACCCATGATTCAATTATCTTCACCTAGTCCCTCCCAGAACAGGTGGGAATTATGAGAACTACAAGTCAAGATGAGATTTTGGTGGGGACACAACCAAACTATATCATACAATATAACAGAATTAAAAACCATGCAATCATCTCAATATATGCAGTAAAAGTTTTTTGATACAATCTAGTATCCGTTTATGATAAAAAGCTCTCAACAAAGTAGGCATCAAAGGAACATATCTCAAATAATAGGAGCCATCTATGGCAAACCCGCGGCCAACATCATACTGAACATGCAAAAACTGGAAGCATTCCCCTTGAGAACTGGAACAAGGCAAGAATTCCCAGTCTCACCACTACTATTCAATGTAATACCAGAAGTCCTAGCCAAAACATTAAGGCAAGAGAAAAAAAATAAAAGGCATACAAATCGGAAAAGAAGTCACACTCTCCCTCTTGGCTGACAATATGATTCTATACCTAGAAAACCCTATAGATTTCTTTTTAAATGTTATTTTTCAATGTAAAAACACAAGTGTAATTTCCTTAAATGATAACATTTACAGTTAACTAATTACTTTTAAATATCTAAATTATATTTAGCATAGCTCTTTAATTAAAGCAGTTTTTAGAATATTGATGTATGTAGCCATCAAACTAATCTGACATGCTTTGTCATAAATCATGTTTAAGACTGAATTATGTGGCTCACGCCTGTAATCTCAGCACTTTGGGAAACCAAGCTGGGAGGGTCACCTGAGGTCAGGAGTTTGAGACCAGCCTGGCCAATAAGGTGAAACCCTGTCTCTACTAAAAATCCAAAATTAGCCAGGTGTGGTCATGGGTGCTTGTAATCTCAGCTACTTGGGAGGCTAAGACTGGAAAATGGCTTGAAACCTGGAGGCAGAGATTGCAGTGAGCTGAGATCACGCCACTGCACTCATGCCTGGGTGTTAGAGCAAGGCTCTGTCTCAAAAAAGAAATAATCATGTAAATATTATTATACTTACATGTATTTACAACTTAAAATAGATTAGTGTTTCAGATTTGTAGCTGGTAGTGTGGATTTAAATCTTAGGCTTCTTACCCAAAAAAAAGGCAACTAGCATAATTTCTAGTTATGGGCCTATTGTACTTGAGCTATATCATTCAAAATTTATCATTACACATAGAAGCACTGATCTCTATATGTGGTTTGTAAGTGTTTTATGTAGAGTTTATAAAGAAAGGATAATAGTGAAAAACATTAACTCATTAAGAGTTTCAACAAAAATAAGAGTTGTTGCATATGTAGATTTATTATTAAATAGAAACTGTTACTGATATTTAAATTATATACATTGTTTTACTATTTGAATACGTTATCATTGCAAGCATTTATTATTTTTACAAAAAAGTGTTTTTTTGCAATTTTATTAGCATAGTAAGTGAAGAATTTTGTTAGTATACATAAACATCAAATCTATGTAGACACAGCCTTACAAATGACCACCTGTCACTATACATGAAGTCATATAGCACACTTGCAGCTTCAAAACACACATGTGCATGAATGTCGTAGCAGCTAACATGAATAAATGGGAGATGAAGAATGAGAAAATCGCATACACAAACTTCTTAAAGAAGACAGATTGGCTAGGTGCAGTGGTTGACACCTGTAATCCCAGCACTTTGGGAGACCATGGCTGGTGGATCACTTGAAGTCAGGAGTTCAAAACCAGCCTGGTCAGCATGGTGAAACCACGTCTCTACTAAAAATACAAAACAATAGCCAGACATGGTGCAGGTGCCTGTAATCCCAGGTATTCAGGAGGCCGAGGCAGGAGAATTGCTTGAACCCAGGAGGTGAAGTTTGTAGTGAACTGAGATCATGGCACTGCACTCTAGTATGGGCAACAAGAGTGACACTCCATCTCCATTCAAAAGGAGAAGAAGGAGAAGGAGAAGGAGAAGAAGAAGAAGAAGAAGAAGAAGAAGAAAGAAGAAGAAGAAGAAAGAAGAAGAAGTAGAAGAAGAAGAAGAGAAGAATTATTTAAAAAATTTAAAAATTACATATACATAATTTTTAAAAAATATTTTCTTCAATCTTTTCAATTCCTTTTTACCAAGCAGGAAGACAGACACTATACTCATATCATTTCTGTATGTAAGCAAAGAAGACACATTATGTCCTTCAAACAAAAGCACTCAGAGTTTCTTGTCTTTGTTTTCCAATCTGCCCTTTCAACCTAATTCTAGGGAGGACACCTTAGCATGCAGACCACTTACTGCTCATCTTCTGGAGTCCAGAGTGTAGAAAATCATGGTCTAGGGTAGCTTGGTTTGTGTTAAGCCAATCTATATGTCTATGTACGTTAGTAGGAGAAAATATCATACATTTTTCACATATACACAAAAATAGGGCCTTTTTACACACAAGCCACAAAATATTTTTTTTTGTTTTATTTCCAGAGGAAAGATTCACTGGGAGCCCATATATAATATTTAGTTAGGCCGAGGTGGGCAGATCCTGGCCAACATGGTGAAATCCCGTCTCTACTAAAAATACAAAAAAAATTAGCCAGGTGTGGTGGCACACGCCTGTAGTCCCAGCTACCCAGGAGGATAAGAAGAATTGCTTGAACCCAGGAGGAGGAGGTTGCAGTGAGCTGAGATTGCGCCACTGTACTCCAGCCTGGCAACAGAGCAAGACTCCTCAAAGAAAAGAAAAATTTATTTATTTAGTTCTGGAGAAGGAGCAGCCTAATACAGTAAATAATAGCTCCTATTTATTTAGCATTGTGTGGTATCACAATACACATACACAGACACATTCACACAAATACATATTGGTACATCTCTGTTCAGCCCATGTGTACTATAATAAGACTAAAGGCTTGTTTTTAAACTATCAAGATATAGTGATATCGCAATAGACAACAGTATAATAGAACAGTTAACACAGAAATTTAACATTTAACAAATGTGATAAGCTATTTGGTTTTTTCTTCTTCAGGACTTTCTGTGTATTAAAGCAACTTTTCTATATTGGAATGGTTTATTTGATTGAAAATTTTTTGATTATGCCTGTTCACCATTACTGGTCTGTGCACTTTAGCATCACTCAGAATATTATTTCTGATACCCACTATTTTATTTGCATGCCATTCCTTAAAAATATTTGAAGTGGTTTGTGGCAATATATGTAAATATAATTTTAATAACACAAAATAAATTGTAATATGTAATTTTATTATTTATAATTTCCTCAAATGCTAGTAATGAAAATTTTATTTTGAATTCCCTTAAATGCATGGTACTTTATATATTTTATATGACACTCAGTAGTCGTCAATGCCTACCTTAATAAAACACACAAACTTTGCACTTGGAAATGGATTAACAATTATACCCACACACAAATATGTGCACATAGCTTTTCACCTGACTTAAAGTTGAACAGTTGCTACTTACAGTGATAACAGCAACAGAAAATGTGAATATATTTTTTAATACAGTTGAAGTGGTCTACATATATACTATTACATACAATGTTTCAAAATTTAGAGGCCTGAAGAAACCATTTTATTAAACATGATGTGCTTATGGATAGACTCCAAACTGTAGTCAGTTGTGATATTTTGTTGCTCCATGTGGCATTGACTACAGGTATTTATTTGTGATCAGCTGGCATCACACTGGTCTGGTAGGTCCAAATTGTTTATTCTATCTCTCTGGCACCTTAGCAGAGGTGGAAGGAAAAGTGTATGTAGATAGTACTCTCTACCAGAGAACTGACTTATGGAGTTGCCAGCGTGGTAACATCAGAGTTTTCAGATTTCTTACATGGTTGCTCAGGAATCCCAGAGATAGTCTGTCAAGAATGCTTATTGGTCTCATAAATCCTAAGTTTATTAATTAGTACAGATTTACTTCTTTCCCAGAATGGTCCAAGTTTGGTGACTGAGGGAGGCAAGGATCTGAAGTCCCAGATTGCTGGCCCTACCCTGACACCTTCTATGGTTGCACTCATACCATAGCTTGCTGTCAGGTAAGCTCAGGCTTTATCAAGCCTGCATCATGTTTTACTTCTCCTGCCTGTTTCGCTTTCTCTACTTTCCCCTTCTTCCTTTCACAGGTGCACATACTGAACAATCATTTTGCTTCTCACTAGTAAGGGTCTACTTCCACAGACCTTAATCTGCAAAAAGTATCAACTTACAAGTTGGAGCTCTTCTCTAGCAGCAGTAACCAATGGGAATAGAATATTTAAACTATTTGCAAATGGCATTAAACTATGGAAAGTGTCTATCATCTAACACTGAATGCTGAGGTTTTTTGTCAGAAGTTTCTCAAATCATATTTATTTGTGTAAAAGAAGTCATAAGTAAATTAAGAGATTTGCTCTGTCTCTGAGTTGACCAATGTCACATCACAAAGATGTCAACTAATATTTAGAATATGTTAAGAAAATTCCAAGGTAGACAAGTATGTGTTGAAGATGACATTTTTGTGCACAGTTCAAGGGAAATATGAAGCAATATGGTTTGGCTGTGTCCCTGACCAAATCTCATCTTGAATTGTAACTCCCATAATTCCCGTGTGTCCTGGGAGGGACCCAGTGGGAGGCAATTGAATCATGGGGCAGATCTTTCCCATGCTGTTCCTGTGATAATGAATAAATCTCATAAAATCTGACTGTTTGTTTTTGTTTTTGTTTTTTTCTGAGATGGAGTTTCGCTCTTGTTGCCCAGGCTGGGATGCAATGGCGCAATCTCAGCTCACTGCAAACTCTGCCTCCTGTGTTCATTTGATTCTCCTGCGTCAGCCTCCCAAGTAGATGTGATTACAGATGCCTACCACCAAACCTGGCTAATTTTTTGTATTTTTAGTAGAGACAATGTTTCACTACATTGGTCTGGCTGGTCTCAAACTCCTGACCTCAGTTAATCCACTGGCTTCAGCCTCCAAAATGCTGGGATTACACATGTGAGCCACCACACCCAGCCAATCTGATGGTTTTGTAAAGAGGAGCTCCCCTGCACAATATCTCTCTTACTGTTTCCTGCGGCCATGTAAGACATGACTTTGCTCCTTTTTGCCTTCCACCATGATTGTGAGGCCTACCCAGCTATCTGGAACTGTGAGTCAATTAAACCTCCTTTCCATTATAAAATACCTGGTCTTGGGTATGTTTTTATTAGCAGCATGAAAACCAACTAATACATAAGATGTAATTGAAATTCCAGTAAACTATCTGGTGGTACAGTGTGAAAATTCTTTTTTCTTTAGTAATCTTTAAAACCATTTTTAGTTATACAGAACTGGATAATCTCAAACAAATTCTAGAAGTAGATGCATTCAAAGATTTTCTCACATTATGTTGACAAACATAAGGGGATAGTGGCAATCTGTGTGTCATCACTAGGGCACCACTTAAGAAGAATGAAGCCATTCTGTATATTGAAATTACTTGTGGGAGTTAGAATTGACAAAGTCAATGTACATATAGCAACTCAAATTTGTCTTAAAAATTTGTTATGCCTAATGTAAAAGTAAGAAACAGAATGACAGCCTACAAAAATATTTATATAAATACAAATATAAATAAATAAAAAAGCTAATGCCATATATTCTTTAAAATGTCTACATATGGGAGGACTTAACATTAAAATACATGAATGTGAGCATCCATCTGAAGGAAAGTTGCAAGTGGATAAGAAATATTAGAGGCTTTGTCTAGACTGATGATAAATTTCCAACAAACAGGAGAGGATAAGTAATTACAATTCCTCAAAGCACAAAGCTAGCAACTCACCAACAAATAAAACAATGCAAAAACAGTATAAAAATAATAATCCTAAGACTTAACTATAATATTGAAAAAATAATAGGAAAGAAAATGTTAATCTGGATTTAGTCCACTTGGTTATATAGAATTTTATTCACTGAATACTATTCACTGAAAATTACTTTTTGGCAAAAGGATCAATTCATATCACCAAGAAGCTGATTAAGAGACAGACATTTCCTTTACATGGAATCTTTCCTTTGAGTCACTTTTTTTTTAAGCATTAGAGCCATTTTTAAAACCTACCTTAGTTTTAATATTAGTTTAAAGATGAACATTCATGCATGAAATTGAATCATGTTTTCCTCAGGGATTCATTCTCTGTATCTCTAACAGAGCTCCTGTCAACACTGTTAAAACAAATTGGTTACAGTAAAGAAAGGTGGAAGTAGAAAATCATGGAAATTTAAAACCTATGAAGAAAAGTAATATAATTGTAAAAACCACTTTATTAAGCACAATCTTGCAAGTATTAAGCTTTGTTTTTCTGAAAAAAGTATTTTAAATCAATGAGTATATATATTCAAAAATCTGCACTACTTTAAGAAATGTCACAATAATATGATATAATGAAGTTCTTTATTAATAAATATATCCATAAATGTTTGAAAAAGTTGCTTATCTTTATTCATACTGTATGATACAAAAGAACATTACTTATATACGTGTATTACTTATATGC
The DNA here is from genome assembly GCF_049354715.1 of Callithrix jacchus. Taxonomy (NCBI): domain Eukaryota; kingdom Metazoa; phylum Chordata; class Mammalia; order Primates; family Cebidae; genus Callithrix; species Callithrix jacchus. Next base: position 935,852 of record NC_133502.1, on the reverse strand, counting down.
GTGTATTACTTCATTTACCTGTACATTTGTAACTACACTGGCAACATAATTGACACTAAATTATGGCATCAAAATGAGTCTCATTTTCATAATCTTTAAAATAATAAGCTAGTACCAGAAACTACGTTGTAACAATTAAATAAATAAATGCATATAAATCAATTATTATAATGCTAGTAAACAGCATGCATTTAATAATAAAATAAAATTAATATAAAACACTAACAATAAACACAAATATATTAAGTAGTAAATTAAATCAATAAAATAATGTGAAGAAATCAATACTCAAGTTATTGATGAAGGATGTTTGTAAAACATAGTTCTGGCATTCAAGTATAGGAGGACACTTGTCTTATTTCGGTTAGTTTTCCATGTGGGTTTACATTCAGGTGAAACAATAAAGTCCACTTTGTTCATTTAAACAAAAGTATATTATTGTTTTCCTCCTGCTGCATTTGTTACTTCTTTTATATATCAGATTTTCCTTATTATGTTTATATATGTCAATAAAGTATTAATTTTAATTCACAAGTATATTTTCTGATATATTTTTAAAACTCTAGATAAACTGTACACATTCTAGGTTTTGTAAAAACTCAAATTTTGGTTGTAAGGAAGAGAAAGAGTCAGAAATCAACTGAGACAGTGCCAGAAAACCTTGCTTTCTGTAAAGCTATATTTTATAAAAAATAATTTTCCCTATAAATTGTTCTTAACATTCTAACTGCCTTCTAATACATTAACAGATCTGTTTTGATATAGTGGTATAGATTTTCAAAGGTTATCTTGGGCTTTTATTTTTCATTTCTGTTTTTAAGGGAGAATTAGAGATTATGTAGTAAGTCTGTGGTCATATATAATGAGGTGAGTTCATTACATCAGGATTTTCAAGGCTAAATCCCATACTTAAGGAAAACTGTTTCACTTTAATCCACTAAAATGTTGAATCAAAATGTGTAATGGAATCTGCTGACCATGAGGGCTGAATGATGCATGTTTTAGATGCCACTTCTTAACAGCATGAGAACAATTCTTCACTTTAGGCAGCCATGACTCAATTTGATGACATCTATGTTTTCTTCTTGGACGTTGTAATAATGAACATTTGAAGGCAAATTTACTTAAAAACTAGCATGAATAAATAAAACATAGCTTGACTTTGCAAATTATGACAGAACTTTTCCCTGTAATTCTGGCCTACCATTGTCTAGTTCACATATATAAAGGTCAAGAAAATTTGATGTCTGCACAAAAGTACCAATACACCCAAGGAAAGCATTATTCATTATTATTATTAATTGCAACAATCAGAAATAAACTATGGCACAAAGAATATGTAATGATCTCATTTAATATATATTTTTAATCCATTAAGTTATATATATAACTGTTTAGCTTCTTTGCAAGTACAGAAAAACAGCCAACATTGATGTATTAATGTAAAGTAATTAAGTGTCTTAGTTATCTTGACTGTTTTCTGTTTTTTAAAAACGTAATTGACTATGTAAAATTTTATGTGGATGGAAAGAAAATATTTTCTGTTCATATATTTAAGTCTGTATGTGTTTTCTTTTAAAAATAGTCTCATTATTATTTAAAATATTTATCAGAAATAAAACATTACTATAGATTCAGTAGTCTACATAACCTTACAGTGAGTTGCCCTCATTTTTCCTAAAAAAGTCTTTGTTATTATCTTCTCAAAGAGAGCAAACACTTCATTTTATATTTTTATTGTTTGTATAGGTTCTTAGCAACAGCACATGGGCTCCAGCTCAAATTAAAACTGAACTGAATGAACTACTTTATTGAAAGTTCATTGTAATTTAATGTAGCAACATGAGTTGAGGAAGTAGGCAATTAAGATGATGAATGGTTTGGGTGTTTTGTTTTGTTTTGTTTTGCTTTGTTTTTAACTAGAAGAAACACTGAAGTTTAAATTTATTTATTTTTCTCATTTTCTATTTCTGTAAACTGGGGACCAAAATTATTCTGCTGTTCAACTAAGATCCTACAGATAGATTTTGTAATATTTCTGATTATGATCAAAGTTTCTGACTTTATTCAATTTTTTGTTTCATTATAGTTTTTGAGAAGAGTTGGTCATATTTTACCTGCGAGAACACATTCTTCAGCTTTGTCAGTATCAAACTGCTGGTATGTGGCTGAACAGGGACTTATTTATAAAGGAGAAATAAAATTAAGCTCTGTCAGTTTTCTAGAGTTTGCTTCTATTCTTTGAATGGAGGAACAAAACTGAACATTGACCTATTTCTATCATGTCCAAAATTCCCCTTATATCTCATTGTCAATCATTAGTCACATTGCCAGAAATGTGCCAAAGATTTCAGCCTTTCATGTATCATTGCACCAGAAGACATATCTTTTAAGTCATGCATTAAGTTTGATATTTCAGAGCTCTAATCTTAAATCTATTTTGTACTTTGCTGTCTGTGAGTGGCAGGACTAATTGGCTCATTCTCTCGTATAAGGTTACTTTGCAGTAGTCAAATGATGGATTTCTGTAATTGTCAAGCTGACAAGTTAGCTCTTATTATTTTTTTACCTTCCCATAGGTCTGGAAGGTATTCCTTACCATCCATAGAAAGGTGCATAAGCCTCTTTGTATGAACATTAATATGGTGGGTGCCTCCAAGAATCTAAAGTTATAACCTACTTGAGATATCTTGAATTAGAATATACCAAAATAATCTGAATGTTTGACTATGTATATAGGGTGCTAAAATAGTCATCTGAACACTCAAAAGATAAAAATCCTCTTCATATATGTACAAACCAGATTCTATTCTATTAGTACGTCATGTTTACTAAATTCAGTTTATGTAAAGAGACAGATATATTAAATCCTGTTCCTCCCACAGTTTTTAAATTCATATATCAATTTCTCTGAAAATCGGAAAAAGCATAAACATCTTTGGTGAGCAATGACAAAAAAAGAGTTTAAGGGCTGAAAAACAAACGATATGAAATCCAGAAAGCAAAGGTCCCAAACCTTCAAATCCTAATCTTTTATTTAAGATGGTATAAAAATAATCTTAGCAGTTTACTGAGATTGTCCTCAACATTTATATGCATTGTTTAGAAAAGTGACTTAGCGGGATTTGGTCATGTGCATTTATTCATATTGTGAACTTTTAAATGTGATATCTTACTTTTTAATATAATACTTTCCTATCCAGTATCAATAAAGTAGTATTCACTAGGCAATATCAATCTGCCTGATATTACTCAATGGTTTAGAATACTATCAGGCATTTGTATATTCATATGTATAGATGTGTGTGTATACGTATATGTATACAAATGAATATACATACATATGTACACACACACACACACACAGATATAATCGTTGATTCTTCACAACTGTAAGAGTTGTTATAGTATGTAATGGCTAAACTTGCAAACAAAATAAATGTAGGCTTTGTGATTTTAGATGATGTGTTATGAAAAGCTGTGGTTAATGCAAAATCAAACACGTGGTTTACATTAACACTGCTAATAATTGACTTCAGCTAATTAAATAGTTCCTCTGAAGCAAATCATTTTAATTAGCAGAAAAATTGTAAAATGTTTTGAGTACTATTTCAAATTTCAAAATACTTGTGGTAAACATTGTTAATAATTTTGCAAACTTAAGGGAAATGATACAGTAAAGTGTCAGTGTGATTCTGTAAATATTTACAAAATATTATAGAATTACTACTTATAAACAGATGAATGTTACGTACATAGCCTTTTTTAATGGAAGAATTTTCTGAATTAGGTCACCTATATCAATTTACTGTAGACGGAATCATTCAGTAACTGGAATTGAGTGTTGTTTTGTTTGTTTGCTTTATTTTATTTTTATTTATTTGAGGCAGGGTCTTACTCTGTCACCCACACAGAAATGCAATGGCACAATCACGGCTCACTGCAGCCTTATCCTCCCAGGCTCAGGAGATCCTCCCACCTCAGCCTCTGGAGTGTCTGGAACTACAGGTGTGCGCCACCATGTCTAGCCAATATTTTTCTTTTTCTCTTCTAAAGACAAAATCTCACTATGTTTCTCAGACTGGTCTCTAATTCTTGGGCTGAAGCCATCCCCACTGCCTAATCCACCCAAAATGCTGGGATTATAGGCATGAGCTAGCATGCCTACCTGAGTATTTTAACATTATTTAACAGCAACACTGCAAAGATTGGGAAAAACATTTATCATTTTGGGATAGTAGTTTCCTTATTTATAAATTGGATGATTGATAAAAATTACATTAAATGATTTTCACCACTAAATGTCCCTGTATTTTTAAATTAATCATGTAATGAAGACATTTAAGAAATAATCAAATGTCTGTTCTGATCTCGAAAAGCCATTGCAACTATATGTTATTTATTTTTTCATACTGATGTTAAAATTATTTAAATAAAATATATTCGTGACACAATAAAGTTTTGAATATGATTAAATAATGCAGAAAGATATATTCACATTTCAATCAGCATGTTATTTAAATCTTTAAAGATTTAGATTGATATATCCTTAGAAATAAGAATTTTATTTCCTGTTTTTAATTAGAGCTTTTATCATCAGGGTTACTAAGATGAGGTATTACTTTATTTCTTTTCTAGCTCTTAATGATACACATTGGTTTTATTTTGATTATTTCTCATTTTTTGTTTATTTTTGGCTATTTTATTTTTTCTCAGTTCTTAATTTTTTTAAAGATGATTTTAATGCTGACAGACAAGTATATTCCAAAAATAAATATTTTGTTTTTGTATATCATGCATCTAGTAATCTTATGATAAGTTGTAAGAATAAACAATCCTGGGTAGTTTTTATACTAAGGTCCTCTTCCTAGAAATTTACTCAAGAATGAGATCTTTAAACCTTATATTAGTTTGAAAAATTGTATATTTTTCTATATAGTTCCCTTTTCTTCTTTTACTTAAAAAAGAATTCAATTTATGCCTATATTTATTTTTTAAATTTTTGTTGTTTTAAAGGTATTTTTGATATAAAACAAATTGTGTTCTTTTTTTTGTACTAAAGCTAAAAACATAATTAAATCAGAAATTTAGCTTCCTGATTTCTCTGGTGCATGGAGTTTCCTTTTGCTCTGAAATACAAAATGAAAGAGCAATTGTTCAACATTTGGAGTAAAATCTTCTACTCCAAAGAATATTAATTCAAGAAACACATTTTTCCTCTCAGATTCTTAGGGAATGAAAGCAATGGTGCAGGAAATAAAAGAAAGAGAAAAAGAAATGATTTACAAAAGTTATAAGACATTGTATTTGACAATTGAACTTTAATTTGGAGTGAAAAGAAAGGTTCTCAAACATTCTCAATTGTTACTAAGCTCATATTCAGACTATAAATTGAGTCATCACAACATTTAAAGTCATCTAAAGGAAGCTGCTTGTACTAGCTAACAAAAATGGATTGTAAGCATTTCTCCCCTTGTATGTATTCAATGATAGCAAATTGCTAGATTAAAATGAGCTATGATGATTATATAAACACCATGGTATTATGAAAATAGATAAAACTTATAAGTTAAATCGTGTTATTTTGAGAGTCAGTCTTCCCTTTGCACACCAATGCACTATACCTATTTCCACAAATCTTTAAATAAAGAAATAATAGTTTAAATAAGCATTAAGATCAGGAAGTGTAAAAAAGTAGTTTTAATAATTTATGCTTTAAATATAGACTAAAAAATATAAGTAAAAGCAGTAAAATAAGGACAACCATTGAGCTTAAAGCCTGAGTATTTTTCTTTTTGAATTTCTGTAGTTATATCTAATTGGTAATATAATTTAAAATTTTCCCAGGGTATTTTGCAGCTTATTCTTTAACAATTCTTTGAAGTTCACAAAAAAAGAACAGAGGATTACTTTATAAATGGCAGTGCAGTTTTAACCTGAAGAATAATAAGATAGCCTGTAAAGTTACGCATTGAGGAAATTCAACCTTGGAACTCTTGTGATTTGATCAAATCATTAATTAAGTCGAGTAAGTTAAAACCCAGCATGTAGAAAAAATGTTCTTCTTGACTGAAGAATAAAATAAATGAATTACTTGAGGGATTTTCACTGTAGAATGAGTTCTTTTGAATGAAAGCATAAATCCAGATTAAAGTGTATAGGTTTGATCATTGCCACGTTTCATTTTCTGAACACTGGAACTTACAGCACTAGACTACGCAACTACTTTTGGGAATTGATCATGTTTGTAACACCTTAGGAAATAACTTGGGACTTCAGATTTCCTTTTTTCATGATATAGAGACTTTTATACATACAGTGTCACTATCCAAGAAAAAAAATTAAAAATAAAACAATATTAGCTCTGCTATTTTACCGTTTTCCCTTAACCTACAGAGAATCTATGGAAATCAAGTACATGAATGCAGGGACAGGATTGCGTACTGGCTTGGAAGCAGAAACAGTGAGACACTCCTATAAAGGATATCTTTAGGAGAGTTAACAGGTTGGTAGAGCTCAAGCATTGGCTGATGAGAAAGTGTAAAGCCCCAAGATCCACAGATTATAGAGGTAATTTTTATCCTATTTCTATCTTTATTCTTCCATCAGACAGGACAAAAACAAAACAAAAAGGACAGAAATGTTCCTCAAAAAGCATCCTCAAGGAGTAGGTCCAAAGAACTAAAACAGTGGAAATGTGAGAGGAGCGAAATACCCTGGCTGCAACCTTCCCCCCTATTTCCTGTGTATAACAAAAGCCTTAATCTGCTAGAGGAATCACAACTAATACTTTATGTTATTGGCAACAACCCATTGCGGTCAAAAGAAAATAGAAAATCCTTTAGCACAGGAGGAAGAACAGAAAAAATGCTGGGCCCAGGAGTAGAGCTAGGAAATGGAAAAGTACACTGATGCCATAGGCCAGAGACACAGATACACTTACCTGAAACTGTGGCTAAGAAAACTAGAGAATGCACTACTCTCTCCTCGCCAGCACCAGACTCAAAAGCATAGTGTACTAAGCACTCCTTTGAATAGTCACTATACCACTGCCCACCAGCACTCCAGCCTGGGAATCAAGGAGAGACCCCATCTCTCCCCATATCACCCCAGAAAAGCACTGGATTCAGTCATCTTGGAACTTTTCAGAAACATTTTCAAGAGGATAGAGACAGATACACACTGAGGTGTAGGGCAAAGAGAAGACGTAATTATAAGGGTTAATAAGCATTAAGAATGCCTACTGGCAAACAAGCTCATATTCTAACATAAGATAATGCTAGAGCAATTTAAAATCTGTATTGCCCTAAGGGTAAAGAGAACAGCAAATACCAAACACACTCACCTCTTGAAAAAATTAGCTCAAACTACTGCAATAAAGTGCTAGCAGAAGTGTATAATTTGTGGCATTAAATGGATTTACCTCATTCTGTACTGTCCTACACAAGATATCCAGCTTTCAGTAAAAATTCCAAGGTATGTGAGAAGTCAAGAAAGAACAATATTGTGCTAAGTTATAAAACAATCACAAGTCAGACTTAAATATGACATAAATTCTGAAATTGACCCAATTGCCCCATAGACTGATTCTTTTTTAATATATAAACATAGAAATTGACCCTTTTGATCTCAAAAAGCTTGAAACTTATATTTGTTTAATCTAAGTTTCTTCCTCAGGAAATAAACTTTAGCACTCTCACAAAAAAAAACTATCAAACAACTGAAACCAGCCCACCATATCAGCTGTCACCAAATGTTGGACCCCTCGTTCCTCATGATTGCTTCCTTGCCCCTCCCAAATTCCTGTTTTCTTACGTTCCTGTTTTCTTACACATTATTACGTTTCTTGCCTGCTATATAAACCCTTGTTCATATAAGCGATATGGGTTTGAGACTGAGCTCCCATCTCAGCTGCCAGCACCCTATTAAAGCCTTCTTCCTTGGCAATACTTGACATCTTAGTGATTGCCTTTCTGTGCAGGAAGCAGCAGGACCGAGTTCCAAATCCCGAGTTCCAAATTCCTTATATGGTAAGGAAATAAAGATAACTGTTTTATTTTAAATCTAACATTAAATATAACATGTTGAAAACTCTAATGAGAACAATGGAATGTGAGCAAGATTAGTAATTGGTAATTTGATGACAATTACTAATCTTGCTCATGTTTCACTTTTTTCATTACTAATTACTATTGGTAATTTGATACCAACAGTAACAATGGTACTATTTGATACCAACAGTAGTATTGGTACTATTACCAATATTGCTATTAGTATCAAATTATCAATAGTAATATAATTGGTAATAATAATTACCAATTATAATACTATTATAGCAATTGGTAATTTGATACCAATAGTAACTATGGTACTATTACCAATAGTAATGGTAACTTTCTTAAAGTGAATTTCTCTCTGAAAATTGGTATTTATCAGAGAGATACTGATTTTAAGAAAAGGATCAAATGAAAATGCTAGACATGAAACATAAGAGATGAAACACTTTCAGAGCCTCATTAGTAAACAATACGGTTGAGAAAACAGTCAATTTGAAGATAAAACAACAGATATTACCTAATCAAGAGGGGTAGAGGGTGGAAAAAAAGAGCGAGAGAAAAATACATATAAAAATAATTGTTATAGTGCAAAACATTGCATTCCAGAGCTGTGGGGTATTGGACAAAAAAATCACCCATAGATTTGGACATACCACATTGCTGACAAACAACATTGAGTAATCCAGTCTCGTGCCTCTTTTTATACATTAACTTCATTTTGAATAAAAAGCTTACTAGAATCTGCTGATTGTTTAATGAAGATATAGAGTTATTAACCCTCAGATATTCCCTAAAATGCTAACTTTTTAAAAATTAATACTGACAAAGCAAAAAATTTCAGGAGAAATAATAACTCATATGCCAATATTCTCTCCCAAAGTTTTATTTACAAAGATGCATAAAATATTAAAGTTTCTAAATTGGCCCCTTAATATCATCTTTCTCAATTTTGAATAGTCACCAGTAGATATATTTGAATACAGAAAAATCTAAAATTTGACATAAGGATAAAAAAGGAACATATATATATATTAATATCAGAATGAAACAAAGATGTCTTGAACATTTTTTAATTTTTCATATAGGTTTTATTCTTAGTTATCTCACTGCCTTTGTAGTGAAACATCTTAATGTTAAATCCATTTAAGATATTGGCATATGACTGGGCGTGGTGGCTCACGCCTGTAATCTCAGCACTTTGGGAGGCCCAGGCAGGTGGATCACCTGAGGTCAGGAGTTTGAGACCAGCCTGGCCAAGATGGTGAAACCCTATCTCTACTGAAAATCCAAAAATTAGCCAGTCTTTGTGGCACACACCTGCAATCCCAGCTACTCAGGAGACTGAGACAAAAAATCACTTGAACGCGGAGGGGCGGAAGTTGCCGTGAGCCAAGATAGCACCACTGCATTCCAGCCTGGGTGACAGAGTGAGACTCTGTCTCAAAAAAAAAAAAAAAAAAAAAAAAAAAAGATTCTGGCATACACAGGACTACTATAATAAAATCTATTAGTACTCAGCAACATGGATGGTATTAGATTTTATTACATTACGTGAGAAAACTGAGGCACCAAAGGACATATACTGCCTGTTCTTGCTTATATGAAGGAGCTAAAAAAGTGAATCTCCAGGAGATAGAGAAGAAGGGTGGTTAGTAGAGGCTGGGAAGGGAAGGAAGGATGGAGTATGAAGAGAGGTTGATTAACAGATACAAAAATGAAGTCAAATAGAAATTTATAGTATTTGATAGTAGATAGGATTTACCAGAATAGTAGATATTCTACTAGATCTTATCTAATAAATAAGTTATAGTATTTGATAGTACAGAAATGAAATTTAGCTAACAATAATTTATTGTATATTTTGAAATAGCTAGAAGGTCTATAATGTTCCTAACACATAGAAAAGATAAATGTTTCTGGTTATAGATATTCCCAGTCATCTTGATTTGATTATTGCACAATGTATATGGGTATCAAAATATCACATGTACCTTCAAAGTATGTGTAATTATTATATATTATTTAAAATTTTTGAAAGTTAATCACCAAATGTTATCCAATTGGACAGATATTTCCCAGTTGTATAGTAGACTACATTCTAGATATAAATTTCCACATACTGTCCTAAATTTTAAAAGTTAATTAGATATTTACTGAAAAACTCATTTTCCAGCTAGATTCTCTGTACTACATTTTACAGCCTCAGGTTGAATATCATTTAATTGAACCGTGTTTGCTTAACTAAGTTAATCAATAAGACGTTTTAAAGAAGACTGATCCATAATTTTTAATTCTAGTGAAACACTTCAAAGTGTTAAAGAAGAAAATAATCACCTGTTAAATTGTAGAATTAACTTTTGAAAAACATCATAGAAAATTATAGCCACAAGCAAAGCACTGTGCCGGTAGTCCTATTGACAATAGGTATTAAATCAAGACTATTTGGTCACTGAATATTTAATTTGCCTTAGGAGGATGTTTGACTTTATGTGTTTAAATTTTGATTTGAATTTGTTACACAGCAAATTTTCTTGGGTGGTTCTGAGAACTGTTTCAATAATCTAAAATAGACGTAGAATTCTATGGTATTTTAATTAATTCTATGGTATTTTAATTGTAATTGTAATAACTTTAAAATGCAAGATGGATGTACACAGATATTTATGCCTGTGATATATTAAGGTTTACTCAAATATGAATGAAGGCCACAGACATGCCAATGTTATGCACTTAGTGTTATGAATTCATCGCTTCATTTTTTTGACAGCATTATAAATGTCCCCTTTTTTAGTATTATTTTGTACAAAAGATATCTTAATATACCTGCAAACTGTATATTAAATATATTAATATATTTCCTAGCAATATACATATGCTGATATCCCTGTATGTGACCATCAAAAACAATCAATTCAAGCCTGGCATAGTGGTTTCTCTGATCCCATGTCTGCTCTCTAGTCTTATGTTTTGTCTATCTCTGTCTGTTTCTCTGTCATTCATAATATGTGTGTTAGTTTCTTCAAGCTCACAAGATAATTGCTGTGCTTTTAGTCACTATGCCTTCATTATAGGCAAATAGAAAGGGAAAAGAGCAAAAAGCCAAGGACACAATGTATATTCCAATCCTCTTTCATTATTAAAAAAAGGATTTTTGGTAATATATCCAGTAATCTTCTATTCACATGGTATTGTTGGAATTTCTATAAACAAAATTCCTTCTCTGTTTGTGAGGGAAAAGTAGAGACTGGATATTTTCTAGGCAGTGTTTCTCATAATGTTCCAAGTGGTAAAATAATGAAGTTTCCCTCTACCCTTTCTTATGAAATACATCATTGTAGTAATAGTCAATACAATTTTAAATATTAAGATATAAAAAATTGAGTACATGTCTAGTAAGACTTTGAATTAGATAATGTGCTACTTATAGCAATATTGACACTAGGCACATTTCCACTGTAATTTTTAAAGCGGAAATACTGAAATTTACATTATATATCAGCAATGAAATAATTTTAAGCTATGTTGCTGATACTTCATTACTGGTACAATAAAGTATTACAGGTGCTATGACTGCCAAATATCTGCCATATTTTAGTTTTTCTTTCCTTCCCTAATGTCATGTGGAATATACTCAGTTCATATATTTCCTCTATATACTGTCTATTGGTGAATTCAGTGTGTTTCTTTATCACAATTTTTTTTCTAATGAACGACATGTGTCCCTACAAATTGAGTTAGAAGTAACTTCCAAATAATTAAGTCTTCCCTCAAGAAATAACAAATAAAACCAAAACACATTTTTCAAAATTTCCAGCACTTTTCTATCTGTAGGTCAGAAGAGAAGATGAAGACATACATTAATGGCTGTTTGTAATTGAACTCTCATGTAAATTGAGTCTAAATCTATATTAGTTCTCTTTTGCTTATTAAATTAGTAATTATTGTGATTATCCCTGGAGCTGTGATTGTTTGACTTAATAGCTATATTTATAATTTTTTTTTGTAGAATACCCTTTTATGATGTATGCTTTTTTTCCTGGGAAGTTATTTTTCCTCCAAAATCATATATAGATTCATCTGAAATTCTAATGACTATATCCACCAAAATTTAAAATATTTTAATAGTAATTTTATCTCCCAGTATTTCAGATATACCTGAATTGGTTAATGAGTCTGACGCTGGCATGGTGGTATTTGCAGTGAGTAAATGTATTAGACTTTCAATAGTGATAATACCAGAGGTGAATACCTATTATGATCAAGATACAATGAAAAAAGACTTTCTGTGGTAGAAGGTCTAGGATGGCCATGTCTTATTTGCAGAAAATGTGGACAAAAGGGAACCCTGTGCACTGTTGGTAGGAAGGTAAATTGTTACACTCATTGTGAAAAATTATATAGAGACTCCTCAGAAAATTAAAAATAGAAATAACATATGATCCTGCAATCTCATTTCACATCTGGGTATATATTCAAAAGAAAATCATTATCTTGAAGAAATATTTACATTTTCATGTCTATCATGGCATTATTCACAACAGTCAAGATCTGGAAACAGCCAAAGTATCCACTGGGAAGTAAATAGATAAAGAAATTGTGGCATATAGAAATATTATGCAACCATATAAAGATAAGGAAATTCTAGAATTTGCGACATGAATGAAGCCAGAGGGCATTATGCCAAATAAAATAAGCCAATCACAGAAGGATAAAAAAGTTCAGTATGGTGTGACTTATATATGAAATCTAAAACAAAAAAAAAATTATATTCATTGGAACATGGTATAGAATTGTAGTTACCAGGAACTAAAGTGGGGGAATGGAGAGATGTTGGTCAGAGGGTACAAAATTTCAGTTCTAAAATGAATACATTCCAGAGATCTGATGCACACCATGTCATGACTATAGTTGACAATACTGTGTGTTTTATTTGAATGTTCATATGAAAGTAGATCTTAATCATTCTCACCAAAACTTTTTAGAAAGTCACTATGTGTGGGGATTGTTGTGTTAATGAACTTTATTATGGTAACCATTTGATAATGCGTATGTATATCTAATCATCACATTGTACACATTAAGTATATACAATTTTAAGTGTCAATTATATCACAACAATGCTGACTTTTAAAAACATGCCTTGCCTGCAGAATGCCACTATATACATTAAGATTTTCTTTAGTACTGTTTATGTTAAGAGTACAGAAATAGAAGTGTGGCTTTAAAAACTTAAAGAGATTTGATAAAACAATTTACTTGTTTAGTTTATTAAATTTTATAAACTGCATTAGAGAAAAAGACTTATACACTTAATCACATTAGATTAATCTATAGTAAAATTTAAAACAGAATATCAAGCCTGGAATAATTTCCTATATTTTCTGCTGGATCTGTCAAACCTGTCGAGGATAATACAATTAAAACATCTACAGAAGTCATCATGAATGTTACTGTTATTGAAGTTGATAAATGAACTTCTCATTTCGATTAAGAAACCTGTAAGAGATGAATGTGATATTTGTTGGTTTTTATGGAATACACACAAAATTGTGAAAAAATGTTGATTTATCAATGAATGCCAAGGCCTAGAAATTGGTTTTATTTTCTTTAAAATGAGAGACAGAGAAGTGAATGTTATTCAAAAAGACTACTGTAAAAATAGTAGTTATTGGCCTTTTTCACTTATACAATTTTAACAGCAGAAATAAAACTTTATTCGTAGATATTTTCATTTATTAAAAAATGTCTTTGAAAAGTAGACCATAGAAGTGATTGGTTTCTTATCAGTATAAAGACAAATTGGCTGCTCTTCAGTTTATGAAGTAAAACAAATTGTGTTCATTAATAAAGGCTGTCAATTTAACCTGAACAACAGCCCTAGTAACCTAGAAATTAATCTTTTTCTTACAGGTATGTGTTCTTCGATAGTATGGTGACTATGTTTCCACCAATTAACTATATGCCAATCATTTTCACTTCACTTTAAGCTTGCTACCATAAACCGAAAAGCATATCACATGAAATATACTTTTGATTTGTTTGACATTGTAATTTTTTCTCTAGGTAGGAAATAAGAAAGCATTGTAACATACACTCTGAAAAAAGAAAAACATAATTCAAAATTAAGTTATTTTGAAAACAATTTGAAGACAGAGAGTCTGAGAGTTATTATGAGTGGCTGTGTACAAAGAAATCATAGAATTTGAGCAAAGTTACTCTAGCATAAGTTGGAAGAAACTGATAAAATTGTCATCAATATAACAGGGAAAAGTTCAACTCAAGGTAGATAAATAATATACTTTCAAAGCAAGGTCAAATACAGACTAGCATTATAAAAACATTGATAAACAAAAATAGAAAAATGGATCATTTTAAAAAGAACCACTCTAAATATAAATGCTCTAACAAAGCAATATCCAAAACTATACATACAAAAGAACTTAAAACAGAGATTCAGAAAGGTTAAATGTTTTAAAATGAGTCAAAATATATCAGGTGAAAGGACAAAAGAAAACAACAGTGTTTTTTATCTTAGTATTAGACAAGGTAAACTGAGACATATAAAAACACTTAAAAGATAGCAAGAGATGTTTATGATACTAAAGACTGAAACTCACAATGTGGTTATGTTAGCAATGTTACTACTTCAAATAAATCAGAATCGGCTTTCAGAAAAAAATAAAGGCTACAATAGCTATAATAAAAAATGTTTCTTATAGTTCAGTCCAAAACAGATCAAATGGGCAAAACTATTATAGATAAGAAACACACAACACATCATCAAGAAGGTAGATTGTATAAATAAAACACTCTGAACTAAGATAGCAAATAATATAACTTATTTTTAAGTGCACATGAAAATCAACTATATTTTAGCCCCCAAAGTGCTCTTTAATGAATTCTAAATAATAGTGTTGAAAAAATAAGATAGAAATTAACAAGACTGCAAAACCTCTGTCACCTAAAACATCGAAAACATTATTTTTAACATGTAGGCCTAAGGGGAAAATGGACTGGTTGCATTTAGTAGAATGGGAATTCAATAATTTAATAGTCTATGAAATACAGTAACAACAATGTAATGAATTATGTACTCAAAACTAAAAACAGAAAAAGAGTTGAACAAGATAGAGGGAATAAGAAGAAAGGTAGAAAGCAGAAAGAGGAAAAAAATTAAAAGAAAGTTGAAAGGCCAGGCAAGGTGGCTCATGCCTGTAATCCAGCACTTTGGGAGGCTGAGGCAGTGGATCACCTGTAGTTAGGAGTTTGAGTCCAGCCTGACCAACATGGAAAAACCCCATCTCTACTACAAATAGAAAAATTAGCCAGGCATGGTGGTGCAAGCCTGTAATTCCAGCTACTTGGGAGGCTGAGGCACGAGAATCACTTGAATGAGGGAGGTGGAGGTTGCAGTGAGCTGAGATCATGACATTGTACTCCAGCCTAGGCAGCAAGAGCAAAAGTCTGTCTCAAAAAAAAAAAAAAAAGAGATAGAGAGAAAGTTAATAAATGCAAAAATCATTAATTTGAAAATGTCACAATTAAAATAGTAGACAAATTAAAATCGGAGGGAGAAAGCACATATATACAAATTTTATATCACAGAAAAAATAACATCCAAAACATACATTTTTTAAAAAAAGAAAAAGAAAAAACTAAACCTATTGTGGGAATATTTTGTACAACTCAGTGAAAAATAGAATAAAAATGAACAGATTAAATTGATAGCTTTGTACCAAAACATAATTACCAAATATGATGCTAGCTAGAAACCATAATCAAAATAACAAGATAAGAAATGGCCCTTAAAATAAAAGTACCAGGCCAAGATGGTAACTTCAAGGAAATTTTACCAAATTTATATCATATTTACCTCATGAGTATTCCCCATGGGTATGTGTTCAAACATCTCAATACTAAGCTAACTCGGAACAAAGAAAAGGCTAGAAAATTTTCCAAATTTATGAAGTTGATTACCAAACCTGTAAACAAAAACTAAATTATCATATACACAAATCATGTATTTGTGTGTGTATACAAAATCTTAGATAAAATAATAGCAAAAAGTCAAGACATTTTTGTTCAAACTTAATGGATTTAGGAATTAAGGTTATTTATTCTCATTTCATATTATAAATGTATTATTATAATGCATTGCACAGCCAAGGAGAAAAGCATATAATTATCTATGAGGCTGAAGAAAAAATATAACACAATTCAATAATCAATGTTAGTAACACTTAACAAAATATGAATTGACTACTCTCTCACATGATTAATAAAAAATACTCTGTCTTATTAAATAATAAAGTCTTTATTACTCTAAATGGAGATACACAAGAGCATATTTCAGGACTTAAAATTAGGAAGAACAGCAGGATATCTTTTTATCCTTACTACTGCTTAACATTGTGTTAGAGGAACTGGCTGATGCAATTAGACAAAATAAAGAAATTAGAAGCATAAGAATTGGCAAATATTATAAAAACAACTCTAATTATTATCAAATGCTTATTATATATCCAGGAAAGTAAAAGTCATTAATATGAAAGATTTAGTAGAAGATTTAGTGAAGACTACATTATAAAAAGAATACTTGAAAATGTAAAAACAAAAATTAGAAGATACAGAAAAAGAGTAGACTCTCTCTATATGTATCTTAATTTCATATATTTTTATGTATGCATATATACCTAACATACCTATGCACGTACATACATATACATATATAATCACAAATGTGTGTACATATATGTATATGACCAAAACAAAAATTTTAGTGATTTTAATAAACAAATTTGACTGCATGTGCTTAATGATACTACATCTCAAGGGAAAATTACAGGAAAAAAATACACTAAACTGTTTTTGTTATTTTCCTTTCCATGAAGCTGAAGACCATACTAGATGATGGCCACACCACTGACTAGTGGAACTTAATCTTCACTGGCTACTTAAAAGATAACATTGTAATGGTCACTTCAGTTGTTTCTCAAGAACCTGGAGCAGCTCCTGTACAGTTCAAAATAGTTGAGACCACTGACTTTTCAACCGGGCCTATGCACATGTTCAGGACATAGACTTTTGTTGTTGCTGTTGTTGAAATGGAGTCTTGCTCTGATGCCCAGGCTGGAGTGCAGTGGCAGGATCTCAGCTCACTGCAATCTCTTCCTCCTTGGGTCAAGTGAGTCTCCTGCCTCAGCCTCCAGAGTAACTGGGACTATAGGCCTGCACCACCACACCCAGCTAATTTTTGTATTTTTTAGTAGAGAGTGTGATTCACCATGTTGGCCAGGATGCTTTTGATCTCTTGACCATGTGATCCACTCGCCTTGGCCTCCTAAAGTGCTGGGATTACAGATGTGAGCCACTGTACCTGGCCACTAAGAGGTAGACTTTTGACATGAGAGGGCCTAAAACTCTACTCTCAAGTCAAGCTAATCCCTCCATTTTCTGAACTTACGACATGAACCCAGACAACCTGTATGTAGAGCAGTAATTGCTTCATTTTTCTACACTGTCAACCACTTTTCACCATGCATTAGACCAACCTGCTTCTCTAACCCACAAATATCTTAAGCCTTATCTTCAGAGAGGCACATTTGAGAGCTGCTCTCTCACATCCTTGCTGGGCAGACTTCTGAATAAACTGTTCTCTTTTGCAAAACTGACACAGCGATTGATTTACTATGCTTAGGTAGAATGAACAAAAATGTGCTTCAATTGTTGCTTAGTAGATCTAAAACACTTTTCATGAGTCCATAGGGAAACAGAAAGAAGTATACACACATAAAAATAATTTTATTATTTTTAAATAATAAATACAAGAAGAAAGGATTACTCAAGATATAATTTTTATGCATTATATCTTAAGGTAATCACATGGGTGATTAGAAGATAAATCTTTATAAAAGCATAAAAGTCTAAAATATTTTAGCAAACTAAGATAGTAACATTTTGCAATCACTTATAAATTAATACATCAAAGTGATCCATAGTTTCAAATATGACTGAAAAAAAAAAAAGAAACCAGACATTCTGATCTACATAATAGCAGTATTTTAAAACATCTTTGAGGGATGCTTGCTAAAACATCAGACTTGAGTCTTACCTGGACTCTGGATTGAATCACTAATATATACTGAGACAGCCAGGAAGGAAGGGGTCCCCAGAGAAGCTCCAGCTAGCCTGTGCACTGGAGGGGTGCACACTGGAGGGAGGGGTGCACACTGGAGGGAGGGGTGCACACTGGACGGGCCCCATATAAGTTTGCGCTATTTGCAACCGGTAGAATCCTGCCCCCTTCTCTTCTTGGGTGGAAACTGGGATTCAATCTGAGAGGCAAGAAGCACACTAGCAGGACTCTGGCTTGCAGAGGGCCCCTGTTTCCCTTTTTGCTGAATAAATTCCATTTTTTCCTACCCTTAAAAGTGTGAGCCTAATCTCTCATGGCCCTATGACACAAAACTGCTCTGAGCTGAACTAAGGAAAAAGTCCTCCAACAGTACTAATTCAGGGGAAGAAAGGAAGATGTCACATGAAACTAGTGGGGCGCAAATATTAAAACCAAACTGAAAAAGTCAGTAAAAGGAAATAGGATTTCTCACAGAACAGATACACCTTTAGGAAAAATATGTGAATGAGTACTTAAGAACTTATAACAAACAATTAAAATTAATAGCCTTCATTGTCTGCTTTGACCTCATGTAGGATGGTAGTAAGGACTTCTGTTAAATAATTGTGGATGTGACCATGTTAATATGGGAATAGTTGAAAAAAAAGACCCTCTGTAAAAATGCTTGAATACTTAGTGATTATACATTGCTTGAAATTTGTTCCTAACTTTTGTGGGTTGGGAACTAAATGGGCTGCGGTATAGGTGAAATAAGATTTTCTGTATATTTATAATTGATAAGGTTGGGTGACTGATACATGAAAATTCATAATAATATTCTATTTTTATATAATTGAAATTTATTATTAGTTTAAAAAACAAAAACTTTAGAAACATAAATATATCAATATGAATCCTTTCAATGAGAAACTTATTTTGTATTGCCTCTCATTTCCAGCAAGTATAAATGTATTTTTACCTATTTTAAAGTTATTTCATATAAATATATATATATATATGGAACATAAACATGATATATATTTGATATTAATATAGTCAACACTTAAAAGTTCATAGGAATATATTAATGAAATTCAATTCAAAAGTTTATAAATTAGACAGTCTATTAAAGTTTCGATTGACTTAGTTGTCATAAAAAAAACTGTACTAAATGGTGATTTAACTTGTTTCAATTTGTATGAAATAATCAATAATTTATGTTTATTTGTCATTGGTACTTATTTATATATCTTAGACCATTAGGAATGCATCATTTTTCTTCCATAGCAAAGCTCATTAACAGGTCTTCATAGAAAAGGAGAAGCCAACTATTAATTAAATGCTGTTCTAGTGAGCTATGACTTCAATCTAGTTAAGAATATTAAACTTAACTGTCTTTAGGACTATTAGATTAATATATACAATGTATTATTTGGCCACATTAATGAACATTTTATCTTTACAGAGTGAAATAAAAGTCAGTTTAATTTATTTGTAAGACTATGTTGAAGGAAGATCTTCATGAAATTAGCTAGAAATTAGAGGTTTAAACTTTGTTCCCATCAAACAAACCAACAAAATGGGACATTTTTATTAGGAAATACCATCAGAGTAAAACAAAAAATGAAATTGTCAACTTGACCAAAGAAATTGAAAATAGTCCTGTTAAATAAACATGGGAACAGAGTCATTCTATGTAATATGTTCATATTGGTGCATTAACAAGTAGTTAACACATAAAAGTTACACAAAAGCTGAAAGCTTTTGGATCTTCAGATATTTGTTAAAATTAAAGTAACACGTAAAAGAGAATGTGTCAGCTTTTCTGAGGTTTACAAAGAGTAAAATTATCTAAATATAAAAATCTCTTCCCAGGATTTTCATGAGAGATGAGAAATCTAACTTCCCTTCTATTACATGTTAAATTATGTTTAGGTAGTATGGGAAAAAATGCTTTCAGAAAAATACTAAAGACATGTGAGTGACCAATAAGCAGTGAAAGTTTACAAACAAAATAGTTTTATAAATCTTTTGACAAATCTTTCTATTTTATCTAGGTATTTTTTCAAAGCCTACATCATATGTTGAAATTAGTTTTAATGTGGAATATTAGGGATTAGAAAACCTCAATAAATTTGTATTTAATGGCATGTGAGATATAGTATTTTTAAATGAATACATTTATTTGCAATATTGTTTAAATATTTTGTTTGGAACATTGTCAACATCAGAGCTAGCTTTTTAGGAAGACAGGAAGATTCTTACATTGCAATTTTAGAATAACAAATGACATGATACCTGTCTTAAAGTCTCTGCCATGAACCATTTAATTTTGTTTCTGTATATATGGTATTCATCAACATGTTAAGAATTTTAAGAAATTATGACATTGGAAAAATAGCCATTAAGAATATTTCCTCCCAAAGAGGAAGTAAATCCATTTATTATGATAAACCATTATTACAGATTTTGTTATTGTTACTTATTTATTATTTTACTACTGTTATTATTATACCTCAGCTGCAACTATGCTATGAAATGGGAGTTCATCATCATCTTTTAAGCTTCAACATAAAATATTCTGAAAAATATAGAAGATGATTATTGGAATTAACTAATAGCTGCTACATTCACTTAAGAGAAGCTATTAAATGGTGCAGTGGACAGATTAAAATGTGATCTTGATGTTTCTTACTCTTTGTGGTTCATGCTTTTGAATCACTTCCTCTACTTACTGTGAGAAGAATGTGTGACTTGCTTCTAGCCTGGTGAATATGGCAAAAATATGCCATATGTGATAGATTTGTTAAGACTCCATTTGTTAACTTACTCACCCCAATCTTTCTCTCTATGTGGTTGGTTTTGAAGAAGCAAACTGCCAGAAATCTACAATGGTAAGGATATGAATTCTAACAATGACCTAAGGGAGATACTAAACAGATTTGTCCCTTGGTGGAGCCTTCTGATTATAAACCAGCCCTGGATGATTTCAGTCTTGTGAGGCCTTAGGCAAATTACTCATCTAATTCGCCTTTGGATTTTTCGCCTGCAGAAACTATGAGGTAATAGATGTGTGTTTTTAAAGCTACTAACATTTTCTTAATTAATTATGTTGTATATAAAACAAATATAAATGCTAAAAAATAAGACTAACAAATAGGTATTGGAATAGATCTGACATTATTGCTGGTCTGGCAAGCAAGAGATATATTACTCAAGTATTTGTTTAACAGGTTTCTTAAAAAGACATTGAAAACTGTAGAAAGAAAGCAAAAAAGGGAGAGTACATCAAGTAATGTGAGAGTCTGAAGTGAAGTGAAGCGTCTGGTTGGCCCATTAAGTTGATGGCAATATCTTTATTGTTATGTCAACTTTTACAGAATTTAATTAAATTTTCTATTGTTGATGTGAAAAGGCTTTTGTTCAAATGATTATAAGATGAAGCGCATTGAATACTAGAGTGACTAGGATCTTTCAGCAGATGTTCTCGTATGCTTATGATAAAAAAGAAGTCATGTTTGTTTCTCTTTTCTTTCTTTTTTTTGTTTTTGAGACAAGGTCTCACCTTTTTGCTCAGGCTGGATGCAGTGGTGTGGAAGAGGTGGAGCCTACTATGAGCAATACTCCTGCATTAGCCTCCCAAGTAGCTGGGACTACAAGTGTGTTGAGACCAGTATGGCCAATATGATGAGACCCTTTCTGTACAAAAAAAAATGCAAGAAAAATTTGCTGGGTATGGTGACAGCTTCTGACCCCAAGTGATCCTCCTGCCTCAGCCTCCCAAAGTGTGGGGATTACAGGTGTGCATTTGTCCATTTTCACATTGCTAGGAAGAACTGCCTGAGACTGGGTAATTTACAAAAAAAAAAAATCTTTAATTGCCTTACAGTTCCTCATGGCTTGGGAGACCTCAGGAAACTTAGAGTCATGGCAGAAGGCGAAGGGGAAGCTAGGCACATCTTACATGGCAGTGGGAGAGAAAGAGTGAAGGACACATGAAACTGTTAAACCATCAGATCTCATGAGAACTCACTCATTATAATGAGAACAGAATGGGGGAAACTGCCTCCATGATTCAATACCTTCCCACCATGTCCCTCCCTCTACACATGGGGGTTACAATTAGAGATGAGATTTAGGTGAGGATACAGAGCTAAACTATGCAAGGAATAAGACATCATGAATGACCATCATTTTTGAATTAACATTGGTGACGTGGGGCACTCCTTCAGTCTATATCAATCTTTCTCAAAATGAGATCCCCAGAAAGACAGCAGCAGCAGCCTTGGGAAATGTTGGAAAAACAAATAATCAAGGCTTACTTCAGATGTACTGAATCAGAACATCTGAAAAAATTATGGCTTCTGGAAATTTGGTTTTACAAAATAGTCCAAGTGATTTTCATTACCGTAGAGTTTGAGAATCAAGCTAATATGTTCATGTTTCAGTAGATGAAGAGAAACTAGGCACACACTGGAAGAAACACCAAGCCTTACTTTCTGTTTCCCTAATCTAGAGACTTGAAGATAACCAGCTAATATTTAAAAATAAGAATATCAGTGAAACCAGACAGGTGTCATTGTAGATAGAGAATATTTAGGAGAAGAAAGCTGGAAGAAAAAGGTTGGGGTGAGGTGCATGTGGTCTGAAAAGAGTGATGTAGAATAAACATATGTATAAATCTACGTATAGGGTTGAAAAAATCAAATCCTTGGTAGGGCACTGCTGCAAAGATACAGCAGTGAGGAACTGAAATTCAATTTCAGTTTTACCTTACCTTACCCTATACTACCTCAGAAAAAACAAAAGAACAAAACTTTAGCCAGAGGATAAAAATACAAAATTCTTATGAAATCACTGTATTTTATAAAAGGAAGGAATAATGGAAATACCTTAAAAGATAAATACTCTAAAAAATTGATTTGGAGTTTGGAGTTTTCAAATAGTACCACAGAAGAAAATATCTAGAAAAAAATATTCAGGTAGATTAAATAACATGATCTATTGAAAATGACATAGAAAAAATATGACAGTAATGAAATACAAAAAGATAATAGGTCTAAACAAAGAAATCATAGACACATGTAGCTTATAAATATATCAAGAATCAAAAAACCCTGACATGACATAAAACTGGTTAGTCTTGAATCTGTCTCACAAAAATACAGGAAAAAATAAAATGTAATTTTTGTAGGTAGAACCTTAGACCAAGGGTTCAGTCTAGGTCCTACTACTCTGCACAGAAAGGCAATCACTGAGACAGCAAGTATTGGCAGGAAAGAAGGCTTTATTTGGGTGCTGGATGCAAGGAGCTGGAAGATCTGTCTCAAATTTGTCCCTTTGAACCACTAAAATTAGGAGTTTATATAGAAGGAAAAAAACATATCCATATGGGAACCAGGAAATAGGGAGGGGTAAGGAAGAGGAGTTGGTCCACAAGAAGCAGGTGGTTGCTTAGGCAATTGTAATGGGTGAGAGGTCTAGTCTCCTTGCCCAGATGGAGTGATCTGATAACTTTTAGATCCTTGATACTGTCTGGGACTCCTGAGAAAAAGAGTCAGATAAGACATTTGTAACTTTCTCACATTTTAAGACTGGGAGTGCCATTTTCCATGTTTATTTAAAAGAAACCATAAATGTTAATTCAATGGGGCAACTGGACTGGTTTCAGTATGATTATAGTAAACTTCATTAAAAAGACAGCAGAGACACTTTGTACTCTGCCTATCTAAAAAAACAAAACACACTAAACACTTCCCCTTCAGAACTCCATTTCTGTACTCTCCTATATAGGGAAATCATCTGTTATCTGTCAGTTTTGTGGAGACTTGTGCACCTCAGTTTCCCTTCCCTAAAAGGTTCAGTAGATGTTTAGCCTTATTATAATTGCTATTATTAACGTCAGCCTTAAATGCTTCAGCCTTTATTATAATTGCTATTATTGTCAAAGTAGCCTTTCTGTTGCCAGATCCAGTGGTCACTTTTCAGTCACCAAGTCACCTTCTGATTTATGGTCTACGTGATACCTCCATGAAATAACTTCTCTTGGCTTGCTGAAATAATGCTCCATCATAACTGGCTGCTTTTCCATCACCTCCTCTTTCTGGTTCTATTCCTCTGCTAAAATCTAGTTATTGATCTCTTTCTTACCATCACAACATCTCTTCAGAAATCATGGTCAGTATATAGAACTGACTACTGGATCATTTCATATAGATGCTTGGAATTTCTTCTCTCACATTTTCAAGCTTTTAATAGAAAACTCTCTCTCTCTCTCTCTCTCTCTCTCTCTCTCTCTCTCTCTCTCTCTCTCTCCTCCCTTCCTCCCTCTCTCCCCCTCCTTCCCTCCCTCCCTCCCCCTCTGTGTGTGTGTGTGTGTGTGTGTGTGTGTGTGTGTGTGTGTGTGTGTAGGCTGGAGTGTGGAGGAAGTCTACCTCTATTCCAAGTAACAGTGGCAAGAAATAGTACCCTGTCAATGCTCTTGTTTTTGTTTTTTTAAGACAGGGTCTCACTCTGTTGTCTGGACTGGAGTGCAGTGGTGTAATCTCGGCTCAACACAACTGCTACGTCCCAGGCTCAAGTGATTCTCCTGCCTCAGCCTCCTCCGGAATAGCTGGGATTACAGGAGTGCACCACTACCACTCAGCTAATTTTTTTTTTTTTTTTTTATTAGAGACAGGGTTTCACCATGTTGGCCAGGCTGGTCTTGAACTCCTGATCTCAAATGATCCACCTGCCTCAGTCTCCCAAAGTGCTGGGATTACAGGTATGAGGCACTGCACCCAGCCTATCAATGCTTTTTGAACAAGGATGTTTGTTTTCAGTTTAGTTACTTTTAAACCTGATAGTTAATTTCAAATGAATTATTTAAAAATTAAAATAGCACCGTACACAATATATCAAACACAAAATATCTTTAACTTTTATCAGAATTCTACCTGTAGCAGTTGTGAAGTTTAGCTAGAGCAAAATCATTGCTCTTTATAACCAAAGAAGAGAAAGATTTATAAAATCCCAGATTCTGAAAAGGCCAGAAACAGAACAAAAGCCTATGAGAAGGGAACAGTATAAAGAAGAGCAGCAGGGGGAAAAAGACATTTGCCAATGTGAATCAAATTTGTTCTGGCACCATTTTTATAGGCATAGTTCGAGTTTATTAAATGAATAGAAAAGGAATTTGCTTTTAAACATGTATAATATCTCTACAAAACAATACGCAGAGAGTTATTTTTAACACAATATACATCTCTTCATTAAAACTGAAGAAATAGAATGTATCAATTAAGTTTTCAACTAATTAATAGGAATTGAATCCTCACCCTGGACAGAGAGGGAGAGACTGTCAGAAGAATGGGTAGAGTTTTTGAGTAAGAAAGTCATTTGAAATCTTCTCCTACTCTCTGAGAACATCAAAATGACTCAGTAGCAGAAACACAGATAATTATAAGCCCTCCAAAAGTTTCCTAAATTCTAATATATGTATATATTTAATTTGTACATTGATAAACTCAAGCTCATATATTTCAATATATGATTATAATATATACTATGTATTATAATATATATGTCAACAATATGATACAGCTACAAATAAATGGAATTAGTTTTTCTCTGTTTTTCCAGAAATCTAGCTTTGACATTCACACTGCAGTTAGCCTGAAAACTAAAGATGAGTTTCAAATAAGAGAAAGATTTTACATTACTAGGCTCTATAAAATCCTAATTTCTTTTTTCTCTAAGAGTAAGAAGCTTCAGGTTGGCCACATTTTTTTTTTTCACCTTGAGGGAATATATTATTGTATGTAATAAGAGGGAGAGAAAAAAAGCAAACACTGGAACTCAAAATGCAAGTGACATGTTCATTTTAATTTCCCATATTTTAACCTTCTATTATAGCTATTGACATGTAAATTTAAAAGAACATAAGGAGACATTTCAGAAAATGTAATTGACAATTTTATTACTATTAAGTCTATTAAGTATTGACATTCTAATGAATAACATCCACTGCAGCTAGCATTACTTACCAGTATGATTAACCAGCATTTACTGAGACAATCACCAGAAACATTATTTTGTATTTTAGTGACTCAAAAGTAAAATTCCTTTTGTGTTGCAATTATTTAGTCTGAATATTTGAATACGTGTTTTGTTAACATGATATTAACAGTGATATGGGGTCAGAAACCACACACTTATGGTTAAAGTATATATACTGGATGACTTAACAAACTCAAAGTTATAAATTTAAAAACAGTTTGGAGCTGGATATTTACAGCTGCTACATCTCTCTTATACTCTAAACCCAGGCCCTATTTTATTTATGTTTAGTTCTTGCCTGGCTTTTTACCTTTAAGCTTATGATTCTCCTAGAATATACATATATATACAAATGTGATATATATGTATTTAAATATGTATTGTGTTATACACATGTTCACACACACATATATAATTTACATATTTATATATGTGTGTGCATGTATGTGTGTATATACAAATATACATTATTCATATATGTATATATGAATAATCAAGCACCTTATGCAGATATTCCCAGCTCTGTCTCTATCCAGTTCTCCCATCTCTATCACTTTGTCCAGCAAACTTTAGCCTCTATGCTTACCCCTGACTCCCAGTATATTTGTTTTCTCAACTCAGGGGTCACTGATAGTTATGCCTGAGTTTCCTCTCCCAGTATAACCCCAGAAACTTTTCCAGACAGGAATCTTGGGAAACTGGAGGTTCCCTTAATCTGCTTTCTGTAGCTCAGAGGTTATTATTTATAATCTAATACCAAATATCTGAAATAATTTTTAAACTATACGTTTCTTCAGTTTTTTATTGTTTTAGGTGCAAAGGTATATATGATACCTTTTGTGCTACATAGGCTAGAGGCAGAATTCAACTCCATGGATCTTACCTATACATGACCAGCCCAATATTCAGTTAAGACCCCAAAGAAAGATGACTGGGCTTCTTTTCCTTATAGCACTGTTTTCCCAGGTACTCTGCATATCAGAGAGAAACCAGCTCAATTGTTCTATAGAACGGGTATGTATGGTTTCTTTCAAATAAACATAGAAAGTGTCTCTTCCACTCTTAAAACTTAAGAAAATCACAATTGTCCTATCTGAGTTTCTTTCTCAAGAAACCAAACATCAGCCCTCCCTGATAGTATCAAGGAACTGAAACTTACCTGATCACCATATCTGGACAACTGAGACACCAGACCTTTCATCCATTGTGATTGCCTAACCAACCAACGGCCTCCTGTTCATCAACTCTTCCTTTTCCCTCTCTAATTCCTGTTTTCCTGCATGCAGTTACATTCCTTTCCTGATACATAAACCAATGATTTTAGTTGCTTAGGCAGATGGGTTTGAGACTGATCTCCCATTTCCTTGGCTGTAGCACCTGACTCCCTAGCAAAACTCATCGTCCCAGTGATTGGCTTTCTGTGCAGTGAGCAGCAAGACCTAGACCAAACTCCTGGTATTTTAGCAACAAGATTCCGTGACTCAGCTGCCATGAGTCAAGAGTTTTCAAAGCCCTCCTAAACAGGCTCAGCTGCCATAAGTCAAGAGTTTTCGAAGCCCTCAAAAACAGGCTCAGCTGCCATGAGTCAAGAGTTTCAGAAGCCCTCCTAAGCAGGTACCTGACCGTTTTGTGGCCAGAGGTGAGTCTCAGTCTGTCTCTCTCTGGCCTTGTCACTGCCAGCCCCAACTGCATTTTTGATTGCCCAGAAAAACAGCCTTTGAAATTTGACAACTTCATCCATTTACGTGAGTATCCTTTGTGGCCCCAGGCAGCAGGATCTGCTCCTCTCAACCTGGAAAGTTAATAAGGGAATTTCCGTTTGCAAGTTGCATAATCCCAACTGACTGAGAGAGGAAAGCACCCTGCCTGTTCAGTTTCAACACTTCTGGGGGCTTGTTTGTAATTGTTGTGTGTGTGTGAGCAAGTGTTTTTGTAGGTACCAGACAGCTGGATTGGCTCTTCTCAGTTACTTTTAGGGGCAAACAAACTTTAACCATTTCAACATCTTCATAAACTGTTGAGTTTATACTGCTATCTCATGGCTAGAGTTCCAAAGTAAAAGCGATTGGACCTTTCTTTGTATGTGTGTATACATGTTTAGAAGTACATAAATGTGTATATACATTTATTATGTTATGCGTTTGCAAGTTGATCAATCCCAACTGATGGAGAAAGGAAGCACCCCTGCTGTTTCAGTCTGAACACTCTTGGAGATTGTTGCTTATTGCAGCAGTTGGATTGTGTTTTGGTGAGTGTGTGTGTGTGTGTGTGTGTGTGATGAGAAATAAGAATTTGATAAACTGATAATCTTTTGTAATGCTGTTTGGCTCACTGTTATTCGGAACCTGGAGAAGTTTGGTCTCTCCATGGACCTCATTTTACTGTTGAATGGGAAAGTGGGATAGAGTGCCCTGTATCCAGGCCTTAATGTTGTGTCTATGAAATTGGCCTATAAATAAAAGAGCACTCATAAATTAAGTAAAGTCCAGACTGTTTCTCAAGTTCATGTGACTTAAGTAAATCTGTAATAGACAAGCTGGCTTTAAAATTATTGGTAAGGTAAAAATACAAATGTCTTCAGAATTGTTAGAATGCATTTTTGTCTGGGTTCTATATTTGTCTCTCCTAGATATATTGTCTCTGCTGGATATGTCAAGGTTTAGCACAGAAGATTATGAAAGTATAAATCCAGTCAAAACAAAAAGATCTTTGTGTGTTTCTTTTTGATTAATGAAACTAATGTTTAGTCTCATTTAATGTTTTTACCTTAGTAAAAACAGCTGTATCTTTTGAGTTATTGACAAAAATACCTGTGTATTTCATTTTAAAGTTCTTATTCACAAGCTTAAAAAATTAGTAACAAGGAAACTACTTCAAATGATGACTAGCTTTAATATTTCAGTTTTCAGATGTACAGTAAAGAAAAAAGTAAAAGAATTGAGTACATGTAAATGGAATAAATGTTGTATGTGAAACTTTTGTTTAACCTAAAATCTCAAAATTATTTTTGATGCTTATTGAATGTCTGCGTAACTTCCAAATAAGAATGCGGAAATATGTTTCTGAAATTTGCGCAATGTTCTCATCTATAAAATACTAATATTTGATAGACAGTTCAGGATTTCTTGCTTTCTAAGTTTTTACTAAAATTTAAGGTTAAGATTTTTAGTTAATATATAATTCTGAATTGATTAATAAAATAGTCACTACGATCTAGATGAAAAACTATTCCATCCCTCCAAAATAATAAACTGTTTTACAGTAGGGAAATGGGTTTGAGACTAGTCTCCCATCCCCTTGGTTGCAGCATCCATTTTTGCCTTCTTCCCTGGCAGTACTCCCTGTCTACGGTGCAGTAGCACAGGACCTAGACCGAACCTCCTGGTATTTTAGTAACAAAAGTATAACCACTGCAGCAGTCCTCAGCTGAGCAATAGCACCTCTAAAGTTGGGATCCCTTTCCTCATATTGCAGCAGCAAAGTGCTCTCAGGTGCAACACAGAGGTAATAGCGGGTAATCTCAGGTTGATTATGAGGCTCACGTTATGGTTTTTCTTCTTTCAAGCCTCAAATTTCTGAAACTGCATAATATCTGCAAACATTTACTTCTTGTGTTTTGCCAGTTTTAGCATTGTTTTCTTTTTCTTCTTTTTTTTGAGAAGGAATTTCGCTCTTGTTAACCAGGCTGGAGCGCAATGGTGCGATCTCGGCTCACCGCAACCTCCGCCTCCTGGGTTCAGGCAATTCTCCTGCCTCAGCCTCCTGAGTAGCTGGGATCACAGGCACGCACCACTGTGCCCAGCTAATTTTTGTATTTTTAGTAGAGACGGGGTTTCATCATGTTGACCAGGATGGTCTTGATCACTTGACCTCGTGATCCACCCGCCTCGGCCTCCCAAAGTGCTGGGATTACAGGCGTGAGCCACCGCACCTGGCAGCATTGTTTTCTAAAGGAGGGCAAATTCAGTGTCATTTACTCTGATAAGGTCAGAAGCAGAAGTCTCATTCAACATATAAGCACTCTCTCACTTGCAAAAGGTCTTTGTACTTAGCTTCCAAATACTACCATTTCCTACTTCTTTCCTACCACAGTGAGTGGGTATATCAGTGTCAATATCTTTGGATGGCTCCTTAATTTACCACTTCAAAATTATAGCAGGTTCCAGACTTAGTTCTGGAATATTTTTAAATCTCTTTTTATATGCAATCTTTGGGTATTTTAACAAGTGTAATCAATTTGTGTTCATATGCCAATTGTGTGGACTTTGAAATTTCCAACATGTATATGAACATGTTTACTTATTTATGCTTCAGAAATGGTTCCCAGGCTGTTATCTCAAAGAGGTACTATAGGAAAGACAAAAATAAAGACAGACCAACCATTTAAGAGGCTGTTACATTAGTCCAAACAAATATTTTAGACAGCAGTATAGCAGGAAAGATGGATTTAGAGATAACATTACATGATGAGTTAAACAAGGTCTGCTGATTGGCTGTGGGAGCATAGAAGGAAATGAGAACAGTAAAGAATGACTCCTATATCTATGCATACCTCTTGGAGTAGGGTTAATATGGGAAATACTTGATGGTATGAATTTGGTGACTTTACAAAATACTTAAATTTTTAGAGTCCTAGTTTTAATCTTGAGTACATGTTAAATATCCAAATGCAGATGGGAATACATAGGAGGCTATTGTGGTGAAAATGCTCTTTCAAGACATGGCGAAATTCAAATAATGGGCATCTATAAGTCTTAGAAAGACATTGACCTGGATAAAATGATGAAACATGAGGTGTATATATATATAGACACAGAAAGAGAGGGGAAGGAAAATGGGAAAGAATAATTTGGGGTGCACACAAGACAAAAATGGTAACATAAGATGCTAAACTGTTGCTTTCAATATTTTACAGAACAAAAAGTCAAATGTGTATAAAAGGCAAAAGTAAAAACCCAAAACTCTAATTATTGACTATATTTTATTTATTAACATTTTCTTTATTGAAAGTCATACCTGACAGAAAAGCAAATGTTCAAGTTAGACCAGGAGTAGCCTCTCAAATGGCTTATTATTATAATAAGAACTAAAAAATTTTGAGGTATTTTCCCAAACAGTGAAATAATATCAGCTTTCAATATAAAATGTCTAAATATGCAACCTAACATTTTGGTGATTATTAAGCCAACACTCAAAGCATCAATAATTGCAAATATACATTTAGCCATATCCTACAGATAAGGTAGAAATTAGGAGAGATAAAAATTCAAAACAATGTAAAAATCTCAAGACTGGTAATAAAATAGATCTATGGGCTGAGAAGAAAGAAGCAAATTAAATGCTATCAATATTTACCTTTATTGCAACTAAAATGTGTAATTTTAAGTTAGAGATGCACCTATTTATGATAGCTCTATGATGAAATAAATACATGCCACAACTTATAAGAGCATTTAAAAAATATAAATGAATAGCGATTTTCCTTATATAATAAAAACTGGATGTTGGCTTCTGAAAAGACTTCATGAGCTTGTCATTCTTGACACTGAAAAAAATGACAGTGATGGCCTTGTTAGAAATGTGTATTATAATTGGCCTAAGAAAATTTTTTTAACAATTTATTTAACAGTGATGTTGTTTTCACCGTAAGATCCATGTAAAATTACCTGTGTTTGAAATTCCTTTTTTACACTTTTAAATGTTAGGCTATTGAATTTCTTTTTTATTTCTCTATGGAGAAAGCTGATTTTCCATTGTGTAAAAATGTCACAGAACAGCTGTGACCTTATGTTTGGAGATGACTGGCACAATGAAGAGTCAGAGCCAGCGAAAATGCCATTCTCTGATGAAGCGAGCTGCTCCTATCACATTAATCATTTGTTTATAATGACTAACACAGGTGTAGATTGTTGAATGTAAACTAATAAAATTACTATTTGCCATAATGTTCCTCATTACCAGTAAATTAGAAAATAAATTAAAGATGTAGTTAAGTCACCATTTGTCACAAGAATGAAAGAGCTAGGTTATAAATGTGGGTAGCACTATGGGCTGATTATAAGCCAGAATCTACTTTTATAGTCTTATGAAACTTTGAAACACTTATTTCTTAATATTTTATATTTATTCTTATGTTAGAATTAGGAGTTGAGTTTTTATTATCTATACCAGTGGTCCCGAACCATTTTGGCACCAGGGACTGGTTTCATGAAAGACAATTTTTCTACAGATGGTGGAGGTAAGGGGATGGTTTTGGGATGAAACTGTTTCACCTCAAAATATCATCAGACATTAGATTCTCAAAAGGATCATGCAACCTATTTCCCTTGCTTACACAACAGTGTTCATGTTTCTATAAGAATCTAATGCCACCGCTGATTTGACAAGAGCTCAGGCAGTAATGCTTGCTGGCCCATTGCTCACCTCCTGCCTGGTGGCCTGGTTCAGACCTAACAGACCATTGACTGGTCGGTGGCTCAGGGGTTGGGAACCCCTGATCTAGATATCGTTCTCACAGGAAAAAAGGATTGAAACTCTCTTTTGGGAGTAATAGGAAATAGAGCACTTATGAGTATATACTGGGATAGGCATTTAGGAAGGTAACATTTTCACGAGAGTATTGATTTTCTTTTCATCTCAAATTCTATTGATAAATGACCCTGCTTTTTAAATTTGATGTCTTCAAGATTGCCAATTTTTCTATGACTTTTATCAGTCTCTATCTTCAGCTTCTTGTAGCTTTACATTATTTTCAAACCTTGTTTTTAGCAAACTTATGAAGAAAATAGGTGTAGTAAATAAATGGATGATCACTTAATTCTACTTGGATGATCCCTGTACCTGTGTTAGAAATTGAATTCTTACTCTATATTAAAATTAAAATAAATTGTATCAATAACTTTACTATGTGAATAATTCTCATTATTTCTGAATAAGGGCAAACATACTTCCTGTTATTGAAAATATAATGACGTTTCTAAAAGTACAAATGTGAGCAAGCATAAAGGACATCAGGTCCTACATACAGAATGAACATTTGTCTTGCCAACATTTTAAACCTGTGAAGAAAAGGAAACTTTCATCATGTATATGCCATATTTTATATTACTTATAGTTAGAACAAATCTAAAAAACATTTTGAAATATTATTATTAATTTTTTGGATACGGAGTCTCACTCTGTCTTCCAGGCTGGAGTGCAGTGCTGCCATCTCTGCTCACTGCAACCTCCATCTCTTGGGTTCAAGTGATTCTCTAACCTCAGCCTCCTGAGTAGCTGGGTCTACAAGCACCCACCACCATGCCCGGCTAACTGTTGTATTTTTAGTAGAGACAGGGTTTCACCATGTTGGTCAGGCTGGCCTGGAACTTCTGACCTCAAGTGATCTGCTCGCCTAGGCCTCTCAAAGTGCTGGGGTTACAGGCATGAGCCACGGCCCCCAGCCTAAAATATTATTTTAAACAAATGTTTCACGTAAAATTCATCCAGTTTTAAATATTAGGAAGAGAGCATAATTAGAGTGAACTCAAGCGTTCATTTACTAATCATTGATACCACACCCAAGACACAGAAGCAACACATGAATACACAATACGTGGACACAAAGACACAGGCTATATGCCTGTGAGCACATACACTATAAATTATAATTTCATGTAAAAAATTAGGTGTCCC
Source organism: Callithrix jacchus (assembly GCF_049354715.1). Classification (NCBI taxonomy): domain Eukaryota; kingdom Metazoa; phylum Chordata; class Mammalia; order Primates; family Cebidae; genus Callithrix; species Callithrix jacchus. Next base: position 901,967 of record NC_133502.1, on the reverse strand, counting down.
TCTGATGTTAATTAATTGCAGATTAATATGGTATTCAGATAATTGATTTGAGAATTTTTCCTCTTTTCAGACAGTGTAGGGCTGAACATTCATGTACAAAAATGTTGAACCTAAATCTAATTTTCATTTCATATATAAAAACAAATACTTAGAAAATTATAGACTTAAATGTCCATATGTACTTAACCATTAATTAATTTTAATAAAATTAAGATAAAATGTTATGTATAATACAAAATTTTTCAACATCGTCATCTATAAAATAAATATGTAATAAATTGTTCTTTATCAAATTAAATATTTCTGCTGATTGAAAGACACTGGGAGAAGAATAAAATAGTAAGCAAAAGTACATTATAAAATGTTTTCAAACTGCAGGCTATCAAAAGACTTGCATCCAGAATATATAAAGGATGATCAGAACTCAATAAATACACAAAAAATTTAGTAATTCAAATAAATAAATGGCAAATAAGGCTGTGAAAGATTCTTAAAGTCATTATTCCTTAGTGAAATTGATAGATTTGAATAGCTAAAATCACAGTTCTGCCTAGGGTAAGTGTTGATGGGGCTTCCCCCCAAATTTTTTTTTTTTTTTTTTTTGGAGAGGCTACACTGTAAAGTCACTATGGAAAACAACTTGTTTCTTATAAAATTAATAATTAGTAATTAATTTAACTAATAAATAATTTAAAAGCTACTAAACAATTTTTATAAAATTAATGCACAATTATGATATGACCAGTCTCACTGCTAAGTATTTACCCATAGATGTTGTATTCATTCAAATATCTCTTGTGAATATTTATAGCAACTTTATTCAAGACTGCTTCAAACTGGAAACAGCCCAAGTGTCCTTCAGCTGGTGAATTGGTAAATAAGCTATGGCACATTCATAAAAGGAAATATCACTCAGCAATAAAAAAGCAACAAACTACTGACACAGATGTCAGCATGCATAATCTCATATTCATAATGCTAAGTCAATGAAAACAGACTCAAAGGCTATGTATTGTGAGTCTATTGTAATGCCTTCCCAGATTAGGCAAAAATTATGTTGACAGAAGGCAGATCATGGCTTTCCAGAGGATCAAGTAAAGGCAAAAGGTATCTACAAATGTGTATGAGAAAATTTGGGGCCATGATATCAATACAACATATCTTGGTTATATGGCTGCAGTTATATATCTCTATGTGTTGCTGAAATGTGACACAACTATATTTTTAGAAGTGTGGCTATTTTCGTAATCAATTTAGACCTAAATAAAATTATAACAAAAATATATGTAAAAAAGTTTCTATTTGATGAGGAAGACTATCTACATTTCTGATAGAAAATAAGGACAGTGGTAGGATATAGTCTACATTGTTAGAATATTGAAACTCAGAATATTCTGCTTCATGATTGAGAAGCTCTTTTCTCTATTATTGTTAGAAAGTCTCTTAAAATGTGTTACTTCTTCCTAGTCCTGCCTGATGTGAAAACTATATTTTAAGTAAAAATGAAAATAAAACCCAGAATTTACAGCAGACTTGCTATTGTTCATTTGGTCAGAACAATATCATAAGTTTGCTTAGTATACATAAAGCTAAGTGCAAATCATTATATTTTTTAAAATGCATTTGGCTAAACAGCCCTAAGAAGGAATGAATGTAGAAATTAGCTACCAAGCAGAAACTGTGTCCATGCCAATGCAATCTACTGCCTTCTTAGTCGTGATTTCTAACATAAGTTATTTTAAAATTAAGTAGCATTTCTCATAATTGATTTTAGAGCAATCTAAATAATGATAATGGGTTTTGATAATGTTTTTATTTCTATAAGCTCTTTTAAAAAATGCTTCATGATTCTATGAAAAGGCAGATCTACATTGAATATAATTCATTTATTCATTGTCTATTCAAAGACATACAAAACAGTTGGAAAAACACTATTATGAAAATAATATTTCTTCCTATATTAGAAATTTTTGGTGATGCAACACTTCCCACAGAGATTCTGTGTTTGGTCCTGTGAATTCTGTTAGCCAATGGAATAACAGCAAATGTAACATATCTAAAAACCTCAAAAGTGCAGGCACACTAAAATTTGTTTACTGTCTTGCCACTCTTCCTACACTTTGCCATCTTCATTTGGTGAAGCCTAGCTAGCCAAATGAATGAATGAATGAATGAATGAATGAATGATTAGCGAGCACCTGGAAGAGAGATGAGCTGTCCCAACTGTGAGTCACTGTAGGCTGGCCTGCTCCCACTTAATCTGTTATCTGGTTACAGGTGCTAGAGTCAACACAGTCCAGATAAGTGGAGAATTTCTGTGTGTAGCTGTTGTTGATCACAGAACATTAGTTAAATAAATGGCTACGCCTTTAAGGCATTATGTATTAGAGGCATGTCACACAAAATATTATCGAATATAACAATTACAAAATGAGTTATTGAAACTTGGAACAATAGAGATAAATCTCAAAATTTGACTTCAAAGTGAAAGAAGTCGGCCGGGCGCGGTGGCTCAGGCCTGTAATCCCAGCACTTTGGGAGGCTGAGGCGGGTGGATCACGAGGTCAACAGATCAAGACCATCCTGGTCAACATGGTGAAACCCCGTCTCTACTAAAAAACAAAAAATTAGCTGGGCATGGTGGCACATGCCTGTAATCCCAGCTCCTCAGGAGGCTGAGGCAGGAGAATTGCCTGAACCCAGGAGGCGGAGGTTGCAGTGAGCCGAGATCTGGGCATTGCACTCCAGCCTGAGTAAGAAGAGCAAAACTCTGTCTCAAAAAAAAAAAAAAAAAAGTGAAAGAAGTCACATTCAAAGCAATACTGTACAATTTCAGCATTAGGAGAAATACCTAATGTAGATGACGGAGCAACGGATGCAGCAAACCACCCACCATGGCATGTGTATACCTATGTAACAAACCTGCATGATCTGCACATGTACCCCAGAACTTAAAGTATAATTATGAAAAGAAGAACTTAAAAAACAAAACATCACTACAGAATTCTTATACCAGCACCTAAAATCTAGGTCTAGGATTTATTAATAATTCTAGTAGCTATTAAGTTCAATTTGGTAGCAAAATTGGAAAAAAATGGAATTGTACAAACCATTGCTATGAGATACATACATGTCAAGACATATTTCAGAAGGAATAATTATGACTTAAAAAAAGATTCCATTTATTTAAAATGGTAAAAGCCTGAAAACTAATGTATAGTGACAGTAAATTGGTAGTTGCCTGAAAACCCTCATGGAGGAAAGTTTGGATTACACTGACTTATATAGAACCTTGTGAACAATGAAAATTGTGTATTTTCATGACTGTGAAGTTAGTTTCACAGGCTTATATAGAAGGTCCTCCACTACTGCTGGTTTGACTTATGCTTTTTTGACTTTATAAGTTTTTTTAGTATTTATCCATTGAATTTCCACTAAAATGTACCTTAGTGCTACTCTAATGAAAAGAACAGTTGTACTTGGCAGGCATAGGATAGCTAAGGTACTTTTAAATGTGCAGTTTTGAGCATACTTGTAAATATAACATACTGTTAAAAAAAAAGAGATCATCTTTATCTCTCTGTGAATACTTTATGACTGAATATTGTATGAAAGTATCGTAAGGCACAAAGTTTTGTTTTGTGTTTTAATTTGGATTCTTAACAAATAGTAACATATAGTTAGTCATATAAATTAGACACATGGTAGTAAATGCCTCATCAAGGATAAAGGAAAAGAGAGGAAACTCAGACATAAAGTTCAAGATGCAACCAACACATCGAGAGAACATTTTGACATAGAGAAAATAAGAAGTATTCTAAATATACAAAGAAAATGATAAACAATTTATCGTATTTTAAAGAAATTCCATGGAAATTAAAAAAATAAATAGAATATCTATATAGCAAATAAATATATGAAAAGATCAGAATTACATGCTTCCAGGTAAATATTAACTAAAGCAATTAAAAACCATTATTTCAACACAAAGTAGTGGAAAAAATGAATAAAACAGAGTCTGTCAGATATTGATATGAATGAAGATAAAATATTATTCCTCAACTGATTCTGAGAGGGTAAATTGATATGACTGTTTTGAGAGTGATAGCCAGCATCTAGTTAAGTTGAAAATGTGCACAACCTATGAACCGCAAGTATAACAGGACAATTGTACCTGAATGTATCTTGCAGTATTGTCATAGCAGGGACACTGGAGACAAAGAATATGCCCTGAACAAGGAGAATCAATAAACAAAAATGTATCCTCCTCAAAGTTGAATACTTAGCAGTTGAAACCTATTTATAACTATACAAAAATGAAATTAAGTTATAAAATATAATTAGGAGTGAAACCCCATCTCTACTAAAAATACAAAAATTAGCCAGTCATGGTGGTGCATGTCTATAATCCCAGCTACTTGGGAAGCTGAGACAGGAATATTGCTTGAACTCAGGAGGCAGAGGTTGCAGTGAGCCAAGATGGTGCCACTACACTCCAGCCTGGACAACAAAGCAAGATTCCATCTCAAAAAAAAAAAAAAAAAACCCCACAAACAAACAAACAGAATTTAGAGTAAGTTAAATAAGAGGTGTAAATTATGTATGATGTTTTCATAGATCATATGAAGAACGTAAACACTGCTGTATATCACATATGAATGTTTGATCTCTATGTAAGTAAAAATGTAAGGAGCTGGATTAAAAGAATAAGGTCAGGCTTAAGACACTGTCTTTAGAATTAAGCCAGGGAAATAGGACTATGTTCTTGAATACAAACATATTTTGGGGAGGTTTCTGAAACTAACAAAAACATATTATTTCTGATTTTAGAAATTTGTTCCTTTTAATAATTGCTCTTTTCTTAAATTTTACATTTTTAAAAAAGAGAGGTAGATTTTAATGACAATTTGCTTTCTCAGTTAAAAATTCAAACCTAGCCTTTTTATGTAAAAAATCTAGTAGGTCAACTATTGTTTGTGTTGTTATTTGTATGTGAAGTAGAAATAACCAATTAGTACATTTAACAAAATGTGGCTTGGAGGTAGATTTTCTACTTGGACAATATTGGCTTTTTTATATTTTCTCTACAAAACGGAATTGCATGAACCACAAAGAATAGAAAAAGTGTTCATTGTTGGGTTCTTGTGCTAAAGACTTTAAAATATCCCAGTTTCCAACAAAAACATACATTTGCCATCCTGCTGAGATATACCAACTAGCAAATATCTGCAGAGATGCCATGATAGCAACAGTAGTTACAACAGTTAACAGCATAAAGCTGTACTATGAATTTCAAGTAGACTAAATGAAGGACACTGTACGCCAGCCGTACATTGTGCATATAAGTGCAGCTTTTGAGACTTTAGTGTTTTAAGTTGAACAATATTTTTAGCAATATAAAAGTAAAAGTATCTTAACCTTGTAAAGGGCAGTGAAGGCAAAATATTAAATCATTAAAAATAAATAGTCTACTCTGAAACATCCAACTGAGAAAATGTCCTAGGGATGTAAAGACTATATTATTATGGTCTAGTTTCAAAGAAAGTAAGAATCGCAACCAGTGTAAGATAGTTGGGTGTCTTTTTGTCCTCTCTAAATAAAAACACGCTTTAAAAACTAATATATTACTGCATTTAATGAGTTACTGGATGGGATATCTAAATTTAATATTGGTTAAATGTGTGCTGTGACTATGACTCTTCTCCATTTTTGTACACATATGTAAGTGCACATCTCTTTATTTTATTGTGTAACATTTTATTCACTGAATAAAAAGCTTGGATTGTTTATATGCTTTAGCAGAGTCAGATAAAGAATTTGATAAAGCCAGGAGAACTGTATGATTTCACTCAAATACAGGCAGTACTGTGAACATCCATTAGAGTGCTCTGAAAGTTTGAAAGGTTATCTTTAACCTATAAAAATTTAATGCATCAAAAATGATATAATACAATGATAGAATCTAAATCAACAAAATCTACAGGCTTTGATTGGAAACCTTTCTTCTCAGAACTGGATTTTTTTTTTTTTTTTTTGGTCAGATATCTCTGAAAGATAACTCAGCTAGGAAAAAGAATCAAAAGAAATACTCAATGCAGATAGAGCTCATTTATCATCATAATAAGTATATTCCCTTAAGTGCCCAGAAGTTCATACTGATGTTGATCTTTGCCGTACAAATGAGAATTCTGTTCTTTATGCAGAAACATGACAGTCACTAGGTATAGGAAGCAGGTTAGTCTAACTAGCAAACATTTGTATCAATTTAGTACTCTGCTTTGAATTTTTTTCTTTAGGGAAGACTGAGCAATCATGAGACTGGAAGTGTTTGTCAAAAGGCACAGAATTATATTTTAAGAGTGTTTTACATTAGGTGACTCAATATTAAAGCAGAGGTTTCAAGTAAGCAGTTATCTGACAATAAATCAGACGCTGTTTTTGCACCACTCAATTGCCCTAGGATTCCATTTACTACTCTAGTGTCAAAGTTCACCGAGCAGCTGCATGCATCACGTACACTGCTGCTCACCCCTGCTCATACAGTGTTTTTGGGCTATCAGAACCACCTCATATTACAGAATTTCCTCCTGGTCAATCACACATGAAAAGAAATAGAGCATCTTTCTTTCCTTCAGATGGAACAAATTCTGTGGCTCCTTATTTAAAACCAAATTCTCGCTTAGTTTCATTTATTTCTTATTCTGTTTCCTGAGGCTCTTTGTGGCCACCTATGGCAACATTCCCTTAGAAAGTTCCTTATATGTAAATCCCTCTGTCAGTCTTCATTTGTAGGAAATTTGATCTCAGACTCAACAGAAAAATCAGAGCTAGAGAAACTACCATAGAAACTATCAGCATATACAACATTTAAACGCCTGGGCCTGAATAGCATTCCCTGAGTAGTACACGTAGATATAGAAAAGCAGAGTAAAACACAGTCTTGGGAAATTGCAATATCTACAGGTACATAAAAGGAGAGTCAACAAAAGACACTTAGAATGACTGGTGAGCTAGGAGAGTAATCAAGTGAAGATAATGCACCAAGAAGTTGATGTGATCAAGTGTGTCAAATGCTGTGGAGTGATTAAATAAAATGAGGACTGAAAATTGATCACTGGAAAAAATACTTCAAAACAAAGCAAAACTATAACCATCTTACACAAGAATGGCAAAAGCATCACTCTGAATATTTTATTTCATAAACTGTAGGGAATGATTTAGACTCTTCTGTAGGACACAAAAGCCAGTGGCTCTAAGGAACTGGAGCAGAAAACACTCAGAAAAGAGAGGCTAAGACAAAGAATCAAATGGATGGGATTTTGAAGAAATTTGAAGATGGTTATAATTACCACCTATAATGGAATGATGAAGAACATCACTTTTATTTATATATTGTTAGTAATAAGAATCAACGACATACAGACATAAACTCTAGCAGGAGAAAATAAAGAGATTAGTACAAAGTGCAAGGAGAGATAAAAAGATAAATGACAGAAGAAAATTGTCAATACATATAAAAAATATGTAATGGTAACCATAAAGTTCTATCATAAAATGATATATCATGTTCAGCCAACAAATGTTAACAAGAACATGATAAGAGTTGCCTGGGAGGGTTATTAAAAGGGTATTGACAATCTGTGTATTCTCATACATTGGGACCCAGTATTTCCACTCATAGAAATTAATTCCAAGGATATTTAATATACTTTCTCTTTTTCATATTGAAGAACATTTTAATTATCATTTAATACTAAAAGTCATATAAACATTTTACTTTTAAAAATTCTTTTTGATTTTTTTTTTTTAAAGATGAGGTTTGCTATGTTGTCCAGACTGGTTTCCAACTCTTGTTCTCAAGTGATCCTTTAGCCACAGTCTTCCACAGTGCTGGGATTACAGTTGTGAGCTATCACTCCCAGCCAAAGTCATGTAGGCATTTTGGCTCACACCTGTAATCTCAACACCTTGAAAGGCTGAGACGGGTGGATCATTTCAACCCAGGAGTTTGAGACCAGCATGGATAACATGGGTAAGACCTCATCTCTACAAAAAAGCTACAAAAAATGAGCCAGGTGTGGTGGTACATGATGTAGTTCAGCTATCCAGGAGGCTGACTCAGGAGGATCGCTTGAGCCCAGGAAGTTGAGAATGCTTTGAGCCATGATCCAGCCACTGCACTTCTACCTGGGTGACAGAGTGGGACCCTACCTTTCCCTCCCAAAAAACTTACAGCAACATTTTAAAAATGAGTTACTAAATAAATTTTAGTATAATCTTGGAGTAAGTGTAGACAAACATTAAAGTTTTTATTTTTATTTTTAACATCTTCAGATTAGTCAACATAAGACTATTACTATTTAATATAGGCATATTCCAGTATCTATATGCTGGCTGGCCTATAGCTGACAGTCATATATGCCTGTTATGTAGAATAAGACAGTTTTCAGACTCCACTTACCTTCACAAGTATGAAGTTTCAACTAATGTAAGAAGAATAGAGTCTCCTAAGAAGAACATGAGTAATAGTATCTCATTTCTGCTGAATTATAGACAAGTCTTGATGATTTTTGTGGGGCACATGGAAAAGAATTTATAGCCAGAGTGAAATATAGCACCACTGGGAGTAAATCCACCATTGGTTAGATGCCAAGAATTATGAAGAGTTTAACTTTGGAGAAGACAATGATTATAACTCAGGACAAGAATAAAGAAACAAGACCAGATCTTGTTAGCAAAGGGAAAACGAACAATAGGAATTTAGAGCAATTAGAACAAGGATGTAAAAGATTTTGGGCAGTCTGGGCTGAGTGAACTGTTTGTTATTCCTGAGGGAGTTTTGAATACATTCAAATTATGCTCCTGAAGACTCTAAAAGATATTAAAGAAATAAGAGAACTTCAACATAAGGCTGCGAGTATGTAGATTTAAACGATGATTTTTGAAATTCTTCACCTTTTATGAACTCACTCATATTCTTGAACTTTAGCAAGATATGTGTGATGTTTTGAATATTACATATTATTCCTGGAATCCTGCATTGAGAACATAGTCCTTTTATACTAAGTATATAACACAATTATTTTCATCACTCTTCATGTTCACTGAGGAAAAACATACCTATATAATTATTTCAGAGAGTACAAAGAGGGTTTTTGAAGTACCAAAATTAACAGATTCTAAAACATATTTTTATCAAATCTTATTAGTAGCAAATCAGACAAGTAGCAACTGCTGTTAATAATAATAAAATTTTCCTTATATAAAAAAGTATTCTGTTTGCATTGGCTGTCAGTTACTAAATTAAAGTAGTAAATAATACATTTAATTATTTTCTAAAATATAAATGTTGTAAAATGATTATGCTGTAGATTTTATCTTTTTGATATTTTTCCAGATAGTTAACATTGATGTTACCGTAGTGTGAATAGATTTAGTTACAAACACTTGAAATTATTATCTAATTATAGTTTGTATATTCCATCATTGTTTTTGTTTTGTCATATTTAGTATTATTTCTACAGAAATAATTACTGGTTTAATAGAATACATACTTATAATTTCTGCAAGTAATGATGTGTTGACAAGTGAAATTGAGAAAACTATTTGTGCAAGTCATTTTTAAAACAATTTTTTAAAGAAGTTAAGTAAAAAATGTAAACATTTGATTTTGAAATTATGCATTATTTTTCCTAAGTATTGTTCACTTGAGATCAAAGAAATACTTCATCATTTGGAGGAAAATAAGAATTCCATTATAGACATTTGTATTAAACTCATTATTAGAAGTTTTACTTGGGTCAATTAGGTTTTATGCACACACACACACACGTTACCTAATTGATCAGAGATTGAACATATTTGTGTGTGTGTGTGTGTGTGTATACATATGTTACCTAATAGATCACAATTGAAAAGGAATCAGCAATACTATTTGCAGATGATGTGATCTTATAGACAGAAATTTTAGGAATCTTCTAAAACTATTTGAATTAAGATACTTGGTCATTAAACTTATAGGATGTGAAATCAATACTAAAATCCTTTTTTCTACACACTAGCAATGAAATAAAATTTAAAAAATTATAATAAGATTACAATAATAAACTTGGTAGGAACAAATGGAAGAAAAGAAATATGAGATATGTATATTAAAAACTATAAAATATTATTGAGAGAAAATGTAGATATTTAAATAAATGAAAAGATACCCCACTTTCATGGACCGAAAGACTTTACATTGACAATGTTCCTCAAATCGATGTAAATATTTAATACAACACTTATTCAAAACTCAGTCATTATTAATTTTTGCAGAAATTGAGAATCTTATTTTAAAATTAAAATGGAAATGTAAAGCATCCAGATTAGTAAAAACAATTTTATTTTTACATTAAATTCCAGGATACATGTACAAAAAGTGCAGGTTTGTTACATAGGTATATGTGTGGCATGAGAATCTGCTGCACCTACTGTCCTATCCTCTAAGTTCCCTCCCCTTACCCACAACGCCCAACAGACCCTAGTGTGTGTTGTTCTCCTCTCTGTGTCCATGTGTTCTCAATGTTCAATGACCACTTATGAGTGAGAACATGTGGTGTTTGTTTTTCTGTTCCTGTGTTAGTTTGCTATGAATGATGGCTTCCAGCTTCATACATGTCCCTGCAAAGGACATGATCTTATTCTCTTTTATGGCTGCATAGTATTCCATAGTGTGTAAGTACCACATTTTCATTATCCAGTCTATCATTGATGGGCATTTGGATTGTTTCCATGACTTTGCTATTGTAAATAGTGCTGCAATAAACATACATGTGTATATGTCTTTACAGTGGAATAATTTATATTCCTTTGGGTATACACCCAGTAATGGGATCGTTGGGTCAAATTTCTCACTCTAGATTCTTAAGAAATTGCCACACTGTCTTCCACAATGGTTGAGTTAATTTACATTCCCACCAACAGTGTAAAAGTGTTCCTATTTCTCCACAGCTTTGCCAGCATCTATTGTTCTTGATGTTTTTAATAATCAGCATTCTGACTGGTGTGAGACGGTATCTCATTGTGGTTTGATTTGCATATCTCCATTGAGCAGTGATGTCGGGCAGTGATGTTGACTGCATAAATGTCTTCTTTTGAGAAGTGTCTGTTCATATCCTTTGCCCCACTTTTTGATAGGGTTATTTTTTTCTTTTAAATTTGTTTAAGTTTCTTGTACATTCTGGATATTAGACCTTGGTGTGATGGGATTGCAAAAATTTTCTCCAATTCTGTAGGTTGCCAAAACACTCTTGTTTCTTTTTAGTTTAGTTTAGTGTCTTTTATTGTGCAGAAGCTCTTTAATTAGATCCCATTTGTTAATTTTGTCTTTTGTTGCAATTGCTTTTGGCGTTTTCCTTTTGAAGTCTTTGCCCATGCCTATGACCTGAATGATATTGTCTAGGTTTTCTTCTAGGATTTTTATGGTTTTGGCTTTTACATTTAAGTCTTTAATCTATCTCGAGTTAATTTTTGTTTAAGGTGCAAGGAAGATGTCCAGTTTCAGTTTTCCGCATATGGCTAGCCAGTTTCTTAGCAGCATTTATTGAATAGAGAATCCTTTTCCCATTGCTTGGTAGATTAGATGGTTGTAGACATGTGGTGCTACTTCTGAGGTCTCTGTTCTGTTCTGAAGCCTACTTTTGTCAATTTGTCCATCTAAGCCTTCATCCAGTTCTGTGCCCTTGCTGGAGAGGCCGTTGTAATCATCTGGAGGAGGAGAGGCACTCTGACCTTTTGGGTTTTCGGCATTTTTCCATTGATTCTTTCTCATCTGCATCAGTTTGTCTAGTTTCCTTGTTTCAGGCTGCTGGCCCTTGGATGGTGTTTTTGTGGGAACATTTTTTGTTGTCGATGCTGTCATCATTGCTTTCTGTTTGTTTGTTTTTCAATGGTCAGGTCCCTCTTCTGTAGGGCTGCTGCAGTTTTCTGGGGGTTCATTTTAGGCCTTATTTATCTGGATAGATCCGTGCCTGGAGATGTCACTCAAGAAGGTTGGAGAAGAGCAAAGATGGGTGTCAGCTCCTTCTTCTTGGATCTCTGACCTTGAGGGGCACCAATCTGATGCCAGTAGGATCGCTTATATATAGGGTGCTGTGACAACCCCTGTTGTAGGGTCTCACCCAGTTGAGTGGCACAGGGAACAGGGCCAATTCAGTGAAGCACTTTGTCCCTTGGTTGATGGGGTGTGCTTGGCTGGGAAGAAACCCACTTACCTGGGCTGCCCAGAATCTGCTTAAGCAGATTCAAGCTGAGAGGCTGTTGAGAATCTGTGCAGCTCTGGGTTTGGACGTTTAGGCCCTAGTGGTGTGGGTTAGCGAGTGGGAGTTTCCAATCCTTAGGTTGCACAGTTCCATAGAAAAACCACAGTTTCACTGGCTGGGTAGCATGCTCACCCACCGCCTCCCGTGGCTGGGGGACAGTGGCTCCCCTGCCCGGAGTGGCTCTCTGGTGGGCCATTGCACCACACTGCTCTTCCTTTCTTTCCAGGGATCACGCTACTCGCTTTGGCAGTTCTGATAAGAGAACCCGAATACCTTGGTTGCCAGTGCAGGATTCACATGCTAATTATGATTCTTTTTGATGGGAGCCTGCTTCTAGTTGGCCATCTTGGCCCCCTACTCACCAAAGCAATCTTGATAAAGAACAAATTTGGTGTTCAAGAACAATCAAACCTTCATATAAATGTTTTCCACAACTGTTGCTTTAACCAAATGTGAATCAAGATTATTTTTAAAATTATAATAGGATACAATTAGTAAAAGGTTTTAAATAACTCGGTATAACAACTATTTATATAGGATTTAGATAATGTTAGGGATTGTAGGTAATTAGAGTTTATTTAATATGTACAGGAGAATGTGTATAGGTAATATACAAATACTACACCATTTTTTATTAGTGTCTTGAGCATCTGCAGATTTTGGTATTTGTGGGGTAGGGTTGAAGATCTCAGAATCAGTCTTCTGTAGATAAATCCCATTTATCACATTTGCCTATTTCCCAACTTCCACATAGCAAGGGCAAACAACACTGTGTGGTCCTGGAATGCAGGTAGACATATCCATAGAAAAGAATTCAGAGTCCACAAAGAAATCTTTACAATTATGGTCAGTTAATTTTTGGCAAGATTGCCACATCAATAAAATAGAGATAATCTTTTTAACAAATGGTGCCAAAACAATTGATAAGCATGTGCAAAGCAATGTATTAGGACTGCTACCCTTCTGCCCAAAGAAAAATTCAAACAAAGCTGACAGTAGATTTAAATATAAAAATTAAAACTAAATATCTTAGAAGAAAGCATAACAGTAAATTAATCTTTATAGTCTTGGCTTAAGCAATGATTTCCTAAATTAGGTAGTAAAGCAACCCCCAAAATAGGTAAATTGGACTTCATCAAAATGAGAAACTGTTGTCCATTGAACGGCATGATCAAGAAAGTAAAACGACAGCTTGCGGTATGGGAGAAATTACTTTCAAATCATATATCTGATAAGGGACTTCTATCAGACTATACTAAAAACTTCTAAAAATCAACAAGACAAATTTAAAATTTAAAAATGAATACAATATTTGAACAGATATCTCCCCAAAGAATAGACACAAATAGCTAATAACTCCATGAAAAGATGCTTAACAGCATTAGTCATTAAGAAAATGCAAATCAAAACTACAATAACTGAACACTTTAACAAAAACAAAACAATCAAGAACACAACAACAAATGAATGAATAATAACAAGTATTGACAAGGTTGTGGAGAAATTGAATCTGTTATATATATTGCTGATGGAAATGTAAAATGGGGCATCCGTTTTGGAAGACTGATAGGCAGTTCCCCCAAAAATCTTTAAAAATAGTGCTATCATATGACCCAGCAATTCTATTTCTTGTTATATACTCAATATAAATTAAATATGTTACCACAAGAGCATGTATATGAATAATCAAAAAGCTGTATTCTTAATAAGCAAAAAGTAGAACAATTCAAAGCTATATAATTTGAAGAATTAATAGTTAAAAGTCATTTATCTATATAATAACACATGGTTTGGCAATAAAAAGTAAATAAAATACCAGTACATGTTACAAGATTTATGAACCTTGAAAATACACTAAGTGGCAGAAGCCAATTGTAAAGCCACATATCTATAATTACATTTATATATAATGTCCACATTGTCAAATTTTTAAAGATGAAAATTAGATTTGTGGTTAACAGGTGATTGTAGAGGGGAAGGGATAATGAAGGGAGAATGACTGCTAATGCTTATGGAATTTCTTTATGGGGTGATGAAACATTCTAAAATTAGACAGTGGCGATGCTTGTACAACTTTGTGGATATATTAGAAACCACAGAATTGCTCACTTTATGATATGTGAGTTAGCACCAATAAACTGTTATTTTTAAAATAGTTTTAAAAGGAAACAAATCACAGCAAATACATTTGAAAATTTATATTATTCTGAAGATGTTACTGGTAAAATTTATACTTCAAATTACTCTAGCTGTTCATGTTACTCCATATTATTATGTCTAGATTAGTAGATTCTACCTTTGTTGTCATTTTCAAATAAATCCATAATAATTGATAGATTTTTATTAAAATTCTTTTTTTAAATAATTATTTTGACTTAGGATAAATATAGTTTCAATATTAATTTTGAAATGCACAGTTAGATATGTGTCTTTTAATCATATTTTGCTTATTTATTTTTAATATTATATCCCTGAGATCTAATTAACTTTAGACCAGGGGTCACCGACCCCATTGCTGGTCTGTAGTGTGGTCTCTTAAGAACTGGGCCACACAGCAGGAAGTGAGCGGTGGGTGAGTGAGCCAAGCTCCATCTGTATTTACAGCTGCTCCCCATTGCTTGCATTACCACCTGAGCTCCACCTCCTGTCAGGTCAGAGACAGCATTACATTCTCAGAGAAGCACAAACCCTGTTGTGAACTGTGCATGCGAGGCATCTAGGTTGCATGCTTCTTATGAGAATCTAATGCATGATAATCTGTCACTATCTCCCGCCCAGATGGGACCTTCCAGTTGCAGGAAAACAAGCTGAGGGCTCCCACTGATTCTACATTATGGTGAGTTGTACAATTATTTAATTATATAGTACGATGTAACAATAATAGAAATAAAATGCACAATACATGTAATGCATTCGAATCATGTAAAAACAACCACTTTCTCTGTCCCGGTGTGAGGAAAAAATGTCTTCCATGAAACAAGTCCCTCGTGCCAAAAAGGGTTGAGGACCACTGCTTTAGGCTATGAAGGTCTTATGAAGGTTTCAAATCATTCAATTCACTTTTGGGGAAGGAACCCATATACTCTGTTACTTTTCTTATGCTACTTATATCAAGAGGACAGAAACTTGTTATTCCTTTCAGTTTAAGGGTATTTTTATTACTGGGTGCTCATTGACACTTTCAATTTGATTCAGGCAATTAATCCATGGACATAGATGAAAGAAAGGAAAAAGTAACATCAGAGCTTTGTTTTTCTTTTCTTCCTGTTGCTTTATTTTTTTAATAAACAAGTCTAAGCAAGCCTTAAAAAGAGAAATTTATAATTTCTTAAACACTCAAATCCTGGAAAATTCTACAAACATAATGTCAGTAACTCTCAATTTCTTTAAACTGAATTCCACACAAATTACAGTCATCTACATAATAACTACTTAAGAATACAATATCTTTGAAGTCTGTCAAGTTGATCTTTAAAAACCTTTGTTACTCATTTTAGACCCTGCCATTACTGCCCATCAGCTAACCTTTTTATCTTTCTTTTACTTACCTTGTATTACAGAGCTAACCCAAATTGAGGTGAAAGTGTGTAGTTTAGATGGTACATAATTAAAAAGTAAGTTGCCAACTCATCAGCAGCAGCACATTCATTTGCCACGATTTTACGAACAAATCAATTGTTACTTTAACAAAAAGTAATAAACAGCTGTTACAATCAGAGGTAAGGTATTCTATTAAAAGTAAATTCCACAGAAAAGCTACTGTGCCTACTTTAGCCAACAAAAAAAAAGACAATACTCTGAGAAAGCATATTATGAAGCAGTGATGTCAACAAAAAGCTTTTAGAATAAAAGATATGGGAGATAAGAGTTTATAAGCTTATAAGCTTGTGTGTTCTTTCTGCAGTATTAATTGGATAGATTTATGAGCAGTCCCTATAATCTACTAATGATTCATTGAAGAAGTATGTTTTCTGGCAGCTGTACATATATACAGAAACTTCAACCATAAAGTCATGGAAATGTTGACTCATACACTGTATTTTCAAGAAGCTTTTAAAATCAGACTTCCACCCCCCTCTTTCAGTAATGCAAGTGGAACTCATGTTTGCTTTGTAACTGACATAAAGAGAAGAAAGCCCTTTTCTGAATGTCTCTTAAGCTATTTATCAGTGTGTCCCATAATATCTAAATAGGTGGGAACAAATAGTTGATTAATAGCACCATTTCATTTCTCAGATCATTTGTTCTTCTTAGGTTTTATTTCTGTATTTTCCTTACTACAGAAAAGCTTTTAAGAGGCCATTATAATTTCAATTTTCTGTAGCAGTGAACAACAAAGCTCAATGTAAGTCCATTGACAAAAAAAATTAGTAATTGTTGACTGAACTTGATCTTTTATATAGTAGAGAATATTTGAGAATTATAATTTTTATCCAATGGGGCATGTCTCTAAAGCCTTTATAGGATCAAAATTCATAAAAGCTAAAGAATATTAAGCATTTCATATAGAAAATTACAGTTCTTAAAATATATTTGAAATTAAAATTAATTATAACTTAGCTGTATGTATAACTTAACAATGTGGTACTAAATAACTCATTTTTCTTAAATATGTAATTCAATTTTCAATTTTGTTAGAATTTATGCACATGATGCTCATATTTATAAATGTCTAATTTACTCAAAACTTCAGAAGCAAGGACAAATATGGGAGTGATGAACAAATCTTAACTCACATGCATTATTTAGTTCAATTTTCCTCTTTAAAGAATAGTTGTTTCTTCTCTGGAAATATAAACCAATATTACATTAGGGATATATTTGTTCTTCATAATATTTTAATTCAAATCAGGAAATAAGAGTCAGAAATGTCAAGTACTCAGATAAGAGCAAACACAAGAACTTCAATCCACCAAGTCTGTGTAACTTAACTGAATTCAGTTATATTAGGCATATCATGCCAATGAGATTTTCTTGAAATGATGCACTTCCTATATGAATAGTTGTGTATCCACTAAGATGACTTTATTCATGTTATTTATCATTTATGCAAAACATATTTATTAGGTACTTGTCATATGAAAGATATATATACTACAGATTCAAGGATGTGAAGACACTGTCCTTGTTTCAAGAAAATCTTAAGGAGACTGATAAGCAGATTTAACAATTGTTTCATGAGTCAAAGGCTATGATGAATCTAAGTATGGAATAATGTACTATTGTAGAGTATACCATGAACCCACAGTGCTATTTGGATCTGAGATTGGAAATTTTGCATTATTAAGGTAGCATCAATAACAAAAATTAGTATCATTAAGAAGTTATTCTAAGTCAAGTATTATTCATATTCAAACAAAGAAATGCTTATTTTGTACCACAGTTCCTGGACTTTTCGGATATCACATTGTTCTAAAAATATTTCTGCCATAAACCTAGTAACTTTATGTCTAGCGCATTACATAAATTTCAGCTTTCATCCAGCTTTTCCGCATCAAACACAGAACAGGATGTTTTCAAAGATGTTCAAGATGTTTATAAACAATGTATTAGCTCAGCACTGTATAAAAAGAAACCAGGAAATACTAAATCCATGACATTTTAAATATATACACTTACTATTTACTTTGCTTGCCCTTTTGAAAGTTTTAGCTTAAATTTAATGGCTTATGGCATGGAGGCTAGGATACTTTTTTTACTCTATGGCGATGGTATATAATTTTGCAATATGTGTTGACAAGCAGAAGTGAGGTTCATGAGGTATGAGCTTAGGCTTTATTGCTTTATCTTTGAAATGAATGTGCACAGAATTTGTAAAGGATTGTTCAGATATTTGGAAATTCTTTCAGGTTTCTAGGGCTAACGCATGTATTCATAAAATGATTTTTGTAGTGAACTGCTATTTCTTTTCACACCATATAATCAAAATATATGCTCAGGTAAGGCACAGCAAATTCGTGGGACAACATTAACTAGTAACTAGTAATAAGTAACTAGCCCCTAGTTAATTTGTAACTAAAAGGTTTCTATTCTTGAATTGCTTGTCTTTGCTAAAATGAGAACCCTCTTAAACAATATACAATTTTTTCACTTGCTATTTTTCCACAATAGATAAATATACATATATACTCTCATTACACTTTTAAAAATGTTTTCCAAAGTTCAGACTGATTCTCAAAAAAAGTCATAGCAATAATATAGTAAAAAAGACAAGCAATTATTTTGAAATTATTTTGGTAATTATTGGCCAAAGATCAGGAATAGCCTTTTTTATCAGGCTTTAATTTATAAGATCCTCTACTAAGTTTTCAGGTGACATGTGTAACTTCTCGAGGCAGAAATCAAACATGAAGTGTTTAAAAACAAGTAATTAAACATTATTTAAACTGATTTCTCAACCTTTTTTTGGGGATTTTCTCTTTTGTTTCAAATATCAAAGTAGTATACATTCTACATTTTTAACACAAGTCAATAGGTTATATAAAGAATATCATATATTTTAAAATAAAACATAAATGGCTTATTCATTTTATGATTTGAAATGTCATTCAAATATACATTCTTTACTGAGAATCAAAGTTCTATTTATTGGTTAAACTAATTTAACTCTGGGGATGCAAGATGGGTTTCATAATGAAGATAAATCATACGATCATATTATTGTAGATTTTCATCAAAATTCAACACCCACTCTTGATAAAAACTCTCAGGCAACTCGGAATCACTTCGAATTTTCCAAAAAATAATGAAGAAAATCCACAAAACACCTATGTTTATCATAATATGTAGTGGTAAAAGACTAAATGCTGTTCTCTTAACTTCAGTAACATGGCAAGAATCTTCACTTTTCCACTCCTATTCAGTATAGTACTAGAAGTCCTAATAAATGCAACAGACCAACGGAGGGAAAAAAAAGAAAGCGTACAGATTGGAAAGCAATCACTGAAAACTTTTTTCTACATAAAGAATACATAGTGACATATGTAGAAAATACCAAGGAAACTAAACTGAAATTTCCTTTAAAATGTGATCCAACAGGCAAAAAACATTAGCATAAAAATGGTTGATTATATTTCTTTATATAAACAATGCAATATTTGCAATCAAATTTTTTAAATACCATTTACAATGGCTTTAAAAACTTGACATTCTTAGGTATGGATCTAAGGTGCAGGATTTTTTTATGGAAAGCTATAAAATTCTACCAAAAATAATTTACAACATTAGTAAATAAACATTTGTTCCAAAACAGACCATGTTTTTGAAGAGCAGATAAAAGACAATCTTCAAGATCTAGGCTTAGCAAAAACTGTTCTTAGAAATAACAAAACACAAAACACACATACACATACTCTCTCTGACACACACACACATAATCTACCAGACAAAAAAGTTGATGAAATAAAAATTATCAAAACTAAAATTTTGCTTTGAGAAAAATCTCTATGATGATGGGAAAGAGACATGGAATAAGATGTAGACTTGAGGAAGACACTTGTAAATTGAAAATACAGTTCTAAAATGGCCAAGAAAATTGACAAGATTCTTGACTAATGCTTTCAAGATGGTAAATAAACCTGTTGAAAGATGTTTCAATTAATTAGCCATTAGCAAAACTCAAGTTAAATCATAATGAGATATTACTACCTATCTATTAAAATAACTAATTAAAAATAGCAAACGATCCTGGAATTGTTGCAGAATAACTTTAGCTCTTGTACTATGCTGAGAGAATAGCAAAATGAAGCACTGACCCTGGAATATCATTTTTATGTACATTTTAAAATTAAAACATTTATGGAATAGCCATTGAATTCTTGGGCATTTGTCCGACAGAAAAATATATATATATTCACATGAAAAGTTGTAACATTCTAGGTAGCATCATTTATAATAGTCCCAACCTGGAGAAAAACTGAAAGATATTTTATCGGAAAAATGGATAAGAAAATTGTACTCTAATACACCATATTAGAATATTAAAAACCAACAAATACTTCAATAAAAACAAAAAAAATCTTCTAAATTTATTTTCTAATTTTTGTAAGTATAAAGTTTGTGTTTAGGTCTGTGATCTATATAGACATAATTTTGTTATAAGATGTCAACTATGATTAATGTTGACTACATGTCTAGTTTTCCAGTAACATTTGTTGAAAAGTTTCCTTTCTTCATTGAACTGCCTTGGTACCTTTGTCGAAAATCAATAGACTATATATATGTGTGTGTTAATCTGATAACTCTATTCCATACTATATGGGTCTCTGTCTATTTTCTTCACTAATGCTGTGATGTCTTGATTATTGCTACTCTTAGTAAATCTTAAAGTCAGGTAGCTATACCAACTAGATTCTTTTCAAAATTATGTTTGCTATTCTAAATTCTCTGCTTTTACATACACATTTTAGAATTATTTGTTTATTGTTAATAATTAGAAATACAATTTATATTTGTATATTGCACTTGTATTTGAAAACATTGATGAATTGTCATTGTTTCTTGGAGGTTTGGTGTTGAATCCATGGAATGTTCATGGACAGTCAAATTGTATTTGATTAGAGAATTTTTTATTTTTCCTTTCTAGTTCATAAATAATTGTTTCCTGCTGTATTTTAAGAGGTTAGACTTACGGTATCATCTCAGTGATATTGGTAACAGTGGATCTTATTGCCATGCCACTAATCTTTTAGCAAAACTATTCAATCTTTTATTATTTAATATAATGTTACCTGTAGGGTTTTTTTTTTACAGATTTGCATTACAAGTTTAGAAAACTTATCTCCTATTCATAATTTACTGAGAGTTGTTATCATGTTCAGATGTTGATCAAAGTCTTATCTAAACCTATTGAGGTGATCTTAGAACTATTCTACTTTGTGTTAATATGGTGAATTTTCAAAAATATTATAAATATTCAATTAGCCTTTGATTTTTTAAATAAACCCTTTTTATTCATGCCATTTCATATGTATATACATTTTCCACACGAGTTTATGTAAAGGGTGCACAAAATTATTAAAAATACAGGTTGAATGTTCTTTATTCAAGATGCTGGAGAGTCTAAGTGTTTCAGATTTCAGACTGAGAATTATATGATGCAGTTCAAGCATCTCTAATCCAAATATTTTTTTTAGATCTGAGAATATTTGCATATATATAATGGCATATTGTATTAGTTCATTCTCATGCTGCTATGAATAAACACCCAAGACTAGGTAATTTATAAAGAAAAGAGGTTTTAGTTGATTCATAGTTGCACATGGTTGGGGAAGCCTCAGGAAAGTTAGGATGGCAGAAGGCAACTCTTCACAAAGAGAGAATGAGTGCAAGCAGGGGAAATGCTAGATGGTTATAAAACCATCAGATCTCTTGAGACTCATTCATTATCACAAGAACAGCATGGAGGAAATGGTTCCTATGATTCAATTACCTCCACCTGGTCCTGCCCTTGACACGTGAGAATTATGGGAATTACAATTCAAGGTGAGATTTGGGTGGGGACACAGAGCCAAACTATATCAGATATTTTGGGAGTGGCAGCTAACTCTAAACATGAAATTCACTTGAGTTTAATACACACCTAACACTCAGCCTAAAAGTAACTTTATGCAGTATTTTTAATAATGCTGCGATAAAAATTTTGACGGCATTTTTACTGAAACACCTCACATGAGATCAGGTTGGAATTTTTACTTGTGGCATCATTGTTGCTTAAAAAGTGGTGGATTTTGGAGTATTTTAAATATTGAATTTTTGGATTACAGATGCCTGACCTCTATTATATAAAATTACCTTCAGGCTCTGTGTATAAGGTATACATAAAACACAAGTGGAGTTTGTGTTTAGGCTTAGGTCATATCCACAGGATATTTCATTACGTGTTTGCAAATCATCCCAAATTTGAAAAGCTCCAAAATATGAATGACTTTTGGTCTCAAGCATTTCTGAAAAAGGATATTCTACCTGTATTTACTTATTATCTTTTCGTGTTTGCAGAGATGTATTTCCTTTCATTACTGATAAGAATAATTTGTGTCTATGTGTGGGGAGGTCAATATTGCTAGAGATTAATCACATTATTTAAGGAAGTAGGTTTTGTTCCACTGCTATTATCTTGCTGTTTTGTTTCCAATTTAAATAACTTCAGCTCTCATATTTAATATTTTTTATTCTACTTGGTCTTGGCTTGATTTATTCTTCTTTATATATTTTCCTAAGGTGTATGCTTGGATTATTGACTTGGGGCCTGATTTCTAAAACGTGCATTTATTGTTTTAAGTTTCTGTTTCAGTACTGATTTATCTGCAACTCACAAATTTTAATACATTGCATTTGTGGTTTTACTTATTTTAAAATATTTTCTAACTTTTCTGAAAGCGTTCTTTTGGTCCATGTGTTATTTAAAAATGTTGTGATTTAATTCCAAATATTTAGGGATTACATATATCCCTAAATATATGTTTCTGTTATCAATTTTTATATGATAAAATGAGTACTTCCATTTTTGACATCAAATAGAAAGTCAACCTGAAAGTAGTGGAAATGTGGAGAAATTTGCCTATTTCTATAAGACAGATTCTAATAAGTAAGGAGGTTGGAATGATTCTGTTGATACTGACGTTGATGGTAAGGATGCTACATATTTTTTGGCCAAGTGGAAGTAGACTACAAAGAAATAGCAATGCCAAACCACTGCTTTGTTAGTAACTATATAACAGCATTCACAGACCATCAGAAATGTCAGCAGGAATTTCATAAGGGAATACCTTAGGCAAAAATTGTGAATGCCTACTTCCAAAGAGTTTCAACTGGCAAGCATTGAGAAGAATAAGCAGCCCCCCACAAAAGTCAGAGTACAGCATTAGTCAAGGTTAGCAGATTATGGTAACTGCTCCTTTTAGAGTTTTAACTTTACCAGTGTTACTTGCAGAAGAACTTGTGGCAGACACTTCAGGTGGAACTAATTTCTAATAAGTGAACTGGAATGCTCATGCATTCATAACATGATGTTAGGAGAAAATAAAAGATGCAATCACACTTCATATGGAAAGTCTGCTAAGGGTGAGAACCTACATATACAGTTGTTCTGCACTTGATTAACTTTTGAAAGTTTACGCAGATCTAATCAGGTTAGGCTTGAATTATAATTAGGCTATAATTATAATGATATTTGAATCAGTAGAGCAAGAAATAGTATATTACATGATAGTATTCTGTCATTTTCATAAACCTTTGTCTATTTGTACTTTTCAGTGACCATGTTTTGCTTTATCATCAATAGCAGTACTGAGGCTAAAAATTCTTCATGTGAATCATGAAATGATTTTTTTCTATAAAGAAGTTTGACTTAAACTAAGCATACTAGAGAAAGTCATAATAAAGAATAAGACATATATTATAACAAAAGCAAAATAAAATTATGAGATTATTATTTCTTAGTGTTTAAAAGAGTTTCATACTAAAAATATGAAATAAAGCTTTCTTCTTTTCCTTCCTCTTCTTTCTTTCTCTTCTTTCTCTTTCTTTCCTTCCTTCCTTCTTTCTCTCCCGCCCTCCATCTCTTTTTTTCCTCCCTCCCTCCCTTCCTCTCTTCCTTCCTTCCTTCCGCCCTTCTCTTCCTCTTTTGTTCTTTCATTAATTCATTCTTTCTTTCTCATTCTCTCTTTCTCACACACACTCATATATACAGGCACAATTTCTAAAAAAGATACATAAATAAGGTCTATGTAGAAATCCAGCTAAAAATGAAATAATTTCAAATATTAAAAAATCATAGCTCAAAATTATGCTTAGAAAAAACAACATACTATATTCACAGACACACACACACATGCACTTTTCAACAATATTTTCTCATTTGCACTCATCTATCATTTAAACATACTTTATATGCCAGTTTTTTTGGTGTCAAGTAATGTATTAATTATTTCAATAACAAACAACTATTTAATACTTTGTATACCCTGGGTTTAGGAAACAAACCTTTGGGCAAAACACCAGAGTCTCTTCCACTTTTAGAGCTTAAATCCTTGAAGAGAAAGAAGTCAAATTGAAATGGCCATGTATTGTATGTAAGACTCCAACCCTATGACATTAACTATGGAGACTGAAAATACAAGAGGTTTCTAGGGGTCACAGATGTGGGTAGGATGAATAGATGAAGCGCAGGAAATTTTTAGAGCAGTTAAACTACTCTACAATATTGTCATGGTGGATACGTATCATTATACATTTGTCAAAATCTATAGAATGTGTACAACACTAAGAATGAACCCTAATGTAAACTATGGATATTGGGTGAAACTGATATGTCAGTGTGGGTTTGTCAATTGAAAAAATGTACCATTGTAATGCAGGTTTTGATATCGAGGGCTCAATATTGTTGTGAGACTATTTAAGAAATTTAAGAAAATTTCTGTAGGAAATGACAGAAAACAAATAGCAAATAACAAAGCAACCAAAATAACTATAGATAATTGTAAGAGCTATGAAAAACATTGATATGATTTGGCTGTGTCCCCACCCAAATCTCATATTGAATTGTAACTCCCATAATTCCCACATGTTGTGAGAGGGACATAATTAGACATAATTGAATCACATGGGCAGTTTCACCCACACTGTTCTTGTGATATTGAATAAACCTCATGATATCTCATGGTTTTATGAGGGGTTTCTCCTTTTGTCATTTTGCTCAGCTCTCATTCTATCTTGTCTGCTGCCAGGTAAGATGCGCCTTTTGCTTTCCACCATAATTTGAGGCCTCCACAGCCATGTAGAACTGTGAGTCCATTAAACCTCTTTTTCTTTATATGTTACCCAGTCTTGGTTATGTCTTTATCATCAGCATAGGAACTAATACAAACATAAAATTGAATCATGTGATGGTTACATGGAAGGGGTTACAGGACTTCCTTGATGTAGGGAGGCATACAAAGTTTCCTTAAGCAAGTTAAGTGTACATTGAAATTAGACTAACAAAGGAGTACCCCGACATGAGATCATCTGAGAAGAAATGTCCAGGGCAGAGACAACTGATGGAAATGAGGGAAAGCACATATGATGTTAACATGATTGTAGGACCATCCAAACTAGAGACCAGTAGACAGTGAACACAGAGATAAACAGAAAGCTGACAGCAGGTGGGTTCAGGGTGGTTGTCTGGCCCACATAGGGCATGGCCCTCTTGGCAAAGAAGGAAAGAGGATTAGAACAGTGAATTGAATAAAACAGTCAAACAAAAAACAAAGCCTGCTTCCTTTATACATTATTTAAAAAATAACTTCTGTAGCTAACTCATGAGGGAAATGATATTATGATTCTCTGTGATTCAGGAGACATGCTTTTATTCTATAGCTGCTTTGATCTTTGAGAACACATTGCAGCACATGGACTAATAGTGTTTAAGGACTTACTAAAATAATTAAACATTTTGCCTTGTAATGGATAACATGTTAGCCAGAATCCTGAAAAATTTTTAATTTGATATGTCAGAAAAGAATGGGTTTGTGACATTAGCCTAGGATAGGCATCCTTACTTTTAGAAAGTAATGATTATGCCTCTGTGATTTTCAAAGATTTTCATTTGACCTTCTTTTACAGGATCCCAATAACTTGACCTGATAACACCTGTGATATGTATTGTTAAAATAAGTGCCTGAATTTTTTATAATTGATGAGATTAATTCTGCACATCCTAGAAAATAAGTTTTATAGGGAATTTAAATATTATAACTTAATTAGCCATCAAAAAAGAGAGATGATAAGAGTAGGTGGGTGAGAACCATGGCAAATTTGATGAGCTCTCACACTCCATTAACAACCTCAACAGTCATGTTAAGGGAAAGAGGTCTGCACTTTCTGTTTTGTCTTATCACTGCGCCAGTAGGTCTCTTCATGAAAGAGGCCCATAAATGCAATTAAAAACAGTCAAATAATACCAGTTTCCTATTATATAGTCACAAATATAACATGTTAGTAGTTTATTACAATGAACTATTTATTACTAAACATAAAATTTATTATATTTAATACATAGCACCATCTAGTGAAATTTGAGGGAAATGTATGATATATTGAATATGATGCAGAACAACATTGCAAATGTTAGAGGTTAATTCTTACACATTAAGTACAATTTTAGATTTCATCAAGAAATTTCCCAAGGAATAAATAAAATGTATTTCTGTGTATGTCCGTGTTTATGTATACAGAAAGAGATGGAGGCAGATATAGCTATAGGTATAGACAACTTAAAGGTTTTTTTTGGTTTGGATTTGTTTGTTTGTTCGTTTGTTTTTGAGATGGAGTCTAGCTTTATTGCCCAGGCTGGAGTGCAGCAGCACAATCTCGGCTCACTGCAACCTCCACCCCTCGAGTTCAAGCGATTCTCCTGCCTTAACAGTCCGAGTGGCTAGGATTACAGGCACCCGCCACCACACCCAGCTAATTTTTGTATTTTTAGTAGAAATGGGATTTCACTGTGTTGGCTAGGCTGGTCTCAATCTCATTAGCCACCTGCCTCAGCCCCCCACAGTGCTGGGATTTCAAGCGTGAGCCATCATAGTTTTAAAATTCATTCTTTTAATGTGTATTTATAAAATCAGTAAAATATTTTCATACTTTTAAATAATACACATCATTAAAAGCAAGTATTTATTATGTATGCATGGTTTATTTGACATTAAGAAAACTATTTCAAAAGATTTCTTATTTAAAAATATGTAATAAGTTTTTATAATAACACTTGGTGGAGTTTGTGAAAATAGAGGCTGATGGTTCATGGAAGTTGTCAGAATAAATTTAATATTTACTTGGCAAAATATGCCCTAATAAGTTATAAAATATTAAATGTTGAAAAATAAGTGATATTAAAATAATGTATATAAAATTGTGTGAACACACCTCACTCCTCATGTTGATTCCTTTTCAATATAATATAGAGTTCATTTATGTGTAGAGTTTATATTTTTTCACATACACAGAATCTATTTTGAGCATCATCAATAATGAAAATGTATCATGCTATGTGAATTAAAGCAAGAACAACACCCAAAAATGTTTTAAACTGCCTTAGGTAATAGAAGGTTGGACAAATGTTAAAATAAAAATAAGACATCATAAAATAAAATTATGGATTTATTTTGCATTTGATAAATAAATGGGCTCAAATCCAATTCTAAAAAGATGAGCTCAAATATATTTTTGTAACAGTTTGATTATTTTTAGTAATTTAACAAATAAGTATTGATTATCAGGAACTATTCAATTAATGAATAAGAAGAAAAGTGTGTCAGTAATGAGAATACTCAGTCTTACTTTCCCACTGGACAGTATGGTTGACCAGAAGCCCCAGTTACTATGCTTTAAAATCCATTTCCCTGTTTTCTCCAAGACCATGCTTTCTACCATCTCATCACTAGCCAATAACGGAGTATGGTATGAGTACAAAAAGAGGCTTATTTGGGGGAGACAAGAGGACTTTTCTGACAGTCATCTTTGACTCACAACCTCCTTCATAGCTTTGATAAACTTTTCTTAGATTGCACTGCTCTCTGGAAAGCTTCCACCGACCTTCTTTTCCTATCTCCTTTACACTTAGAAACACAATCTGATGGCTCTCCAAGACCCAAGTTTCTGTCCCTGTTTTCTCACAGGCATTATTTTTTCCTAATAAAATGCTCACACATTTAATTTTACTTAATCCTTCCTTGGCATCTATTTCTCAGAAAATTCTGAAGTCAGGTCCCAGAAGGGCCAGAAGTTTTGTTCTTGGAGTGATAGGTACTTATATGGGTTTGCTTTCATTACACAAAGAGCTTTAGTTATTACTATCACATAGGTGCTGACCGAATGCTTGACCATAGCCTTTACTCCCACACAGTGTAGCACTGGAGCAGGGGACATAACAAGGGTCCCATTTCACTATAAGTTATATTTAAGTTTTACTTAACTGTAGGCCAATAAGGTCATTTCAGGATTCCTGTGCCCAGGAATCACCAGGTAAAATGAGAAGTCACAGAATGTCTAATGTAATTGACCTTGATCAATAAAAGGAAAAAATGGCTATTATTACACAATGGAGCAGGGAGAAATTTGTATGAAACCCAGCTGATCTACCTGGGGGCTCCATGGCCCATTGGTATTCCTTTGCTTCATTTTAATTGTGAATGCTGCAACACTAGGTGAAGAAGAAGGCTATGATTATTAAACAATCAGGTTATGCAAGAATGAAAGTTTGGCTCACACTACCAAGCAAGGTTGGAAAGAGTTTGAAATGGACAATGATGGAAGGAGGGTATCAGAGCTGTTTAGATCAACTTCATCAATAGAGTTAAGTTCAAAGCAGTAATGTTTTTGTACATTTTTCCTTAAGAAAATATGTCCCAATAACCATAGAACGGCTCCGTGAACCTGTGTGGAGATATTGATCTCTACAGCAAGAGTGGGTGGACACTGATGGTTATGAGAATGGGAGCATTATTGGCTAAGAAACCTACCTGCTGTGTTCTGGAATGTATCAGCCACATTTGCATTGAAGACAAATTTCTCACTAACTGATCCCAGCCAATGACTGAAAGTGGGAAGGATGTTTACCTGGCCTATTCTGGGAAGACTCGGGAGTCTCCTAACAATTGGTGTGGGCTCCAGAACTCTCCTATCTCTCTGCTGAAATTTTGTTAGGCTGAAAAGCAGTATAGAATTCTTTTACAGACATTTTTGCATATTTTTATTCTCACACTTTCTCCTGGGATAAAACTTGCATGAATGATGTAATAAATGGCTCGGCATTACCAGCTTCTAGCCCACTTTCTTTCAGCAGATCTCTCAGGCTTGCCACTGATAAAATTCTTGATTTGTTAAAACTGACAATGCAAAGTCAAATGGCCCAAGAAACTTGGGTGGGCAACAGGCTAGGAATTATTAATTAGACTAAATTGATTGCTTTTGCTGATTGATATGGCTTGGCTGTGTCCCTACCCAAATCTCCCATAATCCCCAAGTGTCATGGAGAGACCTGGTGGGAGGTAATTGAATCGTGGGCGCAGGTTTTCCCATGCTGTTCTTATGATAGTAAGTCTCATGGGATCTGATGGTTTTCTAAGGGGCAGTGCTCCTGCACATGTTCTCTGGCACACCACCATGTAAAATGTGCCTTTGCTCCTCTGTCACCTTCTGCCATGATTGTGAGGCCTCCAAGCCACATGGAACTGTGAGTCCATTAAACCACTTTTTCTTCATAAATTACCCAGTCTTGCATATTTCTTCATAATAGTATGAAAATGGACTAATACAGATATACAGCCAGCAGATATTAGAAAAGTTTTTTTTCTAATTTCAAATTAATTTCTTCTTGCTTTAGAAAGGCTAAATTTAGGGGAAAAAAGTGTACTTTGAGGAAGAATACAAAAAATAAATCAAGTATGTTTGTTACAAGGTATAAGAAAGGCCAAGTAGGGAGAAGGAAAATTTAGTTTCCCATATTTCAGCTCAAAATTAACAGCAGAGACCCAAAAATATTTGAATTAGGAGATTCTGTTTAGAAGAAGCCTGTGGTCATGGAGATAAATTGCATTACATCTGATTAGATTCTTGTAAATAGTGAAGCATGGTATATTGGATATCAAGTTTAAAATGTCATCTGGACAGTTTCCTAATACAACCTGTACTAACATCTCTGCAAAACATTTATGTAAAAGTGGTTTATCCTGACAAAAGCCTGAATACTAAATTTAGAGATGCAATCAAATTATTTTTTCTAGGGTTCAAATTATTATCGGTACTTGTGTCATTCTCTTTTGCATGGCCAATTTTGGCAAACAGTTTAAGTATACATATATAAGGCAAGTTTCTACTTAATGTTCTCAGGGAATCGAAAACAATTAATTAGTATGTGCACACTGTCAACTACACAGAGACACCAGGGCCTGGAGAATCCTTTCAGGTGCAGAAGAGCCTAGATTGCACAAGGTGGTAGATAGGATCTCCGGTGGAAAGTAAGCTGCTCGGTTTCTGTAGCATGATGAATGGCTTTGGGAAAAAGGAGAAAGCAGAATGAGTGTTCCTTGTGTCAAGTTTTGCTAAACACTAGAGCTTAGTAATCACAATAATTAAGTTTCTACTAAAAATAGTGATATACATCTCTATTGGTCATAGTTAGGAACATGAAGTCAGGTATAAGACTCAGGAAATACTTAGCAAAGGAGTATAGCAATTACTTAGAACAAGAAATGACCTCAATGACAAACAGCTTTCAGGAAATGTTTATGTAAAATACAGGCATTGTTTGGTACTGTCAAGAGTGTGTCCCTCCCCCAGTGATGTTGGAGGTTTTATTCTTCTTTTATTATGATGATTTTTGAGACAGAGACTGGCTCTGTCACCCAGGTTGGAGTGCAGTGGCGCAATCTCAGCTCACTGCAACCTGTGCCTCCTGGGCTCAAGCAATTCTCCTGCCTCAGCCTCACGAGTAGCTGGGACTACTAGTTTGCACTACCACACCTGGCTAATTTTTGTGTTTTTAGTACAGACATGGTTTCACCATACTGATCAGGCTGGTTTTGAACTCCTGACCTTGTGATCTGCCTGCCTCGGCCTCCCAAAGTGCTAGGATTACAGGCGGGAGCACCTGGCCAGGAAGTTTTATACTTTTGGCAATAATGAAAGATTCCCTATGCTGATAATTGATGGAGAAAATTGTATATCCAATCTCCTTGCACAAGCTGGTGTATTTGATCTTATTGATTTGGTTTATGTCCTGAAAACCAATTCTATTTTTAGCAACCCTTGCAGTAAAAACATAATATTTTTTTTTTTTGTTTTATTTTACACAGGGTCTTAATCTGTTTCCCAGGCTGAAGAGCAATGGTATAATTATAGGTTACAGCAGCTTTGAACTCCTAGGCTCAAAGAATTCTCCTGGTTTGTCTCTGGAGTAGCTGGGACTACAGACATGTGAAATGACACCCAGCTAATTTTTCCTGTATTTATTTATATATTTATTTGTACTGATGGGGATCTCACTTTGTCGCCCAAAGTTGGTCTCTAACTCCTGGCTCCACGTGATCCTCCAATCTCAGTCTTCCAAAGTACTGGGATTATAGGTGCGAGCCACTGCACCTGACCCTAAATGTAATATTTAATAGAGGTCACTACAGAACTTGAATTACAATAAAGAGAAATCATGATTCTCATTGCATTTTCTGCCACTTTTATCACTAGAGAGGGGGGTCAAGAATTACCCACTGAAATCCATTAATCTGTAGTCTTATTTAGATACTTAGGGATTATGAGTGTGTATTTTGTTCTGTTCTTATTTACAGTGTTGAAATAGCTATTTTCATTAGCCAAGCATTGCATGTAGAAATGTACATCAAAATTCACTTCATTAAGAAAGGTTAAGTGTATGTTTTGTTGTTGTGAGACACAAAAGAAGTAAACTATGATATTCATATCTGTCGTATTTTGAATTATGTGTCTTTTTATCAGGAAAAGTATACACAAAGTTATCTTGAAAAAAATACATATATATGGGGAGATATTCTGTATTAACCAAACAAACTTGAGCTAGGAATCTTTATTTTTTTATTTTTGTTTCTGCTAAATTAGACACAGTCTATATTATAAACAAGGTCAAATTATTTATTGCTGACAGATTTTACACTTGCAATATTTTTTTTCACTAATTTCTCCAAAAAAAATTCTAAGCTTGTTAAAAGTAGGCAAAATTAGTTTACTCACCAATGCCTACCTAAAATAGTCTGGCACAAGCATTTATCTTGAGGGGAAATGGATGAAAAGAAGTTACATATTTTTCTATATTAGAAATAACAATTTGATATATTTACATTTTTCTCCATTATACTAAATACAGTTTCCTGATTTAAAGAAAAAATTATAAAATATTTTAAAAACAACAATAGAAAGTATTGATTCCACTTTAGTTCTGATAAGGCATCATGATTAATATCATGCTCTTTATCCTTTTTTATGTAAATCACCCATAGAAGCATCAGAATTCCAGGCCTCTGTTTATCTACCTACAATTATTCCCCAGAATTGTCTGCACTTTTAATATGTCTTTGCACAGAATTTACTTCCTCACTTGTCATGCTCCCTACATTTAAAAATTCTTATAATATACAATCTGAAACTTACCATCCATTTTCATGAAAATCCTAAATCATTAACTTATTATCTGAAGGATCCTGGATCTCCAGCAAGGCCAATGCACCTTCAAATTCTGATTACATAACAGCATTCTTCCCCTTCCCTGTGCTTGTACAGATGAGCCAGGACAAATAGATCTTTTTAGTTTTTCTTTAACCCAATTCCTAACTTCAAAAGCAATTTCATTCCTCCTCCATTAATGCCCCAATTTTGAATCTCATGTCACTAATTTATATACTGTAAAATATCTCTCTTGGTTGTAAAGTCTACTAAAGTGAACTTTATTTATCTTTAGTTTTCAGTCAATAACAAAGTGCCAGACAAAAGAGTAAAAATACTTCCATCAAAAATCATCACAAAATTTCTGATTAGGGAAGAAAAAGGTTTCTAAAATAATTAAAAGAGAAAGAAGTGGGTGTGGGGGGCTCTAAATGATCAAGTATCAAAATGATAATGAAATTTTTAACAGCAGGACTGGGAGCTGATTAAAATGGAAAACACACTGACATTCTTTAGGAAAAAAATACGTGTACTTAGAACTCTGCATCTGGCCAAAGTATTAATTAAGTGTGGATTAAATATGGAAACTCTCTAAGAACTGTTTTCCATTTAGTATGTCATGTGGCTACTGGCTGATGTTTTCAATTAATGTAATGTACAGATTTATGAAAAATGAAGACACTGAATAAAGAAAATTGGAAATTTATGATAAAAGGTCAATAAAGATAATTTTCAGGAGCAAAGGTATCCATTAGAAAGGTTGACAAATAACATAGATGGTCCCAGTTAGATTTCAATTTCATATAAACTATTTTTAAGTATAAATACATCCCAAATAATGGATGAAATATATTCATAACGAAATATTAGTCATTTATTTAAACTTCAAATTTAACTAATTTTATTTCTTTCTTTGTTAATTTATCTACTGAACCTAAGTGACCTTATCCAGGAAGTACATCACTAAGAAATCAAACTTTTAGATGAGGTAATGTTTAAGTATTTTTTATTTTTAGTTTTTAAATTTTACTTTAAGTCTGGGATACATGGGCAGAACATGAAGGTTTGTTACATAGGAATACATGTGTCATGGTTGTTTGCTGTACCTATCAACCCTTCATCTAAGTTTTAAGCCCCACATACATTAGCTTTTTATCCTAATGCTCTCCATCTCCTTGTCCCACACTCCCCACAGGCCCCAGTATGTGATGGTCCCTATGTCTTCATGTTCTCATTGTTCAGCTCCCACTTATGAGTGAAAACATGTGGTGTTTGGTTTTCTGTTCCTGTGTTAGTTTGTTGAGAATGATGGCTTCCAGCTTCATCCATGTCCCTGCAAAGGACATGAATTCATTCTTTTTTATGGCTGTATAGTATTCCATGGTGTATATGTGCCACATTTTCTTTAGCCAATCTATCATTAATAGGCATTTGGGTTGATTCCAAGTCTTTGCTATTGTAAATAGCACTGTAATAAACATATGTGTGCATGTGTCTTTATAGTAGAAAGATTTATAATCTTTTGGGTATATAACCAATAATGGGATTGCTGGACCAAACGATATCTCTGGTTCTAGATCCTTGAGGAATTGCCACATTGTCTTCCACAATGCACCAACAGTGTAAAAGTTTCCTATGGCCAGGTGGGGTGGCTCATACCTATAATCCCAGTACTTTGGGAGGTCAAGGTAGGTGGATCACCTGAGGTCAGGAGTTTGAGACCAGCCTGGCCAACACGGTGAAATCCCATCTCTACTAAAAATACAAAAATTAGCTTGGCATGGTGATGCATGTCTGTAACTCCAGCTACTTGGAAGAAATTGACTTTAAAAGAAATGTCATAACAACCATTTTTGTTATTCCATTCACAAATGGGATAAAATAATGAAAGATATATGCATACTATTAAACTTTTTTTTTTTTTTATTGAGTGTCTGCTAAAGAGTGTAAACTGGTCCAGGATCTCCGTAGTGTGTAAACATGTATTCTCAGATGGGTTGTCCTCTGTCCATTTGCAAACACTTTCAAGTCAGATGAAACAGTGGACATTATTTTAAGATTCAATAAAAGAGTAAATTGATAAACGTCGATGAAGGTGGAGGCTGGAAAAATGTGATTTGAGGATAAGTTGTTCAAATACATGAAATAAAAATTGTATCTGGAATACTATATGTTATATCAAGTATACATGCTATGTTTAATAAACCTTTAAACCTTGAGATGTTAATATTATTTCATTTTATAATTGAGGAACTACAGCTTTAAGGAGTTCATATTTTCTATTGATATTCTAACATGTCTGCAGTCTAAATTGTAATTCTCTTTGCTTTAGAATTGCGGTTTTACATTCCAGAATTAAAATATTTCTAATGGTATATCATCCATTTATTTTTTCTTTATTCTGTTATTCTTTTTTTTGAGATAGAGTTTCGCTCTTGTAACCCTGGCTGGAGTGTATTGGTGCAATCTCGGCTCACTGCAACCTCTGCCTCCCAGGTTCACATGATTCTCCTGCCTCAGCCTCCTGAGTAATTGAGATTACAGGCATCTGCCACCACACTCAGCTAATTTTTCTAGTTTTTGTAGAGATAGGGTTTCACCATGTTGGCCAGGCTGGTCTCAAACTCCTGACCTCAGGTGATCCATCTCCCTCAGCCTCCCAATGTGCTGGGATTATAGGTGTGAGGTACCATGCCTGACTTATAGCATCCATTTCATTGTGTGTAAATCAAAATCACTAATAGAGTTGTAACTTGAACTGTTTCACAAAATTAACCATTAAAAATGTATTTGTTATACATGTTCTATGTTAGTTTTATATTTCTCTCTTTTGGCTTCAGATAGATACATTTGACATTGAATAGACAGAGTAAGTGATAAGCAGGAGGAGGCAGAGAAAGGCTGAGCTGTCCACTAGTAAATTATTATCTTAATGAAGGCTGTCATTTCTTCCTGAGCTTGTCTGATAGATGACAAGCAACTATATTCTAAAATTGGCTTTGTCAATTCATCCTAACTGAAAGCAAAACATTTACTGCAATATCTGGGTCTTTACATCTTCATATTTTATAACAGTTGAAAAATTCCAGTTGTTGGATTATTTTTGATGACTGAGTTATTCTTTATTTCAGCTGCTTAGGTCTGTTTAAAGTAGAAAGGAATAGAATCAAAAACGTGGGAAGACTGTGAGTTTACATTTTCATCTGAACAGTTACTGAATGTGAATATTTTGATAAAGTTTACCTATAGGAGAAAATGATGATCTGTATGTGTTAAGTTCTTGGGTTCACCAAAATAACTTATTTATTTGTAGGCAGGAGAAACCAATGCTTTTATAATGTGATTTGAAGGATTCTAAGAATCAAACTCTGTGAAAATATTACTCAATTTCCTTTGACACATAAGAAAAGGTTAGATTTCTGATAGAAATCAGAATATATTTTTATACTTACTTTAATCACATTTCTAATAATCTTTTAAAATATGACTGTCTTCTAGGGAAGTAGCATATTAAGTTCATGATTATTCAAATTATCAAATCAGTGCCTCTTATTAAGATAATGTAATTTTGTCATATGTATATTATGAGTAATTATGTAGCTTAGAAGTTTGCTAATAGTTCCGGCCTTGAGGAGGGCAGGAGAACTGGGCTTGGACACTTCCTAGCCAGTAAGAGTGGTCACATTCAAGTACAGGACTGTTGAGTGAAGATCCTGCCGCTCCTACCAACAGACACAGACACTGTGGATTGCCTTCTTGACTCACAATACTTCTAGGGTTACTCTTGCCACGGCTACTATATGAACTGGATATGGATTCTACTGATTACCCACCAAAAATAACACATCGCCATGGCTATTTATTTTATTCGGCTCTTGAGTCAATGTCTGGGACAGGTGCATGAGATTGGTGGATTCTAGTTTCTAAGCATACCCACTAACAGCAAGAGAGACTTGGGAAGCCAGAGTCCAAAAATTTCAAATTCTGTTGTTGGAAGTAGGCATTTTGTTATAGTAGAAAAAAAAAACAAGTCATGTTAATGAGGAGCAAAAAAGAAAATAGTAAAAGGTTTTCAACATCACCAACCTTGGCTGTTCAATATTAATATAATTATTTGTTCTTTTATTTACATTTCTAAAATCATGCATTTTTTTCTAATGTAATGCAATTATATCTTATACAATCAAATACATTTTAGTCTTCCCATCAAAAGGGTTAAATTCATATTACTATGAATTACCAATGTAAGACTATAATCATCCGGTCATGCTCATTAAAATCTTGCTTTTGCTAAAAGGTTATCTTAATATTACCAACATATACTCTTTATTGAATAAAAAGAAAATGTAGTGTACAGAAGAGGAAAAGTATTTGCCTTTTATAGCTATGAATATGACACAACAAGAAAGGAAATATGAGTTAATGCTCATAAGTCTTCATTTTTCAATTGTCAATAGATCATAGTTAGTTTTTATTACTTGGTTTGCTAATCACACCATGAGTCCTGTACCATAGCCAACAGTTCAGCTGTTAAGTTTTTGCCCTGTGAGGTAATGTATGTATCTATATATCTTCATCAATTTTTAGCAGCTTTATTAATACATAATTAACAAATATAGACTGTATATATTTAAGGTTTAAAATTGATGTTTTGATATAGGTATATATTGTAAAATAATCCATATTGAAACTAATTAATGTATTTAATCTCTTCACATGATTACTTTGTTTGTGGTGAAAACTCTTAAGATTTACCTTCTTTTAGACATACACTATACAATAATGTTAGTTAAAACCACATCGATATACATTAGATCTTCAGAACTCATTCATCTTGCATAACTGAAATTTTGTACCCTGTGACAAACATCTCCCATCTCTCCCTATGTCCAGCCACTGAAAAACACTATTCTCTATGCTGTGGTGAATTTTAAATATGCTATTTTAGATTCCACGTGTGAGAGTCCCACATTATTGCTCTTTTTGTGCCTAGCTTATTTCATCTTGCATAATTTCCTCCAGATACATCTATGTTGTCACAAAAGGCAGGATTTCCTTCTTTCTTAAGGCTAAATATTACTTTGTTACATGTTATATAGAATGATTTTTTAAAATCCGTTTGTCAACATTTAGGTTATTTTTATATCCTGGCTATTGTCAATGATGGGGCAATTAGCATGGGGACATAAATATCTCTCTGAGACACTGATTTTTTTTTAAATTTTACTTTAGGTGCATACTTTATCTGACATTTTTCCCCATGTTATCCCTCCCCACTCCCCACTGTCTCTCCTCTACCCCCACACTGCCCTCCGTGTGTGATGTTTCTCTCCATGTGTCCATGTGTTCTCATTGTTCAACACCCACCTATGAGTGAGAACATGCAGTGTTTGGCTTTTTGTTCTTGTGTCAGTTTGCTGAGAATGATGGTTTCCAGAATCATCCCCGTCCCTACAAAGGATGTGAATTCATTGTTTTTTATGGCTAAGTAGTATTCCATGGTGTATATGTGCCACATTTTCTTTGTCCAGTCTGTCATTGATGGGCATTTGGGTTGGTTCCAGGTGTTTGCTATTGTACACAGGACTGCAATGAACATATATGTGCATGTATCTTTATAGTAGAATGATTTATAGTTCTTTGGGTATATACCCAGTAATAGAATTGCTGGGTCAAATGGAATTTCTATTTCTAGATCCTTGAGGAATCGCCACACTGTCTTCCATAATGGTTGAACTAATTTACACTCTCACCAACTGTGTAAGAGTGTTCCTATTTCTCCACATCCTCTCCAGCATCTGTTGTCTCCAGATTTTTTAATGATCGCCATTCTAACTGGTGTGAGATGGTATTCCAATGTGGTTTTGATTTGCATTTCTCTAATGACCAGTGATGATGAGCATTTTTTCATATGTTTTTTAGCCCCATGTATGTCTTCTTTTAAAAAGTGTCTGTTCATATCCTTTGCCCACTTTTGAATGGGTTTTTTTTCTTATATGTCTGTTTTCATTATTTGTAGATTCTGGATATTAGCCCTTTGTCAGATGGATAGATTGCAAAAATTTTTTCCTATTCTGTTGGTTGCTGGTTTGTTCTAATGATGATTTCTTTTGCTGTACAGAAGCTCTGAATTTCAATTAGATCCCATTTGTCTATCTTGGCTTTTATTGCCAATGCTTTTGGTGTTTTGGTCATGAAGTCCTTGCCTATGCCTATGTCCTGAATGGTTTTGCCTAGGTTTTCTTCTATGGTTTTTATGGTGTTAGGTCTATGTTTAAGTCTTTAATCCATCTGGAGTTAATTTTAGTGTAAGGTGTCAGGAAGGTGTCCAGTTTCTGCTTTCTGCACATTGCT
Organism: Callithrix jacchus; assembly: GCF_049354715.1. Taxonomy (NCBI): domain Eukaryota; kingdom Metazoa; phylum Chordata; class Mammalia; order Primates; family Cebidae; genus Callithrix; species Callithrix jacchus. The sequence goes on along the minus strand of NC_133502.1, from coordinate 863,142 downwards.
AGCCAGTTTTCCCAACACCATTTGTTAAACATGGAGTCCTTTCCCCATTACTTGTTTTTGTCAGGTTTGTCAAAGATTAGATGGTTGTAGATGTGTGCTGTTGCTTCTGGGGCATCTGTTCTGTTCCATTGGTCTATGTCTCTGTTTTGGTACCAGTTCCATGCTGTTTTGATTACTGTAGCCTTGTAGTATAGTTTGAAGTCCTGCAGTGTGATGCCTCTGGCTTTGTTCTTTATGCTTAGGATTGTCTTGACTATGCGGGCTCTCTTGTGATTCCATATGAATTTTAAAGTGGTTTTTTCCAGTTCTGTGGAGAAGGACATTGGTAGCTTGATGGGGATGGCATTGAATCTATAGATTACTTTGGGGAGTGTGGCCATTATCATGATTTTAATTCTTCCTAACTGTGAGCATGGAATATTTTTCCATCTGTTTGGTTGACACTGATTTTAATTACCTTGGCTGCATACCATATCATAAGATATTTCTATTTTTAAGTTCTTGAAAAACCTTCACACTGTTTTCTTTAATGACTGTGCTAATTTACTTTCCCACCAACATTACACAAGCATTTCTTTTTATCCACATCCTTGTCAACACTACCTTTTGTCTTTTGATAATAGACATTCCAACAGGTGTAAGCTGATAATCTCATCATTGTTTCTTCTCTCTTAAGGGGTCTGAATTTTTATTGTTTCTGACCTTTTAAGGTGGTGGTTTTTTTTTAAAGGTATACCATTTCACTTAGCATCAGAAATATAAACATAGCATTATTAATGTACACTCTCTAAGAAGCAGACCCAGACTCTAGGATTCAAGTAAAAGTAGTTGATTTAGAAAATGAAATGATTAAGGAAGTAGGGAATTAATAATAGAATGAATGCCTATTAATGAGTATAGTATTAAGACAGCTGCCCTAAAGTGCAACTCAGTCTTAAGTCACTGGGGAAATACTAGGAAAGGATGCAAACACACACTATTATCAGCCCCATTCCTGGGGTAAAGTGTCTGTGTTTTTTATACCCTAACCCCTAAGCATCATTGGTGAGGGCTGCTCCTGGGTGCTATAGTTCCCTGTATATCCTGCCTGCTGCCAAAACTATGTAACTGGCTTTTCTAAAATCCAAGGGAAAGGACTTTTCAGCTTCAGGGATGCAGATACTGTTGAAAATCACCCAGAGAATATGGAAGGTCTAGAAAAAATGGTCCAGGCATTGCCAGAGTGAGCTACATTTTGGGACTTTCTCAGGCTTAAATTATTTTTCTTCTCCTTGTATTCAGGGGTAACAAACACTACAGATTACATCACTGATGACCTGACACACACAGAACACTCATGCTGTCACTCAAACTGCTACAGCTCCAGCTACAGAAACTGGATGCAGCTGCCACTGTCTCCTTGTTATTTCTGACTTCTCACATGATTAGATTTTAATTCAAGCCTATGGTAGGTGTGTTTGCTTGGCGAAGGCTATATCAAGGATTTTACTGTGTGTTGAAGGCTTAAATGATAAATATCAGTATTTTTCACAGTTTAAAAAAATATGAAGTAGTCTCTGCTTTACAATGTAGTGATTCCCCAAAAGTAAAAAGGGAATTTAACTGCAGAGAAACTTAAGTGAGTGAAAATTCAAGTACAATCATCTTATATAAATTGCTTTTATTTCTTCCTCTGAGGAAAGCTTTCTCAGAGGTAATGGAATTTTTAATAGTAGAAAGAAATCTATGCAAGTACCACAGTCTGAAGGTTAATTATGTACTGAGGAATAAACAATGGGCATTCTGAATATTGATTTTCTGTTTCTAGAACTATTACTTGTCTACCTGGTTAAGTAGATTATGTTATTGGCAACCATCTGCACTTCTCCCTGGATTACATCTTTTGCCATAACTTTAAGGATCCTTCAGATGTGAACAGGGTGCAGTTTCCTATTTCTTCACATTAGCCTCAGCCTTGCAATATGCTTTACCCAACAGAATGAAGCATAAGTGATGATGGGCCAGTTCAGAACGCGGGGTCCGATGTGTTTCCACCTGTGCATAAGCTCCTCTGACATTGCCATGTGAACATTCCTGGTAAGTTCATGGGACTGAAGTGTAGATTAGTGACCCTTGAAGCAGAGCCACCCCCAGCTGAGCTCAGGCTAGATAAATGAACCATAGCTAGATGCAAACAAATATGATCCTAATTCATACCAGGAGAGATGCACATTATCACAAAATTTAGGTCAGCTGATCCCAGTCTGACTCAAGAGCTAAAACATGATTATTGTATGTTTCTTATATTTTTTATGGGTGATTTTCCACACAGAATTCCTGTTTCTGTAGCTAATACCTCGTGCTACCAAGAAAGGGAATATGAAATCTAAAATTCTTCTTAGGAATGCCATTGTACATATTCCCTTCCTCTTTACTCTGCTGTGTGATCTTTTTATTAAGCCAAACTTATATATACCTCAGATGGTTAAAGGAGTATTATATCCAAGCATCCTGAATATGTGAATATTGATGAGACAAGTCAATAAACAAGCAGGTATGTCAATACATTGGCAACTTAAAGGATACACATAGTTTCTTTTATAAGCAATATGGTTTGGCTGTGTCCCCACTCAAAACTCTTCTTGAACTGTAGCTCCTGTAATCCCCACCTGTTGTGGAAGGAACCTGGTAGGAGGTAATTAAATCATGAGCATGGGTCTTTCCTGTCCTGTTGTCATGATAGAGAATAAATCTCACAAGATTTGATGGTTATATAAATGGAATTCCCCTCTACTCGCTCTCTTGCCTGCCACCATGTAAGACGTGACTCTGCTCCTCATTCACCTTCTGCAGTGATTGTGAGGCCTCCCAGGCATGTGGAACTGTGAGTCAAATAAACCGCTTTCCTAAATAAATTACCCAGGCTTAGGTATCTTTTTATTAAGAGCATGAGAATAGACTAATATAGTATGTGACAAAATGAAAATAGAGAAGCATTTTAAAGAAATGTGTTTTTTTTTTTATAAATAAAGAAAATGTACAGCCAGGCATGGTGACTCATGCCTGGAATCCCAGCACTTTGGGTGGCCAAGGCAGGTGGATCAAGAGGTTGGGAATTCAAGACCAGCCTGGCCAACATGGTGAAACCCCCCTTCTCTACTAAAAGTAAAAAAAATTAACTGGGCATGGTAGTGTGCACCTGTAATCCCAGCTACTCGGGAAACTAAGACAGGAGAATTGCATGAACTGGGACCCTAGAGGCGCAGGTTGCAGTGAGCCAAGATCATGCCACTGCACTCCAGCCTGGGCTACAGAGCGAGACTCCATTTAAAAAAAAAAAAAAGGCAAAGAAAAGAAAATGTACACTTACCTCATAGAACAGCTAACTTTTTCTCTGCTGATTTTACAAAAATTATCTTTAATAAAAAGAAATGAATTTTATTAGTGTTACCAAATTAAATTATTTTCTCTGTACTATTCCATGGTTTTGTCTTTTGAGACAAAATATTTTTTTAAATTATATTTGTTTATGTTTCTTGAGCTCCAGAATGTAGTCAGGCAAAACAATTAACAGTATTTAAATCATTATAATGTTGCTCTTTAATATTATGTACCTAAAAAGTGAATTTAACACCAGGCTGGGTACAGAGTGGTTACACATATATGTAATGAATTAGAAAAAAAAGAGAGAGAAATATGAAATAAGAAAGAAGTACAAATTGACAAAAGGGAAAAAATGTTGAGGCCAAAATACTCAAAGGAGAAAATAGGAGGTTGATTGAAATGAAAAAAAAAGAGAGAGAGAGAGATTACTGTAGAGCAATCTATCACTGAAGAAGTAGAATACCTTTGAGAGAGAGAAGGAAAAGGTTCTTAGGCAATTGCTCAGCTTTTGACTGAGAAATTTGTCACTTCCATCTCTCTTTATTTTTATCTTTATTCAATAGGATTTTGAGTTTATTGTGAAGTGCACAAGGTTTTTTAAAATAATATCATATCTGTGCCATTCTTATATATTCACCCTATTAAAAGTATATTGTTTAACATGTTGTTCAAACATACTCTAATTTTACTGCAAACTTCCTATTCAAAAACCCTGATGTTGGTTTGTTGTTTTTTGCGGCATTTGTTACTCTTTGCAAATGAGTAGCAAGACATATTTTTGTAAACTTACCACTGTTTTTATATGAGGTAGTGACCCCAAAATATACCACGTCTGACATATTTAATCCACATTATCTGCTATTTGCCTTCACTGTCTGTCATGGCATTGAAAGCTGACTTTAGTGTCCTGTAATCTAGAATTATATTATGATTTGTTTCTTGTGGTCAGTCCTTCTTCGTGCTTCTACTCAGTTCTTTTTCTTTCCCTAAAGTAGACATTGTAAAGTTTCTTCATTTGTTTACTAAAGTGCCCCAAACTACAATCATCTTGTTTGTTCTCAGCTGATTATCTCATTTTCTATTTTAAAAGTGAACTTGTTCTTCACCTACAAAAATGTTCACATCCTCACCCATCCTCCCCTCATGTCCATGTGGAAGAGGTTGGTGGCTGCTGTCACACTCAATGTCATATTTCCTGTGTTCTGTATCACCTACGTGCCTCCCACAGCTGTGGGACATTGTACCATTTGAGTACATTTGAGTATGTACTTGTGATGATTTTTTTTAGCCACTACTGGCTGTTTGACTTCAGTATTTAAGATTTATGCTCCTCCCATCCTAAGATATGAAACGAAACACAAAACACAAGCACTTAACTGTTTCTGTCCTATATGTTTGATTTTTTCACAGCTAGATGTCTTGAAAAGAGAGTTTTAAGCACACTACCTTCCATTGATTCGGGAGAGGGCCAGGGAAGTGCTGGGTAGAGAAGAGCAGGTGTTTGGCTAAGGCTCCACTCCAGGGCCTGTGGCCAGGAAACTAGGTGAAGACAGACACTTGTTTTTCTGCCCAAATGTTGTATTTCCCAAGACCATTCTGGCCAGCCACGTGCCCATCTGTGCCTATAAAAACCCCAAGACCCTAGTGGGCACATACAAGTGGCTGAACATCAAGAGGAACACACTAGCATAAGAGCACACCTATAGGAACCAGCAGGCTGGCCAGCTATCAACCAGTTGAAAGATGTAGAATTTGGCCAGGGCAGTCGGAGGAGAGCCTAGCCCCTGAGCAGCCCGACTATAGAAGAAAACCACCTTCCCACTCCATCTCCCTTCCGGCTCTCCAATCTGCTGAGAGCTACTTCTACTCAATAAAATCTTGCACTCATTCTCTAAACCCACATGTTTAGAGAATTCCGATTCCTCTGGTACACTAAGGCAAGAAACCTCTGGATACAGAAATCCCTCTGTCCTTGTCGTAAGGCAGGGGTCTAATTGAGCTAGTTAACACAAGCTGCTTATGGACAGCTAACCTAAAAGAGTAACACATGCCCACTGGGGCTTCCGGAGCTGTAAACATTCACCCCTAGATGCTGCTATGGGATCAGAGCCTCACAGCCTGCCTGTCTGCAGGCTTTCCCTAGGACTCTGAGCAACAGGGCACTGAAGAAGCAAGCCACACCCCCATCTCACTCCCTGTGAGGGGGATAAGGGAACTTTTCCCATTTCACCAGTTCAGTTGTGCCTCAGCTCCTTGCTGAGCCTCCACTAACCCCTAGACACTGAACTCTCTCTCCATCTTGAGGTTCAAATGTTTGTAGAAATTCTATTTATAGTAGCCAACTGGCAGTGTCACAGGATGTTCAGCTTCAATATATACAAAATTAACTTTTATGAGTCAATTATCTTGATGGTTCTTGTATATTTATTGGTTTAGTAATGGCATTTCAATTCTATAAATTACACAGGTTACAATCTTAAGCCTCATGACAGAGTCCTTTCTGTAATGTATTTTCTTCTGTTGAAATACTTTATCATTCTTAAACTTTTTTCATGTCTCAGCTCTGTTTCCACAACTCCACTACAGGCCTGAAAAACTACTTACTTAAGTAAATAGGCACTCCTCTCCTTGTTTTGTGTTTCACTCTGCTTGCTCCAAGCCACAAGTCATTCCTCTCGTGCATTGTGAGTTCCTAAATTACAAATCTGATCAGGGAATTCCCCACACGTCAGTTCTTCAATGACGACAAAGTTCAAGTACAAGCGAGTGCCTCTTCTGCATGTGGCTCAGGCTGTGTAGGAGGATACAGCTCACAGTCAGCGTCCTGGTCTCCACTCGTTCTATTTACCCATTCTCTCATTGATTGTTTCATTCCTCCCTCTTGGAATCCGCAACATAAATGGCATTGTTCAGAGAGAATTTTTGGAGCACTTTCTTTTATTTTATCCTCCCTTAACATCTTCAACTTCTTTAACACACTCAAACCATGATGTTACTTTTTATATTAATATTAATTTTATGTGTATTTTCCATTAACTTTAACTGAAATATATACACTCAGTAGCTGAGGCCAGTTTCTTCGTTATTCATTATTTATACTCCAGCACCTAACAAATTATCTTAACTCTTGAGTAAAGAAGATTAAATCTATCCGAGGAGCACTGACAAAGCCTTCCATACATTTAGAAACAGTAATCGTGAAATACTGAGGCTGGTGAGTGTTTTATGAGACTATGAGGTTATCTAGATAATATGGTGGCTCAGACCAGAGAAGTGACAGGGAAATAGAAAAGGTTAGACAGATCCCATAAAATGTAAGTGGTAAAATTGGTAAGACATGACAAGGGTTGATACATGGAATGAGGATAAGGGAGATGGACAGCTTGAAAAAAATCGAGTTTACCAGTTGGTACAGTCAGTTGGATGGTGATATTAGAAGGCAGAGGAGAAAGGCTAATTTGGATAATGCAGAGATTTTCTCTTGCCATACACTGAGTAGAATTCATGTTAAAGAAGTGTTCTAATGTTTTATTCTTTAATTAAATATCCAACATAAATTTAGGATTATGTACAGTAAGAAATATATGTCTCACCTAAGACAGATTTTCAGAGCAAATTTTATTCCATTTTAGATTTACTAAACATTAATATTCTCTCAAAGAAAACTTCATTAAATGTATCTGAGTTGATTCTAAGAAAAGTTATAATTCAAAAGGTAATTCACCATGACCTTGAATTTTGCTTTTCCTGAACAAATATGATTTGCAATAATAAAAACATGATTTTTGCCACTATTAATATTTTTATAAAGAAATGTTTTACAGTGCCCCCACATGTTTCTAAATGGTCTGTATTCATGTGTTTTTTGTCATTTCTTTTTGCTTCAAGTGTAAACCGGTTTCAAATAGTGAGTGTGTGCTGCCATCTGCTGGAAAGTGTGAGAAAATTATCTGTTTTTGTGGAATAGCAGCAATGTATGCTGCATTAAATAAGAAAACTCAGTTGATGTTCAGGATATATTTTTCCTAATAAAAGAGTATCAAAATTGAAAAAGTTGATGACTTTTCAAAAGTTATGACTCAATGTATGTCAGTATTTCCTTTATTTGTGATAAAATTTGTCTTGTGTTGTGTTACCACTGTTCTCTCCATGACCTAACTCTTATTTTTTGGTGGAAGCAAAGGAAATTAGAGTTTGGTGTTGACTAGGAACTAATTCACGTGGTTGTAAATATTTCCATTAATGAAAGCAATAAATATTCTTCAACCACCCCTCAGTTCATAAAAGGTAGTGTGAAGGAGAAGAAAGAGCAATGAGTGGTTCGACAGGGCAAAATGGGGTTAGAATTTGCATGAGGTGTATGCATTCAGGACAGGTTTAGGATTTGTCATGATTTTAATTACAACTCAGAAGTTTACTAAAAAATGAATGTGGAAAATTTACTGTATTAGTTTGTTTTCACACTACTATGAAGAACTACCTGAGACCTGGTGGTTTATGAAGAAAGGAGGTTTAGTTGACTTGCAGTTCCCCAGGCTGTACAGAAAGCATGGCTGAGAGGCCTCAGGGAATTTACAATCATGGCAGAAGGCAAAGAGGAAGCAAGCACATCTTACCATGGTGGAGTAGGAGACAGAAATCAAAGAGGGAAGTGATATGTTTAAACAGTCAGGTCTCAGGAGAACTCTATCACAAGAACAGCAAGGGAGAAGTCCGCCCCATGGTTCAATCAGCTCACCTCCTACCAGGCCTCTCTGTCAACATATGCTGATTACAATTCAACATGAGATTTGAGTGGGGACAAAGAGCCAAAGAATGTCAGTTACTATTCCATTTCAGATTCATATTCTTTGTACTTAAAGTAACGGCCCGGCGCGGTGGGTCAAGCCTGTAATCCCAGCACTTTGGGAGGCCGAGGCGGGTGGATCACGAGGTCAACAGATCGAGACCATCCTGGTCAACATGCTGAAACCCCGTCTCTACTAAAATTACCAAAAATTAGCAGGGCACGGTGGTGCGTGCCTGTGATCCCAGCTGCTCGGGAGGCTGAGGCAGGAGAATTGCCTGAACCCAGGAGGCGGAGGTTGCCGTGAGCCGAGATCGTGCCATTGCACTCCAGCCTGGGTAACAAGAGCGAAACTCTGTCTCAAAAAAAAAAAAAAAAATGCAAAAATTAATCCCTGGACAGCATTCACACAGTGCCTAAATCATTGAAAATAACAATAGCAACTATCAAAGAAGTAGCTAGAAATAATATTTTTGATTAGTAAAAACATTACCACAGTTTATATAATGTTCTAAAAATATAAACTAAACACGATTGTAAACTTTCTGGTGAAATATACTTATATTTGGAATCAAATAAGCCTTTATTATTCTGACTAGCATACTTCACTAGTAAAAGTCACATGTAAAAATTAGGTCTAGCAGATACATTAAAATTTTAAGTAACACTTACTTTTGCTTGTATGAAAATATAATGATAAGTAAATATATGCATGGGGATTTCATAGACCTGAGTGGATTAACTCAACTATATTTGTTTTTAATTACTGTCTAACTTGGATTTAACTGGCATATATTTCATAATTCTAAAATATTATTGTTTCCATAGAAATAGCATTAGAGTCTTAGTCACTATATATAAAATTATTTTTAGTGAGAAATTTATTTAAATCTATTTACATTTGTCGGTCCAAGGTCAAGTTGAAAATACACAAAACAGAAACATCATTTTTGAACATTCGTTTATAGAAATGACAATTTAAGATAGAAATGTGTACTTGTATAATAAAATGGTTCAATTATAGAATGAAACTAAATATGCATTTTTGTATTATGAGGTGATAGGACAAATAATAAGTTCTACACATATAGAAAATTATGTATATCAAAGTGAAGTGTGTTGACTTAATCTTGAAGGTATACTCCTACAGTCTTTTGAAGCTCAGGTTACATTGGAAACCACTATTTTTTAAATAAAAATGTAATTCAATTTTTAAAAATTAAATAACAATAAACTACATAAAATATAGAGATAAAAAAAAATTCAACCAGAATTTTACATTATGTCAAATACTATTTATCACTCATTTGCTTGACAGTTTAAAATGTGGTTAATAAGTAGTAATAAGTAGTTTTTAATTGGGGCCAATAACAAAAGGAAACACTGAACTGATTTGCAGACATCTGTGTAATATGGTCCTGTAGAAATGCTCTTTAAGTGGCTTCAAAAATACCTGCCGTAGAATCAGCTGAAACTACCAAGTGAATATTGAATCAGAATCTATATGGAAGCCAGTGATAGCTTGAGAAGCACTCTTGAGTAACATACCATAATGCGTTATTTGCTATATTACATATATCATGTGAGATAGAAGAAGGGTGCAGGGAATAGAGTGTGAAATGTCACTAAAATTGTGATGGTTTTATTTTATTTTATTTTGAGATAGTATCTCGCTCTGTCACCTAGGTTGGAGTGCTGTGGCACAATCTCGGCTCACTGCAACCTCTGCCTCCTCTCTGGTTTAGGTGATTCTCCTTACTCAGTCTTCCCCAGTAGCCTGGATTGCAGGAATGTGCAACCACTCCCAGCTAATCTCCTTTTTTTTAGTAGAGAGGTGGTTTCACCATGTTGGCCAAACTGCTTTTGAAACTCCTAACCTCAGATGATCCACCCACCTCAGCCTTCCACAGTGCTGGGATTACAGGCGTGAGCTACCAGATCATGATGGCCTTTAAAAGATGTGAAGATCCTTTCTGTAATGAGCACCTTTTACAGATCAGAGTTGTTTTATTTCCCAATTTTTTCTTATCATTCACCTAGATTGTTTTCAGTGGAAAAAAAAGTTTGAGTGCAACTGAATGACTATTTTATTAACAGTCCTTTAGGAATATAGAAAAGCAGGTAAGATATTTAAAGAATGAAAGAAATATTTTTGAAGTAACTAGAAGATAAGTTATTTCTTCTTTTCTTTCTTTTCATCATTTCTTGTTTTGCTTTGAGACTGAATCTCTGTTGTCCAGACTGGAGTGTAATGGCACAATCTCAGCTCACTACAACCTCTGACTCCTGGGTTCAAGCAATTCTCCTGCCTCAGCCTCCTGAGTATTTCAGATTATAGGCATGGGCCATCACATCTGACTAATTCTTGTTTTTTTAGAAGAGATGGGATTTCACCATATTGGTCAGGCTGGTCTTGAACTCTTGACCTCTAGTGATCTGCTCACCTCGGTCTCCCAGAGTGCTGGTATTACAGGCGGGTGCCACCATGCCCAGCCAACCTTACTTTTGTGTTTGATATCAAAAGTAGATTATATTTATATAATTCATAAGTTCTAAATTTTTCTGATAGCAGAACGAGGGATATGCATATCAATCTATACAGCTATCAAAATTTAATTAAGTAGGAATTAATGAGAAACATTTACACAGATCCCAAAGATAGTTGAAGGATTATAGGATTATAAGTAAATATAAACAGTTTTATGCTAACATATTAGGCAACTTATATGAAATTAAGAAATTCCTAGAAAGACAAAAATTACCAACATTGATTCAAGAACAAATAAAATTTGAGAATAGACATATCTCACATAATATATTTGAGTCAATAATTAAAAATCTCTCCATAAAAGAAGCCTGGGTAAATCTCTCAAAATTTTAAGGTTGAAAAGATATTCCAATACTTCACAAACTTTCCAAATTAATTTATCAGAGCAGAATTACCCTGGCATGGATGCAAGATACAAATGTGAAAAGAAATAGACAATGTCTGTTATAAATATGCCCTCAAAGAGCCTTAAAATATGAACAAACTGAATCCAGCAACATATAGAAACCTCTATACCACAAACAAGTGCTTACCTAAAGGAAGTTTGATGAGTAAAAATCTGAAAATTAATGAACATAAAATGCTCTGATAGGTGAAGAAAAGACAAAAGAAACAACAAAACAAGCAAGCAAGCAAACAAAAACTCATACAGGATTATGTCAATAGATACATAGGAGCATGTACCTGATAAGTAATTTTTAACCCATCCTCAATCCTTGTAGCACTCACAGTGTGTATTGTTTCCATATTTATGTCCATGTGTGCTCAATGTTTAGCTCCCACGTGAACATGAGAACATGCAGCATATGGATTTCTGTTCCTGCGTTAATATGCTTAGCATTATGACTTCCGACTACATCCTTGTTGGTGCAAAGGACATGATTTTATTCTTTTTATAGCTGCTTAATATTGAATGTTGTATATATACCACATTTTATTTATCCAATTTACCATTGATGGCCACCTGGGTTGATTCAGTATCTTTGCTATTGTGAATTTTGCAGTGATGAACGTAGAAGTGTATGTGTCTCATTGGTAAAATGATTTATTTTCTTTCAGGAGGTACCCAGTAATGGGATTGCTGGGTTGATTGGTAGCTCTGTTTTCAGTTCTTTGAGAAATCTCCAGACTGTTTTCCACAGTTGTTGAATTATTTTACACTCTCATCTACAGTGTGTAAGTGTTCTCTTTTCTCCACAGACTCACCACCTTGCCGGCATGTTGTTGTTTTCCTTTCTCAAGATGGAGTTTTGCTCTTGTTACCCAGGCTGGAGCGCAATGGCATGATCTCGACTCACCGCAACCTCTGCCTCCTGGGTTCAGGGAATTCTCCTGCCTCAGCCTCCTGAGTAGCTGGGATTACAGGAACGCCCAGCTAATTTTTTGTATTTTGGGGCCCACCATGCCCAGCTAATTTTTTGTATTTTTAGTAGGGACAGGATTTAACCACGTTGACCAGGATGGTCTTGATCTCTTGACTTTGTGATCCACCCGCCTCGGCCTCCCAAAGTGTTGGGATTACAGGCGTGAGCCACTGCGCCCAGCCCTCCTTTTTTATTTTTTTTTTTTTTAGAAAAAGTCTCACTCTGTTGCCCAAGCTGGATTGCAGTGGTGCTATCTTGGCTAGCTGCAACCTCCACCTCCCAGGTTCAAGTGGTTCTCCTGCCTCATCCTCCCAAATAGCTGGAACTGCAGGAATGCTCCACAGGCCTGGCTAATTTTTTGGACTTTTTGTACAGATGGGATTTCACTGTGTTGGCAAGATTGGTCTTAAACTCCTGACCTAATGATCCATCATCCACTTTGGCCTCCCAAAGTGCTGTGATTACAGGCATGAGCCATTGCACCTGGCCTGTTTTGTTTTGTTTTTAATCTTGTGTAAGATGCCACCTCATGATTTTGATTTACATTTCTCTGATGATTAGTGATGCTCAGTATTTTCTTCATGTTTATTGGCCACCTGCATATTTTCTTTGGAAAATGTACACTCATGTCCTTTGCCCATTTTTAATGGGGCTGTTCACTTTTTGCTTATTGATTTAAGTTCCCTATTAGGCCTTTGTCAGATGCATACTTTGTGAATTACTCCTCCCATTCAGTAGGTTGTCTGTTTGCTCTGTTGATAGTTTCTTTTGCTGTGCAGAAGCTCTTTAGTTTAATAAAGTCTCACTTGTCAATCTTAGCTTCTGTTACAATTCCTTTTTGAGACTTAGCAAAAAAATTCATTACCAAGACTAATGTTGAGAAGAGTATTTAATAGGTTTTCTTCCAGGATTTTCATAGTTTGAGATCTTATATTTAAATCTATAATCCATTTTAAGTTAACTTTGGTATATGGTGAAAGGTAGGGATCTGGGTTCAATCTTCTGCATATAGCTAGCCAGTTATCCCAGCACCATTTACTGGATAGGGAATCCTTTCCTCATTGCTTGTTTTGGTCAGCTTTGTTGAAGATCAGACAGTTGTAGGTGTGTGGCTTTATTTCTGATTTTCCTATTCTGTTTCATTGGTCTATGTGTTTATTTTGTACCTGTTACAAGCGTTTGTGTTTACTATGGATTTTAGTGTAGTTTGAAGTTGTTTAGTGTTATGCCTCTGACTTTATTCTTTTTGTTTATGATTGTGATGGCTATTCAGGCACTTTTTCTGGTTCCTTTTGAATTTTAGTATAATTTTTTTCTAATTCAGCAAGGAACAAAATTTGTAGTTTGAAAGGAATAACATATAATCTGAAAAGTGCTTTGGGAAATATGGCCATTTTTACAATAATAATACTTCTAATCCATGAGCATGAAATGTTCTATTTATTCTATTTATAGATTTCTATTTATTCATGTTATCTCTGATTTATTTCAGCAGTGTTTTACAGTTCCTCTTGTAAAGATATTTCACCTCCTTTGTTGTATTACGGGTGTTTGTTTTTGGCTATTTCAAGTGGAATTGTGTTATTGATTTTGCTGTAAGTCTGTATGTTGTGTGTGTACAGAAATTTTACTGATTTTTGTACTTTGATTTTGTTTCCTGAAACCTTATTAAAGTTGTTTATTATTTCTAGGAGCTTTTTGGCAGTCTTTATGATTTTCTAGATATAGAATCCCATCATTAGACTTCTTCTTTTCCTATGTGAATACCTTTTATTTCTTTCTTTCTTTGACTGATGTGGGTAGGTGTCCCAGTACTGTGATGAATAGGTTTGGTAAGAATGCGAATCCTTGTATTTTTCTAGTTCTCAAGGGGAAAATCAAGTTTTTGCTATTTCAGTATGATGTTTGCTGTGAGGTTGTCATAGATGACTTTTTATTATTTTTAAGGATATTCCTTTGATGCCTAGTCTGTTGATTTCTTTTTATCATAAAGAGATGTTAGATTTTTATCTAAAGCTTTTTCTGCATCTATTGAGATGATCATATGGTTTTTGTATTGACTGTGTTTACGTGGTGAATCACATTTGTTGAACCAGCTTTGCATTCCAGGAATAAAGCTCACTTGATTTGTGATGTATTAACTTTTGGTTTGCTGCTAGCTTCAATTTGCTCATATTTTGTTGAGGATTTTTGCACCTATGGTTATCAGGAATATTGGTCTGAAGTTTTCTTTCTTCATTGTGTTATGCCAGACTTTTGTATGAGGCTGATGCTGGTTTCATAGAATGAGTTAGGGAGGAACCCCTCCTCTTTGATTCTTTGAAATAGTTTTAGTATGATTGGTATGGTACTTTTTATCCATCTGGCAGAATTTGTGAACACATCTGGTTCAGAAATTTTGTTTGTTTTTGTTTTTGTTTAGGTAGGTTCCTTACTACGGACTACATTTCAGAAGTTGACATTTGTCTACTCATAGTTTCACTCTTTTCCTGATTAATATTGGGACAATTCTGACTAGGTAATAACTAGTGGGCTGGGGAGCTAGTGGGCTTGCCTGGAGGTCAGGGAAGACTTTGGCTGTTTGAATTGCCAGAGTACTCAGGCTGATTCTTTCTCATCTGTGAGGGCGTGCATTCCTTTAACTGTGGTGTAAATTGAGTGTAGTCAGCTGGCTTCATTTCTGGAACTTTTCAGAGGGCAAAAGCTCTGTACAGGGTCTTGGTTGTTGACGTCTCCCTCTTGGTTCCACAGGGGGAAAATTAGTAAAGTGATTTTTTGTATTGTAGTTTGAGCCTGTGATCCAGTAGATGGTGCTTAAAGCAATGGGCAGCAGATAGGTTCCTATCCACACAGTTCCTTTGTGTACCATCCTATTTGGAGCTGTGTTCTGCAGTGGGGTGGAGGAGGGGTGAGATGTGACTCCCTTACCAGATCTGATCATGGACCTTGAGGTAGAACCCTCCAGTCACTGGCACTGTGCTTGTGATTTAGTTGTTGTTTTTGTTAGGTCTTTCTGGCAGCAGGGCTCCTTGAGAAATGGGCCACGCCTTTATTGAATCAGCCCTCAGAGGGAGGCATGCTTAGGTCACACACCAGCCCACAAACCTGTGTGACTCAGCCCTCTTAGCTTCTGGAGAGTGTGGACTCCTCTCTATCCAAATGCTGAACACAAATCCAACTTAGAATTCTTGAACCACAGGCTCCAGGATCTGCCTGAAGCAGAAAGGGCCTGGGTTGCCAGGATCTGCTGACCACTCCCTCCTCTAGATGTTTCTGAATTTTGAGTGTGGTGGGAGATCCAAAGTGCTCCCAGATTTCTGGAACACACTGAGGTGGTTTAAACATCCACACTGGGCAGCAGAGGCTGAACTTTGTACACACTCGGATGGGGTGGCCAGGTGGAAGCCCAAGGAGAGGCTGGCAGGCAGGTGGGCCTACAGGACAGATGTGCCCCACTTCCATGGGGAAATCTGCTCTGCTTTCTTCCCAGTGGCCAGCTGGGGCCAGAACTGCTCAGACGGAGATAGGCAGCCTGTGGGGTAGGTACTTACAGCTGAGTTCTGGGGGAACTGACCCAGGCCCATAGGTCTCCATCTCTGAACTTGCAGCAGCCATCTTTGTCTAATCTTTGGGGAGATCCCTTAGAGGGCTCACAGGTCTATGGGGGCATGGGGTCCCCTGCAACTAGGATCCTAGAGGTCCACGGCAAGAATGGGCAGTCCCCCAGTCTCTTCACTCACCACTTCCCCAGGTGCTGCTCAGGGTGAGGAGCCAGCAGTAGCATTCTGGCACCCAAACAGGGCTCTCAGATTCCTCCCTCTCCGCCTCAGGGTCTGTGTGTTTGCTCCATCCACATTCAGTGTTTTCTCTCTGAAGACCCATTTAAATCATATTCAAATTATTAGTTGAAACTGTGATCTCTCTCTGTGAGAGTGCCATTTCCTTTCCTCAGCTACCTTCCATGTTCAATTTTTGAGTGTTCCACCAGTCTGGTGTACCTGGCAAAAATTCTTGGTAGTGGTATATATTTAAGTTTACACATTGTTGGATTAAATTGAATAATATTATGTTGAAGATTTTTCATCTCTATTAATCAAAAGCAGTGATTGCTTTTTTATTTTTTCTTATAAAGAAACCTTTTTCTGGTTTGGTTATTAGTGTAAATCTGGCTGGCCTCATAAAATGAATTAAGGAATAGTCCCTCTTCTATTTTCTGAAAGAAATTGTAGAGAATTGGTATAATTAACTTTTTAAATGTTTGGTAGAATTTATTAGTAAATTCATATGGGTCTGATGCTTTCTATTTTAAAAGTTATAAATTGTTGATTCAATTTATCTTATAGATATAGGCCTATGCAGATTGTTTATTTCTTCTTGAGTTAGTTTTATTTCTAATTGTGTTTTGAAAAAAATGGTCCATTTTATCTAGGTTATTAGTTATGGATAATAGTTTCATTCACAATATTTCCTGACTATAATATCTATGAAATCAGCAGTAATGTTTCTGTTATTTGTAATTTGTGTCTCCTTTCTTTTTTGTTGGTTAGGCTGATTGGAGGCTCATCAGTTTTACTGATGTTTTCTAATAGCACATATTTTCATTAATTTTCTGTTTCCAATTTTATTGATTTATCCTTGAATTTTTACTATTTATTATTTTCTGCTTATTTGGTTTTTATATTTATTTTAGTGTCCCAATTGTGAAACTAGAATACTGATTTTAAATCTTTCTTCTTTTGTAATGTATGCATTTTCTGCTACAACATACCCTCTAGGAATTATTTTACTGCACTACACAAATTGTGATAAGTTTATTTTCATTTTGATGGAGTTAAAAATATTTATAAATTTTTTCAGACTTATTCTGTGACCTAGATATTTAGAAAAGTGTTATTTAATTTCCATATATTTGAAATTTTCCAAGTATCTTTCAATTATTGATTGCAACTTTAATTCTATTTTGGTCTAAAAACATACTTTGACTTCTCCTTTTTAAAAATAATTTGTTCAAATGTGTTTTATTGCCCAGAATGTGGTCTATTTTAGTGAATATTTCATGAAATCTTGAGAAAAACATGTATTCTTTTGTTGGTGGATGAAGTATTCTATAAATATCAAGTGTGTGCAGTAGATTGATGATTTTATTCAGTTCAATGTCAATTTTGTTCAGCTATACTGATTTTCTGCCTCCTTGATCTGTCAGTTACTCATAGGGTGGTCTTGACATTTCCAAATCTAATGATGGATTTGTCTGTATCACCTGACATTTCTGTGAGTTCTTACCTTACATATGTTGACATTATTGTTAGAGACATCCACATCAGGGATTGTTACATGTTCTTGGAGAAGTCACTGCTTTTTCATCATGTAATGCCTCTCTCTATCCCTGCTGTTTTCTTTTCCTCTGAAGTCTGATTTGTCTAAAATTAATATAATTACCAGTTATGAGCTGAATTGCATTCCTCTAATATTTTTATGTTGAATTCTTCACCCCAAGTACCTCAGAGTATGACTGCATTTAGAGATAGGGTCCTTAAAATGAAAATTAAATTAAAATGAGATTTAGTAGTATGGGCCTTATCCACTACAATTTGTGTCCTTAAAAGGAAGAACCAGACACACACAGAGGTAAGGCCATTTAAAGACAGAAAGAAGATTACTGTCTACATACAAGGAAAGAGGCCATAGAAGAAACCAACCAGGCCAAAATTTTGATCTCAGACTTCTAGTCTTCAGATTGGTGAGAAGATAAATTTCTGTTGTTTAAGTCACACGGTCTGTGGTATTTAGTTATAACAGCCCTAGCAAATAAACATAGTACTTCTGTTATCTTTAGATTATTACTGCTACTACGGCGTAACTTTTCCATCCCTTCACTTTTAATCTCTCTCTTAAAGCTTTCTTCGTGACAACATACAGGTTGGTCTCACTTTTTATCCACTCTGTCTCTGAATTGGTATACGTAGACCATTGAAGTTTAAAGTGATTGTTGATATATTTGGGTTAATGTCTACCATATCTGTAACTGCATCCTATCCATTGTTCTTGTTCTTTATGTGTATACAGTTATGGGTCACATGATGTTTTGGTACAGGCATACATGTATAATGACCGAATCAGGATAATTGGGATATCCAGCATTTTTTTTTTTTTTTTTGAGAGAGAGTTTCATTCTTGTTACCCAGGCTGGAGTGCAATGGCGCGATCTCGGCTCAATGCAACCTCCGCCTCCTGGGTTCAGGCAATTTTCCTGCCTCAGTCTGCCGAGTAGCTGGGATTACAGGCACGTGCCACCGTGCCCAGCTAATTTTTGCATTTTTTTAGTAGAGACAGGGTTTCACCATGTTAACCAGGATGGTCTCGATATCTTGACCTCGTGATCCACCTGCCTTGGCCTCCCAAAGTGCTGGGATTACAGGCTTGAGCCACCACGCCGGGCTCCAGCATTTATCATTTCTTTGTGTTAAGAAAATTTTGACTCTACTCCTTCATATATTTTATTTTAAAATATATAATAAATTATTATTGAGTATAGTCACCCTGTTGTGCTATCAAATCTAGTCGTATCCAATCTATCTATCTAACTGTATTTTTATACCTGTTGACCATCCCCACCATATCCTCCCCTCCCCGCTACCTTTTTCATCCTCTAATAACCATCATTCTGTATCCCCTCTTTCTTTTCTGTCTTCTGTGGTGTTCATTGATCACTTTTTTATAATCCCATTTTCTCTCCTCTCTTAGCATATTAATTATGCTTTTATCTTTTATTAGTATTTGCCCTAGAAGTTACAATATAATTTACAACTATTGAAAGTACTGAGTCTTCTTTCAGGATTTCTTTTGTTTTTTTGCTTTTTATTTCTTTAAGACACTTTTTTGTTCTGTTGCCCAGGCTGGAGTACAGTGGTACAATTTCAGCTCACTGCAGCCTTGATCTTACAGGCTTAAGTGATCCTCCCACTTCAGTCTCCCAAGACTGGACTGCAGGTACACTGCATGTGGCTATTTTGTTGTTGTTGTTGTTGTGTGTAGTGATGAGGCTGCTATCACACTCCTGAGCTCGAGTGATCCTCCTCAGCCTCCCAAAGTGCTGACATTACAGGCATGAGCCAACGTGCCTGGCCTCTTCTTTTTTTTTTTTTTTAATTTTTTATTGGATTATAGGTTTTGGGGTACATGAGCAGAGCATGCAAGACAGTTGCGTAGGTACACACATGGCAGTGTGCTTTGCTTTTCTTCTCCCCTTCACCCACATTTGGCATTTCTCCCCAGGCTATCCCTCCCCACCTCCCCCTCCCACTGGCCCTCCCCTTTTCCCCCCAATAGACCCCAGTGTTTAGTACTCCCCTTTCTGTGTCCATGTGTTCTCATTTTTCATCACCCGCCTATGAGTGAGAATATGCGGTGTTTCATTTTCTGTTCTTGTGTCAGTTTGCTGAGGATGACGTTCTCCAGATTCATCCATGTCCCTACAAACGACACAAACTCATCATTTCTGATTGCTGCATAATATTCCATGGTGTATATGTGCCACATTTTTCCAATCCAGTCTATTATCAATGGGCATTTGGGTTGATTCCAGGTCTTTGCTATTGTAAACAGTGCTGCAATGAACATTCGTGTACATGTGTCCTTATAGTAGAACGATTTATAGTCTTTTGGATATATAGCCAGTAATGGGATTGCTGGGTCAAATGGAATTTCTATTTCTAAGGCCTTGAGGAATCACCACACTGTCTTCCACAATGGTTGAACTAATTTACACTCCCACCAACGGTGTAAAAGTGTTCCTATTTCTCCACATCCTCTCCAGCATCTGTTATCTCCAGATTTTTTAATGATCGCCATTCTAACTGGCGTGAGATGGTATCTCAATGTGGTTTTGATTTGCATCTCTCTGATGACCAGTAACGATGAGCATTTTTTCATATGATTGTTGGCCTCATATATGTCTTCTTTCGTAAAGTATCTGTTCATATCCTTTGCCCACTTTTGAATGGGCTTGTTTGTTTTTTTCCTGTAAATCTGTTTGAGTTCTTTGTAAATTCTGGATATCAGCCCTTTGTCAGATGGGTAGACTGCGAAAATTTTTTCCCATTCTTTTGGTTGCCGATCCACTCTAGTGACTGTTTCTTTTGCCGTGCAGAAGCTGTGGAGTTTCATTAGGTCCCATTTGTCTATTTTGGCTTTTGTTGCCAATGCTTTTGGTGTTTTGTTCATGAAGTCCTTGCCTACTCCTATGTCCTGGATAGTTTTGCTTAGATTTCCTTCTAGGGTTTTTATGGTGCCAGGTCTTATGTTTAAGTCTTTAATCCATCTGGAGTTAATTTTAGTGTGAGGTGTCAGGAAGGGGTCCAGTTTCTGCTTTCTGCACATGGCTAGCCAGTTTTCCCAACACCATTTGTTAAACATGGAATCCTTTCCCCATTGCTTGTTTTTGTCAGGTTTATCAAAGATTGTATAGTTGTATGTATGTTGTGTTGCCTCTGGTGCCTCTGTTTTGTTCCATTGGTCTATATCTCTGTTTTGGCACCAGTACCATGCTGTTTTGATTACTGTAACCTTGTAGTATAGTTTGAAATCCGGTAGTGTGATGCCCCCCGCTGTGTTCTTTTTGCTTAGAATTGACTTGGCTATGCGGGCTCTCTTTTGGTTCCATATGAAGTTCATGGTGGTTTTTTCCAGTTCTGTGAAGAAAGTCAATGGTAGCTTGATGGGGATAGCGTTGATTCTGTAAATTACTTTGGGCAGTATAGCCATTTTCATGATATTAATTCTTCCTAACCATGAACATGGAATGTTACTCCATCTGTTTGTGTCCTCTCTGATTTCGTTGAGCAGTGGTTTGTAGTTCTCCTTGAAGAGGTCCCTTACGTTCCTTGTGAGTTGTATTCCAAGGTATTTTATTCTTTCTGTAGCAATTGCGAATGGCAGTTCGCTCTTGATTTGGCTTTCTTTAAGTCTGTTATTGGTGTAGACGAATGCTTGTGATTTTTGCACATTGATTTTATATCCTGAGACTTTGCTGAAGTTGTTTATCAGTTTCAGGAGTTTTTGGGCTGAGGCGATGGGGTCTTCTAGGTATACTATCATGTCGTCTGCAAATAGAGACAATTTGGCTTCCACCTTTCCTATTTGAATACCTTTTATTTCTTTTTCTTGCCTGATTGCTCTTGCTAGAACTTCCAGTACTATATTGAATAGGAGTGGTGAGAGAGGGCATCCCTGTCTAGTGCCAGATTTCAAAGGGAATGCTTCCAGTTTTTGCCCATTCAGTATGATATTGGCTGTTGGTTTGTCATAAATAGCTTTTATTACTTTGAGATACGTTCCATCGATACCGAGTTTATTGAGGGTTTTTAGCATAAAGGGCTGTTGAATTTTGTCAAATGCCTTCTCTGCGTCAATTGAGATAATCATGTGGTTTTTGGTTTTGGTTCTGTTTATGTGGTGAATTACGTTGATAGACTTGCGTATGTTGAACCAGCCTTGCATCGCCGGGATGAATCCTACTTGATCATGATGAATAAGTTTTTTGATTTGCTGTTGCAATCGGCTTGCCAATATTTTATTGAAGATTTTTGCATCTATGTTCATCATGGATATTGGCCTGAAGTTTTCTTTTCTCGTTGGGTCTCTGCCGGGTTTTGGTATCAGGATGATGTTGGTCTCATAAAATGATTTGGGAAGGCTTCCCTCTTTTTGGATTGTTTGAAATAGTTTTAGAAGGAATGGTACCAGCTCTTCCTTGTGTGTCTGGTAGAATTCGGCTGTGAACCCGTCTGGACCTGGGCTTTTTTTGTGTGGTAGGCTCTTAATTGCTGCCTCAACTTCAGACCTTGTTATTGGTCTATTCATAGTTTCAGCTTCCTCCTGGTTTAGGCTTGGGAGGACACAGGAGTCCAGGAATTTATCCATTTCTTCCAGGTTTACTAGTTTATGTGCATATAGTTGTTTGTAATATTCTCTGATGATGGTTTGAATTTCTGTGGAATCTGTGGTGATTTCCCCTTTATCATTTTTTATTGCATCTATTTGGATGTTCTCTCTTTTAATTTTTAATCAATCTGGCTAGTGGTCTGTCTATTTTGTTGATCTTTTAAAAAAACCAGCTCTTGGATTTATTAATTTTTTGAAGGGTTTTTCGTGTCTCAATCTCCTTCAGCTCAGCTCTGATCTTAGTAATTTCTTGTCTTCTGCTGGGTTTTGAGTTTTTTTGATCTTGCTCCTCTAGCTCTTTCAATTTTGACGATAGGGTGTCAATTTTGGATCTCTCCATTCTCCTCATATGGGCACTTATTGCTATATACTTTCCTCTAGAGACTGCTTTAAATGTGTCCCAGAGGTTCTGGCACGTTGTGTCTTCGTTCTCATTGGTTTCGAAGAACTTCTTTATTTCTGCCTTCATTTCCTTGTTTACCCAGTCAACATTCAAGAGCCAGTTGTTCAGTTTCCATGAAGCTGTGCGGTTCTGGGTCGGTTTCTGAATTCTGAGTTCTAACTTGATTGCACTATGGTCTGAGAGGCTGTTTGTTATGATTTCAGTTGTTTTGCATTTGTTGAGCAGTGCTTTCCTTCCAATTATGTGGTCAATTTTAGAGTAGGTGTGATGTGGTGCTGAGAAGAATGTGTATTCTGTGGATTTGGGTTGGAGAGTTCTGTTAATGTCCACCAGGTTTGCTTGCTCCAGGTCTGAGTTCAAGCCCTGGGTATCCTTGTTGATTTTCTGTCTGGTTGATCTGTCTAGTATTGACAGTGGAGTGTTAAAGTCTCCCACTATTATTGTGTGGGAGTCTAAGTCCTTTTGTAAGTCATTAAGAACTTGCCTTATATATCTGGGTGCTCCTGTGTTGGGTCCATATATGTTCAGGATCGTTAGCTCTTCTTGTTGTATTGATCCTTTTACCATTATGTAATGGCCTTCTTTGTCTCTTTTGATCTTTGTTGCTTTAAAGTCTATTTTATCAGAGATGAGAATTGCAACTCCTGCTTTTTTTTGCTTTCCATTTGCTTGGTAAATCTTCCTCCATCCCTTTCTTTTGAGCCTTTGTGTATCCTTGCATGTGAGATGGGTTTCCTGGATACAGCACACTGATGGGTTTTGGATTTTTATCCAATTTGCCAGTCTGTGTCTTTTGATTGGTGCATTTAGTCCATTTACATTTAGGGTTAATATTGTTATGTGTGAATTTGATACTGCCATTTTGATGCTAAGTGGCTGTTTTGCCTGTTAGTTGTTGTAGATTCTTCATTATGTTGAAGCTCTTTAGCATTCAGTGTGATTTTGGAATGGCTGGTACTGATTGATGCTTTCTATGTGTAGTGCCTCTTTTAGGAGCTCTTGTAAAGCAGGCCTGGTGGTGACAAAATCTCTGAGTACTTGCTTATTCGCAAAGGATTTTATTCTTCCTTCACTTCTGAAGCTCAGTTTGGCTGGATATGAAATTCTGGGTTGAAAGTTCTTTTCTTTAAGAATGTTGAATATTGGCCCCCACTCTCTTCTGGCTTGTAGTGTTTCTGCCGAGAGATCTGCTGTGAGTCTGATGGGCTTCCCTTTGTGGGTGACCCGACCTTTCTCTCTGGCTGCCCTTAGTATTCTCTCCTTTATTTCAACCCTGTTGAATCTGACGATTATGTGCCTTGGGGTTGCTCTTCTTGCGGAATATCTTTGTGGTGTTCTCTGTATTTCCTGCAATTGAGTGTTGGCCTGTCTTGCTAGGTGGGGGAAATTTTCCTGGATGATGTCCTGAAGAGTATTTTCCAGCTTGGATTCATTCTCTTCGTCCCCTTCTGGTACACCTATCAAACGTAGGTTAGGTCTTTTCACATAGTCCCACATTTCTTGGAGACTTTGTTCATTCCTTTTTGCGCTTTTTTCTCTGATCTTGGTTTCTCGTTTTATTTCATTGAGTTGGTCTTCGACTTCAGATATTCTTTCTTCTGCTTGGTCAATTCGGCTATTGAAACTTGCGTTTGCTTCGCGAAGTTCTCATATTGTGTTTTTCAGCTCCTTTAATTCATTCATATTCCTCTCTAAGGTATCCATTCTTGTTATCATTTCCTCGACTCTTTTTTCAAGGTTCTTAGTTTCTTTGCATTGATTTAATACATGATCTTTTAGCTCACAAAAGTTTCTCATTATCCATCTTCTGAAGTCTAATTCCGTCATTTCGTCACAGTCATTCTCCGTCCAGCTTTGCTCCCTTGCTGGTGAGGAGTTTTGGTCCTTTCTAGGAGGCGAGGTGTTCTGGTTTCAGGTGTTTTCCTCCTTTTTGCGCTGGTTTCTTCCCATCTTTGTGGATTTGTCCGCTGGTCGTCTGCGTAGTTGCTGACTTTTCGTTTGGGTCTCTGAGTGGACACCCAGAATGTTGATGATGAAGTATTTCTGTTGCTTGGTTTTCCTTCTACCAGTCTAGCCCCTTCGCTGTATGACTGCTGAGGTCCGCTCCAGACCCTGCTTGTCTGGGGTGCAGCTCTAGTAGCCGTGGCACAGCGAGGGATGCTACCAGTTTCTTTTTCTGCTCTCTTTGTCCCAGGATGATGCCTGCCTAATGTCAGTCTTTTGGATATAGAGGGGTCAGAGAGCTGCTTGAGGAGACAGTTTGTACTTTATAGGGGTTTAATTGCTGAGCTGTGCACTCTGTTGTTCATTCAGGGCTGTTAGGCTGCTATGTTTGATTCTGCTGCAACAGAGCTCATTAAAAAACCCTTTTTTTTTTTTTTTATTTTCTCAAATGCTCTGTGTTGAGGGGTTTGGGCTTTATTTTTGGATGTCCGATCAGGTGTCCTGCCCAGCTAGAAGGCAGACTATCCACTGTTTGGCTGCCGAGGCTCCGCCCTGCTGTTGTGTGATTCGCGTTGTTCCTGCCGGCTCTGCTGTGGTCTCTGCCACGCCCTGCGGCGGAGTCTCTTCGTTGTAGCATGTTGCCTCAGCAACGGCAGGCTACGTCAGCAATGGGCGTGTATCTCAGTTGGGGCGGGTTGCCTCGGCAACGGCTGGCTGTGTCAGCAGTGGGCGTGTATCTCAGTTGGGGCGGGTTGCCTCGGTAGTGGTGGACGCCCCTCCCCCACAGAGCGTCTCGGACCGTCTGCTCGGGATAGTTTGAAATCGCGGTTTTGTTCGTCCCACTGGGTATCCCAATCCCTGCAATCCCCTGGGCTGGCCTACTGTCCAAGTCTCGTTCAGTCTCAAGTCCAGCCCTCTCAAGTCTCAGGTTGCCAGTTCAACAGGGCACCCAGACAAATGCGCCCTGTGGGGATTGCTGGGTAGGGCCGGCCGCCGCCGCCCAGGCTGCCAGCTTCACCAGGCAGACCTACTGCCTGGCGTTTCGTGTCTTTTTTATACTTGGGAGTTTCCCCGTTCTGTGGGCAACAAAGATCAGTCTGGAAATGCTGCTCTGACTCACCGTTTGCGGATTCAACGAGAAGAGCTCCAATCCTGGGTTATTCTCACAGCGCCATCTTGAGTCCTCCACCCCTCTTCTTTCAAATAATGTATACCACTTCGTGTGTAGTACACATATCTTGTAAGAAAATATTCTCAATTTGTCTCATCTGCCCCACATAACATCATCATATATTTCACTTCCACACTTGCTATAATTAACAAATACAATTGTTGTTGTTACTACTTTAACAAACTTTTATCTCCTAGATCAAACTAGGAATTAGAAAAATAAATTCATTTATTTCTGTATTTATTCCTTCTCTAATGCTTTTTCTGTCTTCATGTAGATACAAGTTTCTGAACTATAACACTTTTCTTCCTAAATAACGTTTTAAAAATTTTTTTGCAAGACAAGTTTACAGGCAACACATTTCTTCCATTTTTATTTTTCAGATAAAGTATTCTTCACTTTTAAAAGATCATTTTGTAGAATACTGAATTTGAGGTTGGTCTTCATTTCTGTTTTTTTTTTAATTTTAATATTATAATTATCTGACTCTTTTCTTGCTTTATGAATAAGTGAATATTAGTAGCTCATGTCGTTCATTAAAAGGTTGAGTTGCTAGTGAAGTAGAAGAATAAACGTTTTCTGTATGAGGTTTAGTTTTCATGAATATAGATGTGCTTTTTATCAAAAATTAATAACATATAAGAACTTATTTTTTAAATAAAGAAAAAACAATGCAGAATTATTCATGCCAGTCAAATCTAGTTTAAAATGAATAGAACAAAACATTGAAATGTTTAAAATAAATGAAAATACTTTTAATTGAAATTAAATAAAAGTACAGACTCTTAAGGGAGATATTTATGTTTGAGTTTTTGAAGTGATCTATTTTTAAATAATTATAATTATTTTCAATTATTTTTCTGTTCAATTTATGAAATGAAGGCTTTGCTTTTCAATGAGTAATCTGCATTCTGTTAAAGATTAAAAGCAATGCCCTTGACTTAGTTATTCTTCACTGAAGCAAACCTTTTCTTGAGACTCAATGCTTATTACATAGTAAAAATACAGATTTCAAAAAAATAATTTCAGGCTTGAAAGACAAGAGGCATACATATATCTGATATAATTACTGTATGAAAAAGAATGCAACTTTGATCTCTGAAGTACTAAATGGTCATGTTCTGGAACTCATTTGAGGTATTGTAAGTTAGATGCTAATTTGCACTGGAACCTATATGGAAATAATCAGTACAAAATAACAGATCCAGTATGTGTGTTTGATAGAATTACAATGCTAATCAGAAATGCTTCAATTAACAAAAGTCAAGAGTCCACATTAAGTTTAAACTCAGGCCCCGTGAACAATAAAAGGTTTTAAAATGTCTTATAAGAAAATATATTTTTACTCAATGGTCTTTAAATCTGATGTTGTAAAATCAAACATAAAAGAAAATGATTTTATCCAAAAGACTATAAATCGTTCTACTATAAGGACACATGTACATGAATGTTCATTGCAGCACTGTTTACAATAGCAAAGACCTGGAATCAACCCAAATGCCCATTGATAATAGACTGGATTGGAAAAATGTGGCACATATACACCATGGAATATTATGCAGCAATCAGAAATGATGAGTTTGTGTCATTTGTAGGGACATGGATGAATCTGCAGAACATCATCCTCAGCAAACTGACACAAGAACAGAAATTGAAACACCGCATATTCTCACTCATAGGCGGGTAATGAAAAATGAGAACACATGGACACAGAAAGGGGAGTACTAAACACTGGGGTCTATAGGGGGGAAAAGGGGAGGGCCAGTGGGAGGGGGAGGTGGGAGGGATAGCCTGGGGAGAAATGCCAAACGTGGGTGGAGGGGAAAAGGAAAGCAAAGCACACTGCCATGTGTGTACCTACGCAACTGTCTTGCATGCTCTGCTCATGTACCCCAAAACCTAAAATCCAATAAAAAATTAAAAAAAGAAAATGATTTGGCGTCATGTCATTCCCTACATGCCTTATGTTCCAAGTTTTCCTGATCCAACAAGTAACTGAAGCTTCCCAAAATTTCTTAACATACATACTGTCAAAAAGACCAGGGCTTTGATCTCAATGCCCTCAGACTGTAAAATGATTTTACTCTGTCAGAATCATCAGTTTCCTTCTGCTAATTGCCTTCATTCAGTGAAGATTTTGATATGAAATTCATCGTGTTATACCAGTTGTCTTTTTGAAACCAACCCAATTGTCATACAGGCTTTTTTTTTTTTTTTTTTTTTTTTTTTTTTTTGATAAACATAGAAATTGACCCTTCTGGTTTTAAAGTATGAAACTTGTATTTGTTTTATCTGAGTTATTTCCTCAGGAAATGACCTTAGGCCTCTCAAAAAACATGTATCACGGAACTGAAACTCATCAGATAACCATATCAAGACAATAAGATGCCAGGACCCCTATTCATCATGATTGCTTCCTTGTTCCTCCCAAGTTCCTATATTCTTACACATTGTTACATTTCTTTCCTGTTATATAAACCCTTACTTTTGGTCAGGGAGATAGATTTCAGACTGAGCTCCTATCTCCTCAGAAGCAGCACCCAATGAAAGCTTTCTTCCTTGGCAATACTCTTCATCTCAGTGATGGTCTTTCTGGGCAGTGAGCAGCAGGACCTTGATTGCCCCTGGTGTTTCAGTAACATTTTCATTATTTGTGATCATTTAGTATAAAAATATTATTCATTCTCCATAGTTCTGTGTTACTTTATCCTCTCTAATGCATTTGTCTTCCACTGCACCCCAGTCATCCAGTCTAATTGCCACAGCTAGATTTTAAACTAACAATGATTGAGCCAACTCTTGAGTCTTATTTTTAATCATGGCTTTTTTGTCTGGCGACCATCTATCTTGATAGCTCAGTAACTCAAATACTCTAATTCTAAAATTATATAGACTCTTCTGTGATGCATAAGCTATGCATCTTTTCACTTTTTATCAGCCTTCTCATTCTAGTCTTGCTGCATACAGGCCTTATAACTAATGATTCTCATATATTAAGTATTCTGCTGCATAAACACCGGTTTGCTTTCTCTCCATCAATTAAAACTGCTTCTGAGATTGAGGGAGTGTGGATCACAGTACCCTTAAGTTGTTTGCACTGAAGTAGTGAATATAGCTGGGCAACTCGTGCTCCACCAACAAATACACACTCATCTTTAATTCATCAGTGGAAGTTTCCAGGTGGTTCTCTTATACTTCCCACATCAGTTAAGGTTTTCCATTTTTCTATGCAACTATTTCTTTCCATTTTTTTCTCCTGTTCTCAGTTTGCTGATGAATTTGTTTGTTACATTACTGAGAAAATGTAGGCAATCAGAAGAGGTCTTCCATCTTTATGTAGTTCCAAATTTACCAAGCTATTTTTTCCTTCTATTATAATAAATGAATTTGAAATGTTTCTATCCTATTAAATGTCAAAGCATCCATGTGACCCCTGTATCCCACTGATATACCTATACTAAAAATTCTTACAGCAAGTTCCTTTCTTCTTCCTGCATCATAATGCCTATCGACATAAGGATACGTTGTGGCTTGGCATGATGGCTCATGCCTGTAATCCCAGCACTTTGGGAGGCTGAGACAAGTGGATTGCTTGAGTCCAGGAGTTGAAGTCAAGCCTGTGCAACATGGCAAAACCTTGCCTTTACTAAAAATACAAAAATACATTAGCCAGACATGGTGGCACATTCCTGTATTCTGAGCTACTTGGGATGCTGAGGTGGGAGTATCACTTGAACCTGGGAGGCACAGGTTGCAGTGAGTGGAAATCACACCACTATAATCTAGCCTGGGCAACAGAGCAAGACTCTGTCTCAAAAAACAACAAAAAAATGAAAGCAAAACTCCAAAACAGAAAGATACATTGTAATATATTTTTATCATAAAAGACCCCTTCACCCAACATCCTGTAGTTACCACTATCCGTCACTCTTCAATGTTGCAGCCAAGTATCAAATCATGACCTATTAACATTGTTCCCCTTTATCTTCTGCTTAAATCCCTTGAATACAGTTTAATTACAGTATTGCTCTTACCACTTGGTAGAAAGATTTTCACTATCTCCAATCTAATAACAATTTAAATCCACAATTCATTCCACATATTAGACAGATTTAACATACATTTCTCCCCTTGTCTTCTGTCACAGCTTTCTCTCTAATATCATCTTGTAACACTGGTCATTTTTAAAATTTGTTTCCTCCATCCCCCAATGTAAACTCTGGGGTAACCCAAGAAGTGTGTTGAGACTTTTGTTTATCTGCATTCTATTTCTGCATATTTTTATCCAGAATCTGTGTTTTATGTAAGATTTATACATGTCTAAAACAAAAGGTTTATCTGCAGACAGAAATAGACTGTTTCATGAGCTACAGAATTAATTATACAGCATTTGCTTTACATCCTTTAATTGTTGTTTCTTCAAAGTTCACATAGAAAAAAAAATGCATCCTTAAAACTGCTTCCACTGTGTTCACTATATGTGCTTTTCCTCCTACGTTTCCTAACTTAGTAAAAGGCACAACAATTTATACAGTTGTGCAGGAATAAAAGCTATCAGTTAGTCTTGACTCTTTCAATCCTGAATCTCTTCATTTCTGTCATCCATACTGCTAATTCCAAACTCTGAGCCATCAGAATTGCTCACCTAGATATCTTCATTTGTCTCTTAACTGGTTACTATTCCTCTATTCTTACATTTTTGCTATCACAGTCTTCCATTAACAGTAAGAATACAAAAATGTATGTAAAAATTAAAATGTCTGTTGTTGAACAAGCCCCAGTAACAAGGATAACTGAATGGAGAGAAAAATAGCATTCATTAGTAGATAAGAATTATGTTTCTCTGAGAACTGATAAATCTGATAACTAAAACTTTAAAAGTTAAAAATAGAGTTCACTAGGAAATAGGAATATCCTACAATTAACACAAGATAAATTTCTTTCATCAAAAAATGCAATGGTCAGCATTCATTTCCTCATTGGCTTGGTTCCACCAAATTACCTCATTAGCTTCAGATGAATTGCAGATGTAATGTTGTGATTACTTTCATAGGCACATGGGTTACATTACCTCTGAAAGATTTGCTCTATTTCAGAGAGATTCAGTCATTGTAGCCCTACACCATCATGTACCAATCTCTCCTCTTACTCCCTGTAAGAAACAGTAACAATCTAGAGAAATCTAACTCATGCAAGGGATAAATGAGGAAATCCAAAAATTTTAACCTCTAGTGTTCTGGGAGGTTTGCCTGAGAGGACTTTCAGTTATTGAACGTGACTACTCATTTATTTCCTTGGTTAATTCCTACCACAATAATAAATTTCATCAATATCCTAGACACTCAAAAAACATTATAGATTTTTTTTCTTTCTTTTTATTTACACCATTAATTTTTAAACTTTTCTCTTTATAAAACACTTTCATTACATTTTTTCAGAAACTTCCTTACATGTCTGTTAGCCTCTCATCACAATCCGTCCACAAAATTACTGCACTATCCATATTTCTGAAATACAATCTGAATGTCAGAAATCTCTTTAATAAACTCTTTCAATGCTTCCCCATTATGGGTGAATAACAGTACACCTTCCTGGAACAGCATGTAACCTGGCAGTCACATGGCTTTTGATTTTATACAAATATATAGCCCCTAGATCTATACTAGGATCCTTTTCTTAGGCCCCATGATGATACTTTATATATTTGAATCACTGTTTAAGAACCCATGCTTTATTCTTCACTCATTCTCTTTCACAGGCTATCTGATCTTATATGCATTCAATGGTCAACTATCACTTAGGAAGGGATTATTTAGTGCTACTTATGTGTATTACTATTTCTTTTTCTGGATGCACATCATTTTTTTCTTTTTCTTTTCTACTATATCTTTTTTTTTAAATTATATTTTAAGTTCTGGGGTACATGTGCAGAACATGCAGGTTTGCTACATAGGTATACAGGTGCCATGGTGGTTTTCTGTGGATGCACATCTTTTACTAGCTTGTAAAATGAGGTTCTGCTAGTACAAAGCTTTCTATTTTGGTATTAACATGTTGTTATTTCATATTTTCTCTTTAAGTTTACTTGAAAAAGAAATGTGAAATTACAGAATTTTTTTCCAGCAACTTGAGATTCTTCATTATATCCGAGTTTTTTCTTGTTATTTAAAAGAAAGCATCAAATTTCATTCTTTGGAGGTAATATGTAGTGTTTGTGTGTATGTGTGGGTGTTTGACTTACATACATTTAAGAACTATTCTTCCATTTGTACTTCTATAATTTAATTGTGACAGTTTCCAGGTGTAGATTGATTCTCATTTATTCTACTTAAGACACACTGTGCTTGCTGAACATGAAGATGCATGTTTTTCATTTTACCTGGAATATTCTTAGCATTTTCAGATTAAACACTCAGTTTTCATTTATTCTCTTAATGGAACTTTTTTAAATTGCATTTTAGGTTTTGGGGTACATGTGCAGAACATGCAAGATAGTTGCATAGGTACACACCTGGCAGTGTGATTTGCTGCCTTCCTCCCCTTCACCCACATCTGGCATTTCTCCCCATCCTATCCCTCCCCAATTCCCCCCCCGACCATCCCTCCCCTATTCCCCCCAACAGACCCCAGTGTGTAGTGTTCCCCTCCCTGTGTCCATGTGTTCTCATTGTTCATCACCCGCCTATGAGTGAGAACATGCGGTATTTCATTTTCTGTTCTTGTGTCAGTTTGCTGAGAATAATGTTCTCCAGATTCATCCACGTACCTACAAAGGACATGAACTCATCGTTTTTGATTGCTGCATAATATTCCATGGTGTATATGTGCCACATTTTCCCTGTCCAGTCTATCATTGATGGGCATTTGGGTTGGTTCCTGGTCTTTCCTATTGTAAACAGTGCTGCAATGAACATTCGTGTGCATGTGTCCTTATAGTAGAATGATTTATAGTCCTTTGGATATATACCCAGTAATGGGATTGCTGGGTCAAATGGAATTTCTATTTCTAGTTTTTTGAGGAATCGCCACACTGTCTTCCACAATGGTTGAACTAATTTACACTCCCACCAACAGTGTAAAAGTGTTCCTATTTCTCCACATCCTCTCCAGCATCTGCTGTCTCCAGATTTTTTAATGATCGCCATTGTAACTGGCGTGAGATGGTATCTCAATGTAGTTTTGATTTGCATTTCTCTAATGGCCAGTGATGATGAGCATTTTTTCATATGTTTGTTGGCCTCATGTATGTCTTCTTTTG
Organism: Callithrix jacchus; assembly: GCF_049354715.1. NCBI lineage: Eukaryota > Metazoa > Chordata > Mammalia > Primates > Cebidae > Callithrix > Callithrix jacchus. Next base: position 830,363 of record NC_133502.1, on the reverse strand, counting down.
TAAAATGACTGTTCATATTTTTTGCCTATTTTTGAATGGGCTTGTTTGTTTTTTTCTTGTAAATCTGTTTTAGTTCTTTGTAAATTCTGGATATCAGCCCTTTGTCAGATGGGTAAACTGCAAAAATTTTTCCCATTCTGTTGGTTGCTGATTCACTCTAATGACTGTTTCTTTTGCCATGCAGAAGCTGTGGAGTTTGATTAGGTCCCATTTGTCTTTTTTGGCTTTTGTTGCCAATGCTTTTGGTGTTTTGGTCATGAAGTTCTTGCCTACTCCTATTTCCTGAATGGTTTTACCTAGATTTCCTTCTAGGGTTTCTATGGTGCCAGGTCTTATGTTTAAGTCTTTAATCCATCTGGAGTTAATTTTAGTGTAAGGTGTCAGAAAGGGGTCCAGTTTCTGCTTTCTGCACATGGCTAGCCAGCTTTCCCAACACCATTTATTAAACAGAGAATCCTTTCCCCATTGCTTGTTTTTGTCAGGTTTATCCAAGATTGTATGGTTGTAGATATGTTGTGTTGCCTCCAATGCCTCTGTTCTGTTCCATTCGTCTATATCTCTGTTTTGGTACCAGTACCATACTGTTTTGATTACTGTACCCTTGTAGTATAGTTGGAAGTGTGGCAGTGTGATGCCTCCTGCTGTGTTCTTTTTTTTTTAGAATTGACTTGGCTATGCGGGCTCTCTTTTGGATCCATATGAAGTTTAAGGTGGTATTTTCCAGTTCTGTGAAGAAGGTCATTGGTAGCTTGAAGGGGATAGCATTGAGTCTGTAAATTACTTTGCCTCAACTTTAGATATTGTTATTGGTTTATTCATAGTTTCGACTTCTTTCTGGTTTAGGCTTGCGAGGACACAAGTGTCCAGGAATTTATCCATTTCTTCCAGGTTTACTAGTTTATGTGCATAGAGTTGTTTGTAATATTCTCTGATGATGGTTTGAATTTCTGTGGAATCAGTGGTGATTTCCCCTTTATCATTTTTTATTGCATCTATTTGGTTTTTCTCTCTTTTCTTTTTTATTAATCTGGCTAGTGGTCTATCTATTTTGTTGATCTTTTCAAAAAACCAGCTCTTGGATTTATTTATTTTTTGAAGCATTTTTTTGTGTTTCTATCTCCTTCAGTTATGCTCTAATCTTAGTTATTTCTTGTCTTCTGCTAGGTTTTGAGTTTTTTTTATCTTGCTCCTCTAGCTCTTTCAATTTTGACAATAGGGTGTCAATTTTGAATCTCTCCATTCTTCTCATGTGGGCACTTATTGCTATATATTTTCCTGTAGAGACTGATTTAAATGTGTCCCAGAGATTCTGGTATGTTGTCTTCATTCTTGTTGGTTTTGAAGAACTTCTTTATTTCTGCCTTCATTTCCTTGTTTATCCACTCAACATTCAAGAGCCAGTTGTTCAGTTTCCATGAAGCTATGCGGTTCTGAGTTAGTTTCTGAATTCTGAGTTCTAACTTGATTGCACTGTGATCTGAGAGGCTGTTTTTTTATGATTTTCGTTCTTTTGCATTTGCTGAGGAGTGATTTACTTCCAGTTATATGGTCAATTTTAGAGTAGGTGTGATGTGGTGCAGAGAAGAACATATATTCTGTGGATTTGGGGTAGAGAGTTCTGTAAATGTCTATCAGGTTTGCTTGTTCCAGGTCTGAGTTCAAGTCCTGGATATCCTTGTTAATTTTTTGTCTGGTTGATCTGTCTAATATTGATAGTAGAGTGTTAAAGTCTTCCACTGTTACTGTGTGGGAGTCTAAGTCTCTTTGTAAGTCATTAAGAACTTGCCTTATGTATCTGGGTGCTCCTGTATTGGGTCCATATATGTTTAGGATCTTTAGCTCTTCTTGTTGTATTGATCCTTTTACCATTATGTAATGTCCTTCTTTGTCTCTTTTGATCTTTGTTGCTTTAGAGTCTATTTTACCAGAGATGAGAATTGCAACTTGTTTTTTTTTTTTTCCTCTCCATTTGCTTGGTAAATCTTCCTCCATCCCTTTATTTTGAGCCTTTGTGTATCCTTGCATGTGAGATGGGTTTCCTGGATACAGCACACTGATGGGTTTTGGCTTTTTATCCAATTTGCCAGTCTGTGTCTTTTGATTGGTGCATTTAGCCCATTTACATTTAGGGATAATATTGTTATGTGTGAATTTGATACTGCCATTTTGATGCTAGCTGGCTGTTTTGCCCATTAGTTGATGCAGATTCTTCATTTTGTTGAGGCTCTTTAGCATTTGGTATGTTTTTGGAGTGGCTGGTACTGGTTGTTCCTTTCTATGTGTAGTGCCTCTTTTAGGAGCTCTTGTAAAGCAGGCCTGGTGGTGACAAAATCTCTGAGTACTTGCTTGTTCGTGAAGGATTTTATTTTTCCTTCACTTATGAAGCTTAGTTTGGCTGGATATGAAATTCTGGCTTGAAAGTTCTTTTCTTTAAGGATGTTGAATATTGGCCCCCACTCTCTTCTGGCTTGTAGGGTTTCTGCTGAGAAATCTGCTGTGAGTCTGATGGGCCTCCCTTTGTGTGTAACCTGATCTTTCTCTATGGCTGCCCATAGCATTTTCTCCTTCATTTCAACCCTGGTGAATATGATGATTATGTGCCTTGGGGTTGCTCTTTTTGAGGAATATCTTTGTGGTATTTCCTAGATATGAATATTGGCCTGTCTTGCTATGTTGGGGAAGTTTTCCTGGATAATATCCTGAAGAGTGTTTTCCAGCGTGGATTCATTCTCTTCGTCACATTCAGGTACACCTATGAATCGTAGGTTAGGTCTCTTCACATAGTCCCACATATCTTGGAGACTTTGTTCATTCCTTTTTGCGCTTTTTTCTCTAATCTTTCCTTCTTGTTTCATTTTGTTGAGTTGATCTTCGACCTCTGATATCCTTTCTTCTGCTTGGTCAATTCAGCTGTTGAAACTTGTGCATGCTTTGCGAAATTCTCATGTTGTGTTTTTCAGCTCCATCAGTTCACTCATATTCCTCTCTAAGTTGTCCATTCTTGCTATCATTTCATCAAATCTTTTTTCAAGGTTCTTAGTTTCTTTGCGTTGACTTAGAACATGTTCTTTTAGCTCATGGAACTTTCTCATTCCCCACCTTTTAAAGTCTAATTCCATTATTTCATCACACTCATTCTCCTTCCAGCTTTGTTCCCTTGCTGGTGAGGAGTTTTGGTCCTTTGTAGGAGGCGAGGTGTTCTGGTTTTGGGTGTTTTCCTCCTTTTTGCGCTGGTTTTTTCACATCTTTGTGGGTTTATCCACCTGTCGTCTGTGTAGTTGCTGATTTTCAGATTGGGTCTCTGAGTAGACGTTCAGATTGTTAATGATGAAGTTATTTCTGTTTCTTAGTTTTCCTTCTAACAGACTGGCCCCTCTGCTTTAGGAATGCTGAGGTCCACTCCTGGCCATGCTTGCCTGGGGTACACCTGCAGCAGCTGCAAAACAGTAATGGGTGCTACCAGTTTCTTCTTCTGCTATCTTTGTCCCAGAATGATGCCCACTAAATGTCAGTCTGATCAGTGTTTCGTGAGGTGACTCTTTGGATATATGGGGGTCAGGCAGCTGCTTGAGGAGACAGTCTGCTCTTTATAGGAGCTCAAGTGCTGAGCTGTGAGCTCCGTTGTTCACTCAGAGCTGCTAGGAAGGTACGTTTAAGTCTGCTGCAGCAGAACTCATAAACCCCCTTTTATTTCCCCCAGGTGCTCTGTCCCAGGGGGCTAGGGCTTTATTTATGGTATCCAATGCATTACTGCCTTTTTTTTTTCCCCCGGGCTATCCTGCCCAGCAAAGAGGCAGCCTAGTCACTGCCTGTAGAGGTTTTGCTGAACCTCTTCTGTGGGTTCCACCCTGCTGCTGGCTCCACCCTGCTGCTGATTGTATTTCCCTGCAGTCCTGTTTATATGGGTGTGGTTAGAACTGCCTCGGCAATCTTGGCCTGCCTCTGTAATGGCAGACTCTCTCTGTTATGGCGGGTTGCCTCGGCAACAGCAGGCTGCATCAGCAATGGCAGACTACCTCCGTAGGGGTGGAGTGCATCGGTAATGGAGGACACTGCTCCCCCACAGAGCTGGGTCGTCCTGGTTTTAGCTGTGCTTGCCATGAAACTCTCAACCCCGAGCGTTTCCAATTGCTGTTTGTTTGTTTTTGTGGGCATGGGACCCGCCGAGCCTGATCACCTGGCTCCCTGCCTCAGAGCCTTCTTTTTTTTTAAGTTAAACAGTTGACTCTCTCCCAGGTGTTCCAGTTGCCTGCTGAAAGGGCACCGGGATCTGTGTGATTTCCTGTGCGGCAACCCACTGCGCCAGCTGAAACAACATGGCTGCCCGGGAATCTCCTGGCCTGCTTTATGTTTGAGTCCCATTTAATTGGATGAGTGCACTAATCTGCCTCCCTGGATCTTGAATTACCAGTTTAACAGGGCAACCAGACCCGTGTATTTTGTACTGAGAGCGGCTGCACTGAGGCTCCAGCCAAAACAGCTGCGCTGGCCAAAACAGCCACTCTGGCCACCCATAGGGTGCCTCCACCTGGGAATCTCCTGGTCTGTGGGCAATAAAGATCCATCTGGAAATACAGCATCCACTCACCCTCCACACTTTCACTGGTAGCAGCAATCCTGAGCTGCTCCTAACAGCACCATCTTCCTTCCTCCTCCGTGGAACTTCTTTAACACCTTACATGTCTCATAAACTTTCTTTATATAGTCCATATATTAATGTTTCTGTGTCATTTGACTAATTGTCAATTAAATTATACTGATTTACTGCTTAGTATATCACTGCATATTTAATTTTAATTTGATTCTTTCTCAAGTTTACATATTATATTACACATTTTTTTCTGGTATTTTTAATCTATTCTGATATTACCATATTTTAAAAACAAATACTGTAAGCCATGAATGTCTGTTATTTATTTTGTCTCTCTTTGCATTTTTTTACCTTTACTTACATGTTCCCAGTGCCAACTTGTGCTTAGAAAGTTCTTTTATCATGAGTTTCTTGATATTTTACTCAAGAGCATTTTTATTATGGTTCTTACCATGTACATCTACTAAATCATTAGCAAACAACCCCTTTCTACATTAATTTCTCAGTTTCAAGACTTGCATCACAAGAAAAGAAGAAAAAAGGCATGTAACTACGGGAAATGATGGATATGTTTATTCACTTGACCTATAGTAATTACTTCATTATATATGTGTATCAAAAAATCTTGCAGCACGACTTAAACAAATAGAAACACAAGCAAAGGGAGGCAAATTTCCTTTCTATAGCCCACTTTTTAATTGTGAATTTCTTATAATTTTCAGCCTCGGTTACATGTTTCCAAGTCATGAATTGTCCAAAGGCTTTATCTCCTCCCTACTCCTCCCTATAAGAGTTTAATCAACTCTTGATTAAACACTCAAAAAAATAGTATACACATGTTATGTCACAGGCATTAAACACAAACACCTTAGTTGTGAACATGCACAAATTCCTCTAGGTAACCATGTCATTAAATTATATATACATTAGAAGCTTAGGCTTTTCTTTTATTTTCAGAATTTCCCTTATTTTCTTAAACAGTGTGAATGTCTCTAACAGTGTCTGTATACAAACAAGACGAAGAAAAATGCAATTTATACATATTCAGTGAAGGGAAGAATGAAACTTTTCCAACATCTGTGTATATTTTATAATACATGTTCTTTTTTGTGGCAAATTTTTGAAATGTAGAAGTATTTTGAAAATTTAGTTTTGCTATTTTTTTTTGAGTGTTTAATCAAGAGTTGAAGATGAAACAGTTATAAATTTAAGAGTTTTATTTTTGTTCACAAATCATAAAACTCAGAACATGTGCCATTAGAAATTTATAAAATAATAAAAAATGACAAATTTTTATTTGAAATATTGAGTTAATTCTAGTTCATTGTTGTTATTTATTTAGTTACTTATTTTGGGTTACCTTGAATATACTTATCAAGATTTTTTGGAATTATTAAAATCATTTCATTTTCATTTGCATAATTCTTAAAATATAAAATGCATCTTGTTAATAGAAATAGATTTCTTTAAGTTTAATGCAAGCTATTTGGGTGAGGAAGAAGTAAAAATTCTTTGTATTCTTTCAGAAGTTTTTTCAAGTTATTACCACTTCACAAAATCCTCCAGGTAGATTTAATATGCTGTGTTTTCTTTGGCACGGCTGAGTTAATCTTTTTATGTTTCTTATTTAGAAGCTGAAAATGCCACCTAGCATACCAAGATTTGATTTTCTAAATGGTGATTTGGCTGGTCTGCGTGTGTGTGTGTGTGTGTGTGTGTTGTTTTTGTTGTTGTTGTCGTTTTTCTCCTCTATTAATTCAGATGCAGTGAGTGCCTGGATTGTAGGCATTTGCATTGCAGTAACAACAAGTGGTAGGCTAGTGGGCACTGGCCTAGAGCCAAAGAGGCCAAGCTGCCTCAGGCTTCCTTGTGCTTTCACTACTCCTTCAATGGACCTTTGGTGTCCGCTGGAAAATGTGCAATAAATCACGCTGTTTCATCAGTTGAAATCCTATGATTGAATTAAAGAGCATTTTCATAGTTTATGGGAATCTCAGTCATCAGTTAAAATCTAGCTGGATGTGCCATGTTCTAATGGACTAGAAATGAATTTTGTGACTGTCTACTTTAGTAATTTTCTCAGCTGCCTTTCTTATTGTTAATGTTTCAGCAATTGCAATCTTTGTCACTGGGTGGTCAGAGCAATTTCCAGTCACTAATCAAAGCTAGTCAGTTATCTTTTTTTTTTCAAATATTTTTACCTGATTTTTTTCAAGTAGTATATTGTGGTAAATATGTTTATCATCAAATCTTTTTCCCTTTTATATTTACTTATAGGAATAATCGTACATATTTACTGGGCACAGAGTGATATATTTCAGTACATATATATAATGTGTAATGATCAAATCAGAGTAATTAACAAATTCATCACTTCATACATTTATCGTTTCTTTGTGTTGGGGACAATAAAAATCCTATCTTCTAGCTTTTTGAACATATAAATAAATGATTTTAAGTATATTTAACCTGCAGTGCTAGCAGACACTAGAATTTGAAACCTTTTAACCCCTGCCTGACCCAAAAATGTTTGGCTATACTTTAAAAAGTAAGAACTCAGGACAAAAATCTCTATCCTGCTGTTTGAAAAGCCATTTAAAAACGTATATAGCACATATATAAGTAAATTTCTTTTTACCAGTATTGAAGGCTAAAGAAAACAAATTAAAACAATTTGTGTTTTATCTTTTTCTCACATATACATGCAACTGAAAATAAACAAGCTTTTGCTATTTCATCATTTCAAACTGGAATATTTAAAAAATGATATTTTTGAAGCCTGATTTCACTGGTAGCACTAAAGTAAATTTGTTCATCCAATTACTTGTCAATTTAATAACTGTTATTTATTGCCGGCTACATTTCCGAGATTATGCTAAGTTCTGTAACTACAAAATTTCCTGATATACTAGGGAAAAAAACTAGATATCAAAAAAAGCAGATAATCAAATATACATATAAACATCACATAGAGAAGTTTTATTGTATCAAAATCAATTTATAGTAAGTGACACTGCATTGCCTCTTTTTCGGTCATGATTTTTATCTCCTATAGAGAAAAAATCTTTTCAAGTTGTATTTTATATAGTGTTTAGCACTGTACATTCCAAATACATTTTCCCCAGTCTTATTAATTTACAATTTTCTATCTTAAGCAGCACCCTTTATGATTCCAAACTGCTCTTATTTCCCGTAATCTCTCAGCTAGGTGTGTCATCTTCTCTTGCAGTAGCACTTACTTTAAATGGAAATGTTTTTATTTACCAATAGTCATTTCTCTTATAATTTTGTGCACAGGAGAGAATTACTGTTAAAGTTAGGTAAGGACAAGTTTTTTTCTCTAATGAATAGCATGAGTCGTGCACATTTTACCTTCTCAATGAGACACTCCAAAAAGCACATTTAAAATTAAAAGTCCCTTTCAATCAGCACTTTCTATGGCACTGTCTTGTCATTTTTTGCATAGTAGCCATTGCCATTTGTCAATCAATGCATGTTAAGCAATTTTATGCTTTTTCTTGCTCCAAAACACACATAATTGACTTTAAGAGCAATAAAGTAAAAGGAATTATTTAATTTTTCTACTAACATTTCTTCTTTCTCTTTTGATCTACAATAGGGATTAGAATACAGAAAGTGCTATGTAAAATAGCAGTTAGATCTGGGGGAAGATATGTGAGACAGATATAAAGAGGTGATTTCCAAATAGGAAAAGCATACATGTGTGTGTACACACACACACACACAGTTTACACATATTATTTATATAGTATATGCTAATGTATCTTAAATACACAAAATACATTGATTTATATAAAATAAATGATGAATAATAGAGATATATACATATATATGTGCTGCTTTTATGCTTGACCTTTCATGTTATTCTTGTTTGCTTTAGTGTTCATCCTCTCATGTTCTTGAGTGCTTAGGTTTTCTTGTTTAAATTATTCATTTACATTATACAAAAGTTATATGGATAATATAATTCATTAAAAACATTAGAAGACTAAGTATATTGGGGTAATACATTTAACAGACTTAGTCAAAAAAGCACTATTAGATCAAGAAGTATATTGCAATTTAAGATTTCAGATATTGTGTATTTCTGGATTATGACAATGTATTGATGTGGCAATGGGATATAAAGCTAAAGTGGAACGCATTTAAAATTTCTGGGGTGGATGAGTTCAAGGATTTGTAGGCCAGGCTTGGTAGGCTGCTTGTAGCTCTTTATATCATGAAGAAAGCAGGTTAGTTAGTAAGAATAAATGTCCATCAGAAGCTCAAACTAATTTGGAGAAGTAACTATGAGTGTGGTAGAATTATCTGATTACCATTATAGCTGCATATGATAGGCTATCAAAAAAATGTTGAAATTTTATGAGGTGTTTTTAATAATGGGTTTAGAATCAATATATTTTTAAGCTTCTTTGCATTTTTCTTACCTATATTTTTCAAAGAAATGAACTCGCTGAATCTCCAACATAGATTCTGTCCCCTCTTGGTTCTAAAAAACACTAGTGTAGAATAGAAGCAAAGTATTGCTGAAACTAGATTTTATTTTCTTTCTTTACTCAACATGAAATAAAGGAATAAAGAACTCACAAACTCTAAGATAGGCTATTCACTTTTCTGACTTCTGTAATTGAGGAAACTATTGATTTTAACTCTATTTTCCTAAATCATGACCTCCATTTTATACACACACACGCACACACACATATACATACATATATATGAAATGAAGGTCATGATGTCATGATTTAGGAAAATAGAGTTAAAATCAATAATGCTTCCTCAAGTACAGATATATATATATATATATACATATATATATATATATGTATATATATTTATGATGGCACAGATTAAATCTAAAACCTCACTAGGCAAACTCAAATATTTACCTGCTGAAAATTATGCCACATCACTGACTGGTAGATTTATACCTTTTTGTTTCCTAGCTGTAAGTAACATGTATGCAATGGATCTGGTCCATGACTGAAAGCTTCTGTGTTTGACTTCTGTTAATAAATATGTCATCTCTTGGTATTCCATTTTGTAGGATCGAATTCTTATTTTAGTTTCTTTTTTTCATGTAGCTTTCTTTCCAAATTCATTTTTATACATTGTTATAGACTCATTTCCATATCAATTATTACGTCTTATTAGCTAATTATTTCCTCCTCTGAGGAAGCAAATTTATTGTTGTCAAACAATATTTCATTTATTTGAAAACAAGCATTATATTTTAATTACTATTGCCTTCCTTGGGTTAAATATCCTCATTTCATTATTTTATTTCATATTTTGGTAGAGTTGGTGACCTTCGTCCTTTGACACATTTGACTTGATAGACTTTTATGTGTCTATCATGTGACTTGATAGACACATTTGACTTTTATTCTGCTTGTTAATTCATATTCTCAAGTTCCTTTATAACCAAGACTCAAATAAGTAACTATTTCATCATTGTTCCTGATCCACCCAATCCATGAAGTAGGTCAGTTTTCCTTGTTTAACTTCAGTCTAATGAACCACAAATCTATAGATGGAATAGAATGATGATAATAATAAATTCTGAGAAGCCAGAAACAATCCAAACATAAATCATGAATAGGACTAAGATGTTGAGAAAAATAAAACAAAATTCTGAACCAAGTGAAGTATAATGCTGGTATAGGACATTTTAGAAACCTCCATAAAGTGGAGAATATAAATATATTCAATGAGAATCAATCTAGGTGACTTGAGATAAAAGCTTTATGCTGAGTGAAATGCACATTCAAGAAAGGGCAATATGAGAGTAAGTGTAAAAATTTGAGAACTCAAATTTAGTCAAAATACAAGAAAAATGTGAGAAACTTCTGTCTTATAACATTGAAACCTGACATAACATTGTAACAACTCTCGGCCCACCAGTGGTTTATCAGACACGAAATTGATGATGATTAAATTTTTATTGATTTATTTTGTTTTTAAATTGTAGATTCAGGGGTACATGTGCAAGTTTGTTACATAAGCATATACTGTGTAATGCTAGAGTTTGGGCTTCTAGTGAACCCATTACCCAAGTAGGGAACATTGTACCCAATAGGTTATTTTTCAATCCTAATTTCCCTCCCACCCTCCTCCCTTTTTGAGTCCCAAGTGCCTACTATTCCACTCTGCATTTTCATGTGTACCCACGATTTAGCCCTAACTTTATAAATGGGAACATCTATAATTTTTTTCTGTGATTTAACTCTTAGCATCAGCTTATAAAAGCAGAATTTCGAGTTATTTTCTGGTTGATTCACATTTGACATGTTTAATAGAATAAGGTAGGTGGCATGAAAGCACTGATGGTTTCAATTATTGTTGAGTAAAACTCCAGAAATTTCAGAAAAGAATGGTTAAAATAAGATGAAAATCAAGTTAAATGATTGGAAACATGAAAAACAGTTGAAAATCTGACAGTAGCTGGACCACAATTGCTAGGGAGAAATGAAGGCTTGGACCTGAAAGGGACTAGAGGACAGGAGTGCTGAGAATAGTGTTAGGGGGAAAAGAGTGTCTGGATTTTCTCTTTCTGTCCTGTATGTGGTGATGGTGAGAGCCTCAGAATAGAGACATAACAAAATGATTATGAGATCAAAGCTGAAAATCTGTTCCAGGTTTTACTGGAACATCAGCTTCCATTTTTGAGTCAGTAGATGTGTTCACAGGTGTCAAAATTCTCCTCGGCAGCATTATGAATGAATAAAAATGATTTCATTATTGTGCCTACTGGCCCAGATTACATGATTAGCCCAGATCCTATAGTCCTGGAATTTTGCCAGATCTTTTCATATCAAGAGGCAGCAAAACAGTAGAGCCAACAGGTAGGGTAATATTACAGAGGTGCTGGACCGTTAGTAGGTTGAGTAGCTACAAGGGTGGTGGTGGCTGGACTGCAGACCTCTGAGCCCTGTTTCACTCTAACCTTGGTATAGGAAATTATTTCGAGGCTAGCTGCACCTAAAAACAAAAATAAGATACATGATATATAAATTTGGAGGTACCCTGGAAGTAGACTTTACATGAAATGAAGGCATTCATCGCAATCCTAAATTCACACTGCTCCTTCACTCATATGATGAGCATATTTTGGAGATAATTTAGTGTATCTTCTTATAGCTATCAGAAGGGATCTTGAGCCTAGTTATGGAGAATATCAAGCAAGATGGAATAAATTCATATAGGATAAAAGAGTTAGAAGGCATGTAAGGAGGAAATAAAAATGAAAATCATGAAATGAACACAACAACATGCACCATTGAACATCAAATGTCTAAAAGCATTTGAACAAAAAAGCTGGACATTTTAAAATCTAAAAAGATGGAATAAAAATTGGAAACAAGAAAGAAGAACAGTAGTTTGGAAGAAAAATTAAGCCAAAGACAGTATAGATAGGATAGAAATAAAATTGTTGGCATGCTTTCAAAGAGTAGGACAAGTAGAAAGACCAAAAGACCTCAGATCATGAAGGTTCACGATCCATAGTCACTTATATAAATAAATATTATTTAGATATATAACAGAGAACTTTAGAAACCTCAAACAAAGATAGAAAATACTAAAAGCTTTCATATGTATAGCCAGATATAGCTAAGAAAAAGTTGCTTGTTCCTCAGTATAAGTGAGTTATGGTAAATTAACATGTTTGTTAATCGTAGACAGAAATTCTGATAGAAAGGATGATGTCTCTGGATTACAGAACAGACCATGTATTACAGAGATATGCAGACGGATAGAACCACAGGGGAAGATTCCCTGACAGTAAGATTTGAAAAGTATGTGGCTCTTCTCATCCCCCCTTTCAAGGAGAGAAGGTGTCACTTTCTGCAACTTTGTTTTCTGAAATACTCCTATATATCATCACTTTTTTCCATCTCTGATAATAGAGGGCATTAAAATTATTTAGCAATTAAAACAATTACATAAATTAATATAGGAATAAATATAGAAATCATATATGACTTGCTCTGTCTCTTTATGCTCCATGAAACAAAATACCAAGTCAAATACAATAGTACAAAATCATGCTAATAATTATTTTGTTGCATGGTTTTATATCACATTAACTGTCATATAGCCTGAGAAGTTCCTAATCTAGAACTCAGTCTAAGGTAGCCCAATTTTATGGGCTTTGCTGTAGCATGTCTAAATTTTAATTCATAAACATCATTTTATTATGAAAAGCTTGACAAATAATACTGTGCAGATTGTTAAAGTATGGATAATCTTGTGATTTTTAAATTTTAAAAAAGTGATTTCAAAAGTTAATGACTAGGATCCTCACCATACTACAAGTTTGAGTTAGGAATAAAGTTTTCTCTTTCCACAATCCTATTCTTATATTCATATTGATAGGCAATTAATATATATCCATCGAAAAAAATTAGTGAAATAAAAATCACTGAAAGCTTAGGAGATAGTGATCACTTCTATCAGAATATATTAGAGATCACTGTGAAAAAGATTAGGGAATTTCATACGTTTGGGTGCACATGTGATTAAAAAAAAAACTTTTCAAAAATCCTACAGTGCAAAAAGTGATTATAGTTATAATGTAGACAGTGGCACCAAATGGAGATTTCACATCCAGTGATGGTAAACTGTGAAATACAAATCACAGGTTATTTTAATGAGAGTTTTGAAAAAAAAAATCTGTTAAAATCAATGATAACAAAAAACTCTAAACGTTTTAAATACAAAACTGAAATATTTCCTGATACCATATTAAAATATAGAAATCAAATTTAGTAAAAACTTAAATATAAAAATTAGAATTGTGAAACTAATAGATTATCATGTAGGGAAACATAATTGTGACCTCTATGTGAAGAAAGGCTTGTTCAATAATCAAATAGAAAATAAAACATGGGGGGCTGAGCGCGGTGGCTCACACCTGTAATTCTAGCACTTTGGGAGGCCGAGGCAGGTGGATCACGAGGTCAAGATATCGAGACCATCCTGGTCAACATGGTGAAACCCCGTCTCTACTAAAAATACAAAAAATTAGCTGGGCATGGTGGTGGGTGCCTGTAATCCCAGCTACTTGGGAGGCTGAGGCAGGAGAATTGCCTGAACCCAGGAGGCAGAGGTTGCGGTGAGCCGAGATCGCGCCATTGCACTCCAGCCTGGGTAACAAGAGCGAAACTCCATTTCAAAAAATAAATAAATAAATAAATAAAAGAAAATAAAACATGGGGCAAATAATTAAGTTATAATAAAGTATTTCTGTTCAGTAAATAGACAAATGACGAAAGAAAACAGAAGCCCAAATAAGATAGATATTCTCTCGGTCCAAAAATCAACCATGCTTACTAATTTGAATATAAAAAAATCAAATTGGACAACTCAGGGAATTAAATAGAAAGCATATACGCAGCATATATACATATGCATGTTTTCAAATCACAAAGGATGAACTGTCAAAGGCTGCAGCCACGTAAAGAAATGGACCAAAATGTTCAAAATCACTATAATTGCAGGATGTAAATTAAATACCTAGTTTTACACCCAGTTTCATCCTTCAAAATATAAATAATTGTGATAATAGATTATCAAAGTATAGCTTTGAGTATGAACAGTTTGAAAACAGCATTGCTGGAAAGGTAATAAGCTCTTACAAAGTTAATAGGTATGCAAAAATAAAATGATTAAGCAAAAAGTTCATGTATATTTTGCACATGAATATTTGAAGACCTTTGTCAGATATATTAAAGTGTCTATGATAGTGCTAGAGGGATGAGAGGAAAACTGATGAGAATTAAAATCGAATTTTAAAAAATCACAAAAAACTTTACATGAATGTATGGATATGATATGCTATGAATTGAAGAGTAAAATTAAACTCTCTGTACCTAAAGTATAATGTTTAAAGTAAAATATATTTTCATATCAATGTACTGTATTTTTTAGATAAAAAATTATTTTCTTTGGAAAAAGATGTCATGTCAATATACAACATTGAAAATAGGGAATTATGAATCATGTATGTTGATTCTGTCCTTGCTGTGAAGAAAAGTAATTTTTGATATGGATATTATGGAACATGTCATATTATGAAATAATTCAATTTCAAGGGAGGTGGAAAGATGAGAATGAATGACTGCTACATATGTAAGAAATTTCTCTATTGCAGAAAACATTCTTACTAAATAATGAATATAATTGCAAATGTAAGTCATTTTTAAATATTTGTGAAAAATCATAGAGATTTTTCACTGTGATCCCAGTTTTAAAAACATATTGATCTCTCAAATAAATAATTAGTTAAAAAACCTAATTATTCAGTAATATTTTAGAAAATACTTAGTCTCATTTAAATACATTTTAAAATGAGTGTATCCAAAAAGCAGCTTATGTTCACTAAGAATTTCATGTGCAAAATTACATTTCCTATTTTGATAGGATTGTAATGCAGTAAAAATTGTAAGTAATGTAGGTAAAAAGTTGAAAGATACAATTAGAAAATAAATAGATCCCTATATTATCTTGATTTCCACTATCCATATGTAATATAAAGGAGAAGGTTTAACTTCTTGCCTTAAATATCTGTAATATGGTACAATGAGATTTAATGATTGCCACATAAAACATTTACATTGAGTTTGACACTCAATATCACATGATAACAATCCATAAAAGAGGGAAAACAAATGTAGTGATTTCTGTAATTATTCAGATTCAGCTCCAGGAAGCAGCTTTCTGCATTACCAGAAAATACCTGATGGTGTCGACAGTGTCACTTAGTAGAAGGTATAGGCATCAGGGTGGCTAAGGACGGAGGGGAGGGAGATAGAATCAGAAAGAGCTTCATGGACTTCAGAAGGGCCCCAGGTCTCTGGCTGAGAACTAATCTGTGCAAATGTGAGGCAGGAACAAAACAAAAGTAGTAAAATAATTCCTAGAGATTTCACAGAGCTGGTAAGAGACTTGTCTTTAACCAACTCAGAGAGACCTTGTAATGGCACAATGTTGAGGTGTGGTCCTGGGATGTATCTAAGTTTTAGTAGGACTAAATTACCCCTAACATTGCTCTGTATCCTCTGCAATGAAGCTTAAAAGCTTTGTGGGAAAGAAAATCATTCAAGCAACTTCACTGTGTATTATAAAATGTCCAATATTATATAAAGGAACACAACAGAATTTAGCATCTGACAATATTACATTGACAACCCCTGACATTTCATATAACATTTCCAGGCTCAAAAAAATAAAAGAACAGTATGAACTATGATAAGGAAAATGAAACAATAACCTAAAAAGCAATAAAATAAAAAAAATGTTTAAGTCAAGAAACAACAGAGAGGATGTGGAGAAAATAGAAACACTTTTAGACTGTTGGTGGGAATGTACATTAGTTCAATCATTCTGCAATACAGTATGGTGATTCCTTAAGGATCTAGAACCAGAAATACCATTTAACCCAGCAATTCCATTACTGGGTATATACCCAAAAGATTATAAATCATTCTACTATAAACACACATGCACATGTGTGTTTATTGTGGCACTGTTCACAATAACAAAGACTTGGAACCAACCCAGATGCCCATTAGTGATAGACTGGATAAAGAAAATGTGGCACATATACACCATGGAATACTATGCAGCCATAAAAAAGATGAGTTCATGTTTATTGCAGGGACATGGATGAAGCTGGAAACCATCATTCTCAACAAACTAACACAAGAATAGAAAACCAAACACCGAATGTTCTCACTCATAAGTGCAGTTGAGCAATGAGAACACATGGACACAGGGAGGGGAACACCACCACGGGGGCCTGTCAGTGGGGTGCGGGTATAAGAGAGGGAGATCATTAGGAGAAATACCCAATGTCGTTGGTGGGTTGATGGGTGCAGCAAACCACCATGGCACATGTATACCTATGTTACAAACCTGTACATTCTGCACATGTATCTCAGAACTTGAAATATAATTTTAAATAATTTAAAGAAAGAACCCTGGCTTCTGCTAAACATCCACCTAACCATAATCAAGAACACAAAACAATGACATAGATTTTGTTTGTCCCCATGGGCACTAGCTCCTGCTTGTGGGTTTCAGCTTCTTGTTTTCTCCTAACTTACTTCCATTTATCTCTTTCCTTGATGCCTTGCAGACCTCAAGCTCTAACATTAGACACAAAGACAATAACACTATATCAGAAACTAACTCCTTTTCACAATTGCATGAAGTCCAAAGCTTTAAAAATATATAAATATGTGTATATAATGTGTATGTGTAATTACTTACACAGTAATATCTAAATTGCATGTCAGGAATAACATGTATGATAATCAATTCCTTGGCAATTTGCTGGTGTTTTGCTGAATGCATGTGATAAAATAAATAATAGAATTTATATAAACATTGATTTTTCATATAAACATAGAATGTCTCATAAAAGGAAAATAGAGGGTATGTTGAGAATATAAATATAAAAGTAAACAGCATTATTTAATTACTGTTAAAAATTATTTGAGATATATTATTGTTAGAAAAATACTTTTAAAGTGATATGTTTTAAGTAAAAATGAATTTATTTCAGCATTTGAAGAAAAATCCTTAATTTTAGAATCTCTTTGTCCATTTAGGCACCTCCAGGTAATTATTATTCTTATTAATCCAATAATTATTATATAATTATAAATATTTTAAATATTCAGAAATATTTTACCAATCTTTGTTTTTAATATAGATATTAATATTTAATTTCAATACTGTATTTATATGTGTGCAAGTGTGAATATACCAAGAAATATTAATTCTAAAAAAGTTAGCCATTGGGGTTATACAGATATAAATGTATGGATATTAAAATGATATCAGGTACATATCAATAATCAAAATAACACGTGTTCATAAAGTTGTCTTAAAAATTTACTGTTGAAGAGGGAAGGGATTGTCAAGTGTCTAGTTCAAAGTATGAGCTCCAACAGAAACTAAGTGAATTACATTTCAATTCAGTGCTTAATGCAGAGTCTGACATGTGGAAATATTGAGTTCATCAGCAGCAGCATAGGATCATCATCATCATAAGGCTTATGTTGTTGTTTATGAAATATAGTTTGTAACTGTGCATAAGTTTCAATAATATATACAATTGTATAAGTTCATGATTTTATTTGACTATGTAAATTAGTTGCCTAGAATGAACATTTCTGTGATCTAACGTATAATTGCAAAATATTTTAACATAATCTTTTTTAGGTGTTCTGTTTCAAATAGACAATTAGGTAAGCATGTTTTACATCCACATTATAATATGAACATACATAGGCTTAGACTTTTTATCTAAGATGAATTTCTTGAAAAATGAATGTAAGCCATTTTTCAAATGAAAGAAATTTAAGCAGGTTAAAAATCTCAAGTTTAATGTAAAGCAAAATTATCATAGAGCACTGAATGCTTTCCTGGAAGCATTTTCAACATTTTAGTACAGTCTTCATTAAAGAGCATTGAGCATTTTAATGGGGCAGAGGGGAAAAGACTGCCTGGTTCAGAATTGCCAATTGCCATTCAACAGTCTTTGTCTTCCCTATGTTTTCAGCAATGTTGCTCTCATAGAACATTAAAATATCACAATATTTCTTGTCAGTTGGTAAGATGACAGGTCTGAGGCTGGTTGTACAGTCACTAAGAAACTAATTAGCATTATTTCAGAGGATTGTATATGATAATTAACAATTAAACTTTAACTTTCTGAATAGAAGCTCATGTTCCCTGGAGGGGACTCAGCATAGATTATGGATGAAGGAAAATGTAATTTTTTTTGCATACATCAGTTACATAATTATGATTCTTTGCTATAGTCATTACTATTTAAACATTCCATGTACACCTGTAACTTTGAATATACCTTTTGATGTAACTATGTGCTAAATAACAATGTTTGCCTTTTATTAACATTCTATTGTGACTGATATTAGAATCTTCAAGTAGATACTGTTGCAGTATTTGGCCACATATTTTTAAAAAAACAATTCAGCAGACGATGAAATAAATACAAATTTCCAAAGACTTTATTCATAACCACATCCCAGATATTTTTGAAACATCTGGGAACCGATGTTCTGAAAAACATAAACTCTATTATATTTAAAGTTAATGATATAAACTGCATCATTTAAAAAAACATGCTAAGCCTTACTTAACAAATTTTCTTGGGAATTAAGCATTTCACTTTCTTTTTCTTTTTCATTTTTGTATATAGACATAGATGGTACTTTTAAGGAAATCATATTATTTTAGTCTCTAATTGGCAACAAAATCTAGATGGAATTAACAATGGTGTGGGATGGGAATTGTATTTTGCGGCTAACAATTGTACTTGTTCAAAATTAGTCATTTTATGAATTAAAATAGTTTTATACTTTTTTCTTAAAAAATGTAACTCAGATTGCAGAACATGTAAGGTGCTCAATAATATGTTTTTGAAAATTATGAATAGTCGATGTTGTGAGTTTCCCAAATGAAGAATAAAAACCTAGGAGATTCTCTCTTGAACTAGCCAAATAATATCATATACATATCTGCCCAAGTTATTATAGCATTAGATGTATGATTTTTGTAAACGGCATCATCCTGATCCATACTGGTTACTTTTGAAATGTAAATTTTTTAAAGGAAAAGACATAATATTGTGTCTAAATTTTAAAACATATGATCATTTATGTGGATATACTAATATATATATATATGACATA
Organism: Callithrix jacchus; assembly: GCF_049354715.1. Classification (NCBI taxonomy): domain Eukaryota; kingdom Metazoa; phylum Chordata; class Mammalia; order Primates; family Cebidae; genus Callithrix; species Callithrix jacchus. Next base: position 811,025 of record NC_133502.1, on the reverse strand, counting down.
TATATATATGACTATTTCATTTTTAAAAATCAAGTGACCCTGTTTTAATTTAGCCAGTGTCCAATATGGACTTGATGATTTTGGTCTCCCGATATTCGTACACTTATGTAGTCATCTCTCACATAATATCGGGATGTCCCTATGTGATAAGTAGAATGCTGAGGAAGTGATAATGTATAACTTTTTAGACTAGGTCAAAAACGGTACAATCACTTCCAACTGGGTTTCTTGGATTACTCATTATGAAGAAAGTCAGCCATCATACATTTAAAATAAATAATAAGAATCCCAAGGAAGAGGCATAAATATAGAAAAACTGAGACCCCCTGAAAACAGTTAACATCAGTTTGACAGCAATGTGAGTTGGCAAAAATTAGTAGTACATGGGGTGCACACGTGTAGTCCTGGCTACTCTAGATGCTGAAGTGGGAGGTTCACCTGAGCTCAGGAGGTTGCGACTACAGTGAGCCATGACCCTGTGCCCACTCTAGCCTGGGCAACAAAGTAAGACCCTATCTCTACAAAAAGAAAACTTGGGGGAGTAGATTCAAAAATCGTGATCTAATTATATAGTATTTTCAAGAAATCAAATATAACAATAAGGTAGGTTGAAAGTGAAAGGATAGGAAAACGTATATCTTGCAAACATTAATCAAGAAAGAATTATTATATAAACCTTAAGATAACTGTTAGCTTAAAAGATTATAAAACAGGCCAGGCATGGTGGCTCATGCCTGTAATCCTGGCACTTTGAAAATCTGAGGTGGGTGGATTGCCTGAACTCAGTAGTTCGAGACAAACCTAGGCAGCACGGTGAAACTCCATCTCTACTAAATATACAAAAAATTAGCTGAGCGTGGTGGCATGTGCCTGTAGTCCCAGCTACTGGAGAGTCTGAGAGAGGAGAATTGCTTGAACCCAGGAGGCAGAGGTTGCAGTGAGCCGAGATCATGCCATTGCACTCCAACCTGGGCAACAGAGTGAGACTCTGTCTCCAAGGGAAAAAAAAAGAGTAGAAAACATTGTAGGAAATTTTGGTTCCCACCTAAGGCTCCTTCTGACTTCAGCCCCAGCTCCAGTGGACAGTTCTGTAGAGTTCAGATGCAACTAACAGCATTCTGTGACATATCTGCATCACACATCTTTCCAATTTCTCCCTTAGCTCCTCTATTAAAACAGCAGAAATATGCTCACCTAGAAATGTTGGCCAGAAAAAAATGCAATTAGAATCAGTGGGTGAGAGGACACTTTCAACAAATGAGATATGGAAGTAAGTAGATGAATGCTTGAGCAACTCTTGTTCAGATGCACAGTGTGAAGTTATAGAAGTCCTAGCCCAGGACTGAGCTGCTGTTAATAAAATGGTGACCTGCACATTTAACCTGGAGTTGAGTTTTTCTTCACCTATATCCTCCCTCCTGCAACGTTAATCCTGTCTCCTGAGATCAAAACCTATCAAAACTACCAACATCTAATTCAGGTCTTGCTTTCTGCTTACATGGAAACACAAATTCATAAGATTAAATTATTCCTAGAATGATTTAGCTAGCTATACTGTTAATGGGCATAATAAACATCTATTTTCTTATTTATGTTGCCAGTTGAAAATTAATAGTGTTCCTGGTCATTAATTATTGCAATTTTTACAATAATAGACATACATTTTATCAATGTACATATAGTATTCAAAAATATTAAATAGAATCTTTGTCTCTAGTCAAATATAAAATTTAAATTTGTATTTTAGAGTGAAACAAAAATATTGGCAATCAATCTAAATGACATGTTATATACATAAATAAACATTGCTATGCTGATTATCTATTACAAAAATCTAGGCAAAATCATTCAGGACATAGGAGTAAGCAAGGACTTCATTACAAAACACCAAAAGCATTGGCAACAAACACCAAAATAGACAAATGGGACCTAAGTAAAACCCACAGCTTCTGCACAGCGAATCGGCAACCAACAGAATGGGAAACAATTTTTGCAGTTTACCCATCTGACAATGGGCTGATATCCAGAATTTACAAAGAACTAAAACTGATTCACAAGAAAAAAACAAGCCCATTCAAAAGTGGGCAAAGGATTTGAACAGACATTTTACAAAAGAAGACATACATGAGGCCAACAAACATATGAAAAAATGCTCATCATCACTGGCCATTAGAGAAATGCAAATCAAAACTACATTGAGATACCATCTCATGCCAATTACAATGGCGATCATTAAAATATCTGAAGACAACAGATGCTGGAGAGGATGTGGAGAAATAGGAACACTTATACACTGCTGGTTTGAGTGTAAATTAGTTCAACCATTGTGGAAGACAGTGTGGCGATTCCTCAAGGACCTAGAAATAGAAATTCCATTTGACCCAGCAATCCTATTACTGGGTATATATCCGAAGGACCATAAATCGTTCTACTATAAGGACACATGCACACGAATGTTAATTGCAGCACTGTTTACAATAGCAAAGACCAGGAATCAACCCAAATGCCCATCGATGATAGACTAGACAGGGAAAATGTGGCACATATACACCTTCGTAGGGACATGGATGAACCTGGAGAACATCATTCTCAGCAAACTGACACAAGAACAGAAAATGAAATACCCCATGTTCTCACTCATAGGCGGGTGTTGAACAATGAGAACACATGGACACAGGGAGGGGAACACTACACACTGGGGTCTGTTGGGGGGAATAGGGAAGGGACAGCAGGAGGTGGGGAGTTGAGGGGAGATAGCATGGGGAGACATGCCAGATATAGGTGAAGAGGAGGAAGGCAGCAAATCACACTACCAGGTGTGTACCTATGCAACTATCTTGCATGTTCTTCACATGTACCCCCAAACCTAAAATGCAATTTAAAAGAACAATGCACCAATTTCATTATTAATCACACCCCATTTTAGGGAGTGTCATAATTAATATTTCAGTTATTCAACTTTCCAAGACCACAGCTACTGCTAAATCCAAAGCAGGATCTGGCACAGTGACCTAAACCAATTCCAATCTATTCTTGGTTTATTTAAATGGAAATGTTTTAACTTAAAATTTAACAATGTGGTCAGAAACACTAATTTAATATTGTTGAAAAGATTGCATTCATGCTTATGCAACTGTTGTCTATATGTATTATAACAATAATTTTTAATGCACATTTGTATTTTCTGTTTAGATTATAATACATGCCACGCATTGTGGCTCCTGTCATGTCACAACTTTTTAGTTGGTTTTACATGGAAAATTTTGAAAAACACTGGAATGATGAACAATTAAGTCAAAATCCCATTTTCTTCTCCTTCTTAATCTGACTGACATTCCAACAACGGAAAATACTGAAGCACTAAGTTATGCTAAAGAGTCTTGAGTCTCAATTTACCTCTTTTTTGCATCCCCGATGTTACAAGATAATGGATATATTGGTCCAGGGTAAATGTGTGTTTTATTGCTATTGCAGGATAGTAAGCATTTTTGTTTCAATGATTTTCTGTCATTATGTGAAAGTGATAGAGTCTGTGACACATAAAATGGTGTAGATAAAAGGTTTCCTTGACACATTAAGTCCCTTAGCAAACCCAAAGTTCAGTTTCTTCACCCGGGAGGAATGAGGTTTAGTGGTACCAACAGAAAACCGGTCTTCTTCAAATTTGATTTCATTCCATGAAGAACGATAGCATGGAAATAATTTCTCCTGACCACAGAGATTGTTTCAATCTTCAGAAAAAAATTTACATGTTCCAGAATGATCAAGTAGTTCATTTTTTATTCAAATGTTTGTATTCTAGAAAAAATAAGATCAAATTTTATTTAATCTACTTTAAGTATAATTTCATAACTTTAGTAATGAAGTTTTCTACTAAAAAATAAGCTGTGTTTTTGATGTTTATTTTAAAAAGTGTATAATAGTTTTAGTTTTCCAAGTTATTATATCAATTTATTTTCCCTTAAAAAACAGTACTAAGCTTTACAAATATGAATGTTACTCTTTTTTGTTGAATCATAAATTTAGAACTTTAGATAGAAGATGGATAGACACTGGAAATTATTAAAATAGCTATATATTATTGGAGATGTGAAATAGGGTCTGAAACATTTTCAGTCACACTTCATTTATAGAAATTAAATTGATAGGCATTGTGTTTCTCATGAGTTAGAAAGTATATTGCAATAAACAATATATACTTGAACATATATTCTAACATACAGGTGTTTTAAAATCTAGACATTTTCTAAAATTGATATTTCTGAATTAAGCTATACACATGTTAAAATTGTAACAGATTTATTTGTGGGACAAGTCCTAATGTCTACAATAAATTATATCATTTGCTAAGAATGATGGCAAGGAAAACTGAGCTGCCCCCCCGCAAGTAGAAAACTGCTTGGGGCATTCTAAAGCAGCAAAACCTTATGTGTTAGTAATTTTCACTTCAACAAAAGTTTCACTTATCGTGTTTGTTACCCACATCTTTATCAGCATAAGATATCAAAAATGTAATCAGTAGAGTTAACATTTAATATACTATAGGAATTTTGTTTAAAATACATCTAAAGTTTATAATCAGCATTTTAAAACCTGCCCAATCAAGCAAATGCATATAAATCAAAGTAACTTAATATTACTAAATTCCCTTTTATGATTTTCATAAAAAGCTTCATTAAAACTTCATCTAGTGAACCATTTCAGATAATATTAAATAATATTTTTCTACTCTGACAATATGTGTTCCCTTTAATATACTTAAACATACTGAATATCCATATATTTTAATGATCAGTTACACTAAGCAGAAACCCACACTTCTGAGGTAATTAGCTAGCATATTGGTGAGAAACTCCCTATATCAGAAGTGTTTTCTAAATGTGTTTCTGTAATCTTAACCCTTGCTGAAAGCCAGAAACAGGCAGTTAACATAACAAATAAAAGAGGAGTTTACATCTATAAAATTAGTTGCTTGATAATAAGAGACATTAGAAATGGGATGTTAATTGTGAAATTGGTGTTATCTGTGTACATGGCCTATACTGAGAAAACTTGAAATATCAGAGTATATATCTTAAGATGTCCCTTATCTGATGCATGCCAAGGAAATACAACTTCGTTTTATTCATGTCATTTTAGATGATTATTTATTGTTTTATACCCCACTTTTTAAAAATGTTGTCTTAACAAAATAAATAATATTTTCAAATAATTGTTACCATTAAAATGGTCTGTTAATTTCTAGTTATGAGTCAAGTCAGAAAAAATCAAGACATACAGTTTAGTTATTTCAAACAAGGGATTCAATACAATGATTTTATATTGGCAAAAGCCGAAAAAGCAGAGAGGCAGGTGAAGTAACTCAGAGATGTCAGCTACAACCAGAACAAACAGAAGTAGGGCATGGTGGCTCATGCTATAATGTTACCACTTCGGTGGGCAAGAGGATTGCTGGAGGCCAAGGGTTCCAGAATGTACTCCATTCTGGACAACAGAGTGTGACTCCAGCAACGGGAAAAAAACAGGAAGGAAGAAAGAAAGAGAGGGAGGGAGGGAGGAAGGAAACGAGAAAGAAAGAAAAGAAAAAGAAAATGAAAGAAAGAAAGAAGGAAAGAAAGTGAAAGAAAGACAAAGAAAAAAGGAAAGAAGGAAGGAAAGGAAGAAAAAGAAAAAAAAAGAGAGGGAGGAAGGAAGGAAAGAAAGGGAGGAAGGAAAAGAAAAAAAAGAAGCAGCTCTATTTCTGAAAAATGAAGGAAGGAAGGAATTTGTATTACAAGGATTCAGGTCTTTGTGTCCATGTGTACTCAATGTTTAGCTCTCACTTGTGAATGAAAATGTGTGGTATTTTGTTTTCTGTTTCTGCATTAATTCACTTAGGAAAAGGGTGGGAGGAGGGTGAGGACCAGAAAGCTACCTGTTAGCTACTATGCTCATTACCTGGGTGATGAAGTAACTTGTACACCAAACCCCTGTGACACACAATTTATCCATAAAACAAACGTGCACATGTGCCCCCAAACCTAAAATAAAAGTTGGGGAAAATAATGTAGAACAGTGTTTACTAGACTCTCAGAGAAGGACAAATGTGGACTTATTCCTTAATGCGTACAGTTTCAGGATGGGATGATGAAACGTTCTGGAAACACATGGTGGTGATAGCTGCACAACAATGTGAATATACTTAATGCTGCTGGACTGTACACTTAAAATGGTTAAAATAATAAATTTTATGGGCCGGGTGTAGTGTCTTATGCCTTAATCCCAGCACTTTGGGAGGTGGAGGCAGGCACATCAGGAGGTCAGGAGTTTGAGACCATCCTGGCTAACATGGTGAAACCCGGTCTCTACTAAAAAGACAAAAAATTAGCCAAGCCTGGTGGCAGGCACCTGTAGTCCCAGCTACTTGAGAGGCTGAGGCAGTAGAATAGCTTGAACCCGGAGGCAGAGGTTACAGTGAGCCGAGATCACACCACTGCACTCCAGCTTGGGCTGCAGAGCAAGACTCCGCCTCAAAATAAAAAATAAAAAGAATAAAAAATAAATTTTATGGTATTTATATCTTACCATAATAAAATAAAAAATTCAAGAGTGAAAAGAAAGAAAAAAGTGTTCAGGAAAAATGTTGCAAATATGCGTGGCAATCTGATACTACTAAAATAAGGCTGCATAAGCATGGCTGGGATCTCGGAGAAGAGACCAGTCACGGTGGTTGATAGAAACACTGAAAGTCATTGCCGAAAGTCACTGCTGAACATGCAGAGGAGCTGCCTTGGTGCTGCACAGTAGGGGCTGGAGCAAAATTTTCTGGTTGAGACCAAGAAAGATGTTTCACATTGCAGGTCCTGAAGCTGATGATGATGATGCAGCGGCCCTGATCGGTCCTCTGCTGATGGATGGGTAATTCCAAAAAAAGACGGAAGTAAGAATTGTTTAACTTTCCCCTTTCTTGTCTAATGTTCTTCTAGGCATTCCTACTATCAGAACATTACCTGGATCCAGTTGGCAATGAAAGCTGGGTATTATTTTCAGGGTACCAGCTTCCCTCAATGCATAGAGCACATGATTTACTATGTCCTCTGTAATATGCAGAGATTATAAAGTGTGTTGAGAATTTAGAACTTTAGAACACATTCATTTTGAAAACACAATTAGGCTTTTTTTTTTTTTTTTTTTTGAGATGGAGTTTCGCTCTTATTACCCAGGCTGGAGTGCAATGGCGCGACCTCAGCTCACTTCAACCCCCGCCTCTGGGTTCAAGCAATTCTCCTGCCTCAGCCTCCCTAGTAGCTGGGACTACAGGCGCACACCACCACGCCAAGCTAATTTTTTTCTATTTTTAGTAGAGACGGGGTTTCATCATGTTGGCCAGGATGGTCTTGATCTCTTGACCTCGTGATCCGCCTGCCTCGACCTCCCAAAGTCCTGGGATTACAAGCGTGAGCCACCGCGTCCGGCCAGTTAGGCTTTTTTAACTTAATGATGGACTGTGCTGGAATTCAAGTCTGTTTACTGATAACAAGTTAGTGTTAATTTCAAATATTTTGAAAAATGTATTGCATGTTTATTTACAGAAAGCTTAGTTATGAACAATTTGTTCCATGAACTAAAAGGAGCTGTACTATGCATTTAATATGTGGCACATAATTTTCATCTTAGGCTCTCACTGTAGCTTTGCATTAATTGCATTGATTAAGTTGCCACGATCAAGTAATTAGGTTGATATTAAATTCTAATAGTTGATGTGTTCATAATACGGATTTCTAAGTTCTACCTTTATGAACTAAATGAGCTTGTGGTAATTAATATCAGAATATTAAAATATTAAGGTTTAAACATAGTATTGACTACCCATATTTTGTGTCCTATTTTTAGCCTTTTCGAAATAGAGTCTATTGGTTTATTTTCTGTAAATCTGAGCCATGTGTTGACTGAAATAATACAACATTCAGTACATTGTGCTTGTGACCTCTTCATTCTGATGGCTAGTCATACATTGATAATTTTATATTTATTACCTCTGAGATGTAATTCATACGTAATTAACCCATTTCAAGTGCAAAATTAAAGTTTTTTAGTTTATTAACAGAATCCTACAAACATTACCACAACTGATTTTAGAACATTATTCTCAATGCCACCCCTCTCCACCCCAGCCTCAAAAAAAAACTCATGTGCACAATAACAGTTACTTCCCATTTTCTCTTAACTCTCCCATTCCTGATCCTTAGGCATATTTGTTTCTACGTTTTCCATAATTGAAACCAAATTGAAATAATTAACAATTTGAGTCTTCTTGCTTCTTTTTTCCCCCTTGCTCTCTTTAGCTTAAATTTTGTTGGCTTTTTCTTTTTCTATCTTTTCATAGAATCAATTTTTGGTTTTAAAATTTTTCCCACTAATATTTCTTTATTTATGTCCTAATCTTTATAATATTCTTTCCTTGATTTCATTGATTTTCTTGTTTCTAGTTTCTTATGATGGAATAATATGGTATTAATCTGTGAGTTTCATTCTTTTTTAATATGGGCATTTACAGCTGTAAATTTGCTTCTAGGCACTAGTTTAGTTGTATTCCATGAGTTTTGGTTTGTTGTGCCTTTATTTTCATTAAATTCAAAGTATTTGTAGATTCCTTTGTGATTTTGCGACTCATTAGCTATTTCAAAGTGATTTGTTTGTTTTAATTTCCACTTTCTCAAATTACCTTCTGTTATTGAATTATAATGTTCCTTTGTGATTGAAGAAATACTTTTTAGGATTTAAATCTTTTCAGATACACTGAAGCTTACTTCACAATTTATGATATTTTGTATTCTGAAGATGTTTCGTGTGTACCAGATACTTTGTATTCTATCATTACTGGTTGAAATATTCTAAAAAGTCTGATAAGACTTGTGTCTTCATGTTAATTTAATCACATTTTCTCCTTTCATCTTCACCCATCTATTCTACCCATTGTTATTATGAAGTATTAATACTTCCTACTATTTCTTTTAAATTATGTATTTTTTCTATCATGTCTTTCATTTTGTATTTCCTACATTTTGGGCTATCATCTTAGGTGCATATATGTGCCTCATTAAATTTTTATTATTGATTTATCATTTTTATTATTTTGATATCTTTCCTTGTCTCTGTTTTAAATCAATTTTATCTAATATTAGTATAGCTGTTTCAGCTTTACTTGGTTGCTATTTATATAATATGTTTTCCATCCTTTTGTTTTCAAACTTTTATTTTTTATTTAAGTTGTACCTAGTACGTAGAGAGCATTTGATATTTGTTTGATTTGTTTGTTTGTTTTTGTTCCTGTTTAATCTTTTTTTTTTTTTTTTTTTTTTTGAGATGGAATTTTACTCTGTCGCCAGGCTGGAATGCAGTGGCGCAATCTCATCTCAATGAAACTTCTACCTCCCAAGTTTTTAAGCAATTCTCCTGCCTCAGCCTCTCGAATAGCTGGGACTACTGTCATACATCACCATGCCCACCTAATTTTTGTATTTTTAGAAGGGACAGGGTTTCACCATGTTGGCCAGGATGGTCTCAATCTCTTGATCTTGTGATATGTCTGCCTTGGCCTCCCAAAGTGCTGGGATTACAGGCATGAGCCACCACTCCTGGCCTTCTTGTTTAATTCTTAATGAAAATTCTATTTATTCATTCAACAATTTTTTTAATCAATAATATTTAATGTTACTATTGATATAGTTGGATTTATATCTTCCAATGTACTTTTTAATTTTCTGTATATCTCATGTATTTTCTTCCTGTATTTCCCTTTTGCTGCTTTCTTTTGCATTCATTAATATTTTTTAATTTAACATTCCAATTCTGTGAATGGTTTTTGTCTTTTTAGTTACTTCCTTAAATCATTGTTCGAGATCTTGCCATATACTTATCATAATTTACTGTGTATGCATATTAACTTAATTATAATAGATACATAAACATTACTTTTATATTGCTATATTTTCTCTTCTCCCTTTTCCACTCTAATTATTACTTTATATATTATATATTACTTTATATAATATATTTTGTTAAACCAAGAAAGTAGAGCATAAACATATATGTAGGGCTTGTTATATTAACCTTCTTTTTTACCATTTGTTTCTCTCCTCACTTGTTTCTGTGAGTTTGAGTTACCATTTACTCTAATTACTTAATCCATATTAGCTATGAACAACTTGCCTCCTTTGTAACATTATTATTAAATTTGTTACATTTGTATATATTATGATGCCAAAAATCTCATAATATTGACATCACTTACAAAGTTGCTTTTTAATTAACTTAAAAAAAGAAAAAAAAATACATGCATTTTTAGGTTTTTTTACCTTTGCTGTGTGTGTGTGTGTGTGTGTGTGTGTGTGTGTGTACGCATGCACATGCATGCATCCAAACTGCTGTTTGGAGTCACTTCCTTTAATTTGGAAAAGCTTTCTTTCATACTTCTTATAAGGCAGGTTTGCTAATAACATTTTTTCGATTGTTTACCTGTGTCTTTATTTTCTCATCTTGATTTGTAAAACTTATTTTGCTGAACTTTAGATTCTTGTTTGACAATTATTTATTTACTTCCTTTTAGCCCTTTGAATATGTCATCCCATTGCCTTTAGGCCCTCATTGTTTTGATGAGAAGTCTGCCGTTAATCTTATCTGCATTCCATTATAAGTGATGTTATTTTTCTCTTGCTGCCTTCAAGACTTTGTCTTTGCTCTTCATCATTTTTAATATGGTTTATATTTGTGTGGATATTTTTGCATTTATCTGATTTGTAGCTTATTGGAGAATTACACTAATTCATTAAATTTGGGAAGACTTTAGTGATTCATTAAATATGTTTAGCACACCTTTTCTTCCTCTCTTCCTCCTATTTACATCATTCATATGTCGTTGTGATTCATAACAACCTGTGTTTTGCTGGGGCTCTGTTCATTTCCATTAATCTTTGTCTCTGCTACTCCGATTGCATCATCCCTAACAATCAATTACCAAGTTAATTAAACCTCTCTTCTGCATATTCATGGCTACTTTTGACACCCTTATAATATAGTCATTTTATCACCTACAATGATAGAATACAAAATGTACCCTCTAATAGTGTAATTTTCGTGTGTTATCCTGCTATTCAAATTGTGAATCTTAATTTTCCAAAAATAATTTCTGTTAATGGATATTTAGTATTTGATGATAAATTGTCATCATAAATGTTTTTATGCACTTTTTTGGGTTTTTTTTTGAGTATATTTATAATAGTTTTTCTCAAATCTTTCTGAAGTTCCACATATTTGACCTTTCAAAGGCAGTTTCTTGTCTGTTATTTTTGTATGTATGGTCACTTTCTTCTTTCTTTGCATGTTTCATATTGTTTTTTGTTGGAGTCGGGACAACTGGGAATGTATTGTATCAGCTCTCGATAATCATCTCATCCGTCTCTGGGACTTACTGTTGTTTTCTTTTTTAATTTGTGACTTCTAGTCATCTTGGCTTGTCTCTTTTAGCATTGAACCTATACCATAAAAACGAGCTGAGGCAATGGCTATTGGGGCTTTAATTTTGGCTTGCCACACCTGAGATTTGGCCTCTGCCCTAGGAATAGGAGCTAAGTAAAGGGATGGTGGAGCCCAGCCTCTTGACTGCAATCACCTGGAGTTAGCTTTGAAGACATGGAACTGAGAGTTTTGAGAAATGCTACTGCTTTGCCACCTTTCCATTCAGTTACCATAACCACTGATGAGGAGCTGAGACAAAGAGAATAAGACCTGTTTTCTTAGCCATACTCAATCCAAGCAGAGTTTCAATCCTCTGATCTAGAAGTAAGGTGTAGGCTGGGGCCTGAGTGCCATAGACTATCAGTATTCTTAATAAGATTTATGTTTGCTTCTTCATTGCTGTATGTGCTTAGGACAATTTCCAGAGCCTTTAGAAGCTAAATTGTTTGTTTATATAAATTTCTTTTTGTTAGCTTTTGCCATTCATAGTTGATTTTCTTGAAAGAGGTTCTATGGGGTTTCTCATGCACCTATGGTGAAAGTAATCCCCAAAAGCATGTTTTATCTTCTCTTTGTTAAAATAATTTGGAAAATCTATGAAATAAAGTCAAACTATTAAATTATTAAGAATGATGTATTAAGTGATACTTCAATCATTTTTTTTAAATATTTAATATTTTATTTTACATTGTGTTTCATTTTACAGGTTGAGTATCCTTTTTCCAAATGGTTTTCAAGTGTTTTAGACTAAACTTTTTTTGAATTATTTTACAACATTTGTATTATACACGCTGATTTGGTATCCTTCATTCCAAAATTTGAACTTTGAAATGTTTCAATGAGCATTTTATTTGAACATAATGTTAGTACACAAAAAGTTTTGAATTTTGGAGCATATTGGGTTTCAGATTTTTGGATTCAGGATTCTTAACCTGCATAATATAAGAGAAAAAACAAATGTTCTAGTTTAGTTAAAATTACTACACAGGCAGGAAGTGTGGAAATATGTACTCAATATAGGGCAGAGAGTTAAAAATAGTAATTTTTCACCATGAATTAACTATGCATTATTAAAAATTTGCTCTGATATTTTCATCTTTTTTTTCTTTTTCTTAATTGTTTTTTGAGATGAAGTCACTCACTCTGTTGCCCAGGTGCCCAGGAGGGGGTACAGTGGCACAACTTCGGTTTTCTACAACCTCTGCCTCCCAGGTTCAAGCAATTCTCCTGCCTCAACCTCCCTAGGAGCTGGAATTACAGGTATGTGCCACCATGCATGGCTAATTTTTTTTGTATTGTTCTTAGAGATGGGCTTTCACCTTCTTGGCCAGGCTAGTCTCAAACTCCTGACCTCAAGTGATACACCCACCTTGGTCTCCCAAAGTGCTAGGATTATAGGTGTGAGCCACCGGGACAGCCATACTTTCATCTTTATACAGATTATCAACACTTTCATTCATCCATTACTGCAGCCAAACTAAATTCACAGTCATTTTATTAAGTACAATTGCTTTGAAGTAAAATCTCTAGCTATTCAATGCAATTTCATGCTAATATAGAATGGACACTGGCCAGTAAGAGAAAAAAGGCTTTTGCTGTAAATAATTTTGAATGTGACATAATTTTCAGGTAAACGTTTCTGACAGCCATCTAAAGAATATGATTGGAATAATGTAAAAACGGCTAAAACTCTCTTTGGATTTCATTGTGAAAGGAGAAAAATACTGTTTGGTATCCCGTTTAGCAGGTGATTTATTCTTTTGCTGGGTTAGAGCTCCCCTATGTGGCTATTTTGTTGAGAAACACTAAGAGCTCAATATTGATTATTTTAACAATTAAACATAAACTAACCTCCTAGATATTTCCCAACAAAATATATTGAGATAACCATGTAAAATAATTTTCAGGTTTTATAGAAAGTCTAATTTTTCTCTCTGAATAGAACTGCCAGGATAATTTTAATGGGATTAAAATGCAAAGAGAACACAAAGTTAAATGCTATATAGTATCAATAAAATGAGCACATTCATAACTAAGTCAGTATGCACCAGTTTCTTATACTTGATAGACCACTTGGCTTGAAATAGTTTTTTCCAGAAAAAATAGGAGGAAAATTTATTTTCTGTTTATTTAATTGGTCTATTTTAATCAAATTAATATGTGTACATCTGAGGAGAGGAATCCTCAGATGTAAAATGTAGTATGTCCCTCAGTATAGTGAACGTTTTCTAGAGAATGTAATTTATGTAAACAGATGTCAAATAATTCTACTAAGCATGATATCAGCTGTAATGATCTATTAAGTTTTCATGAGAATGAAAGACTTTGAGCTCATTTTACAACATGCTTGGGATATTTTAATCCAAGTATACATTTTCATTTGCATAAATTGCAAAAGTAAAAGTAAAACTTAGGAAAATTTTAGGATATGTCTAGGGAATCAAAACCTACCAAGTATTATCAGACACTGGATCTGGAAAGAGAACTACTTGTGCCTTGAAAATAATATTTATACTTATTATTAGCTTTTCAAAATATTTAAAATTCAAATAGAACATATAAAGTTAAAATGGAAATTTATCATATAGTCTTTTATCCTACAATTATGAAGTAAAATATAGGTTTTTTATCCTACAATTGTGAAAGTAAAACTTCTTTTTCAGTGATTTAAATTTTTGAACATGTGAGATATTTCTGTGCTTTGCTAATAATGCAAAAGGCATTTTATATGAAAAGATCGTGAGCAACTGGCACATATCTGAACATAAAACCTCACAAGTAATTGTTAGCACTATACCTCACTAAAATATAAAAGTGAAAGAGACATTAATTAAACTGAAATTAAAAAGAGGATAGCAGTCATTAAGTATAATTTTTGCTACCAGCCAACATAGTTCTGAGTCATAATAACCTCACAGTAAATACAGTTGTGTGATTGAATGAATGACTAAGCTAAGTCCAAAATGTAAAATGTTCTTTATGCCAAATATCTCTAACATAGGTACCTAAACAGATTATGCCTTTACATAATTAATTACCTTGTCATCCCAATTCTGTTAAAATCAATAATAATGTTGTTATCAATGGATATTTCAGAGTGAATGAATTCACATTCTCTGGAGTAATGCTAATTAGTTGGGGATAGGGAATATGAATTTAAAATATCTCACCCAAGTCATCCAAAAATATATCTAGAGAGAATGAGTTCATTGAGCAAATGGTTTCTTGTACACAGCATAAAGATATTCAAGCAGTATGCTGATTGTGTACTTTCAAATCAGTCCAGAATTTTAATTTTATGTGGTCATTTTTTTAAAAAGTTACCTGGAAAAGTATTCAACTTATCTGAGCAGTCTAGGTCAACATATGTGTTACAGGACCGCTGGTTTCTTAACAAGTTTTGATTTATTGAAAATGTTATAGTATTACGTGGCACTAAAGCCTACACAATACCCGAAGGGTTAGCACCAAAGACATTCAAACCATTAATTGGCCATCGTTTATCTGATAGCTGAAGGTAAATAAATGAATGGGCATGGAATATTTTTTAAAGACTCCTCAAATGATCTGTCAGAGGAATACAATGTATTTTCTATTAATGGAGATGTATAATAGTATAAAGCAATATGTTGGGCAGGTGAGATACTTTAAAAATAACAAATAAAATTTTGTAAAATGTTGCAGTCACAGAAACTGTAGTGTTTATTATTAGGGTCTTTGCTATTGACTCTCAGCCCTTAAAGCAATAGGGCATAATGGCATGTAAAAGAACATGGAAGCCATCTCACATGAAATAATTATGAGTAGCTTACAAACAAGCTGAATACAGAAAGTGCAAGAAAATATCAGTACTATACATGACTGAGCTCAAAACGAGAGCAGCAGAATGACTGAAATTAAACAAGCGAGTAGCAGACACCAGTAAAACTGAAGTTTATGTAAGATGTACTGGCTACCACAGAACAGACTCATGATAAAATACATAGTCGTGTGATTGGAGAATAACTGAATCAGTGGCTCACATCTGTAATCCCAAAGGTTTGGGAGGCCAAGATGGGAGGATCACTTGAGCCTAGGAGTTTGAGACCTGCCTGGGTAACATAGCAAGATCCTGTCTCTACAAAAAAAAAAAAAAAAAAAATTAGCAGGGTATGGTGTTGTACACACCTGTACTTAGGAGTCTGCTACTTAGGAATTCTTGCTCCTTAGGAGTCTGAGGCAGGAGGATTGCCTGAGCCAGGAAGATGGAAGCTGGAGTGAGCTATGATCGTGTCTCTGCACTCCAGCCTGGGTAGCAGAGTAAGACTTTATCTTTAAAACAACAACAACCAACAGCATTAATAAAACAGAACAAGCATTGGTTATCAAGTTTCTCCTATGTGTCAGACAACGTAAAAAGTACTTCTTTACATAAAAACATTCCAGTTGTGAAACAGCACTGGAAATAATTACACAGTGATACAAAGAGGTTATGTAGTTTGGTGTTTAACTTTGCTTGTTTTGCAGAGAAGTACTGAAATCCAATATCAGAAAAATATTTCACATAATACTGTAAGAAATAATATTGTGATACATCCCTTTCAATAGGCATCAGTAGAGAATAAACAGAAATGCATAATATATATTGATAAAAGATGACCAAATCAATTGAACAGAAATATATAGTACTTAATATATGTGATTATATATTAAATTTTGATAAAAGAGATTAAAAGGTAGATGTTTTCAAGCCAATCTTTAACTATGGATATGCATCTATCAAATTGATTTCACAATTTTAGTGCAAGGAAATACAAGAAGGAAATATAGAAAAGCAAAAGATTTGGGGTTTATCAATATAAGATACTATCCATTTAATGGTAACAGTTCTGCCTTTGCCTACCAGTACTTCTTGGTCAGAGCAGTAGGAAAGTTAGGGTAAAGTAGGCTATATTCGAAACAACTCTACTTTAGAGATTTTATTCCTAAAAAATTTATTGTCTCTTTTAGGTGAAGCCTTCTGCTATCTTATTAAACAAAAAATATGTGAAGTGACAGATACATTGGTTGAGTTTTAAATAATTAAATAGCTTGTATATAGTTAAATCACTCCCTTGAAAAATAAAAACTATATCAAATTATTTGTATTTTTCAAACTTTGAGAGAGTTTAGGTACCAAAAATTACATCAGAGGGAATATACATTTCAACAGGAAGTGAATTACACTTATCCCCATGTAGCTAATCTGATTTTTCTGCCACATTTCTTCCAGCATTGCTGTTTCATCAAACTCCACAGCCATTAACTTTTCCATAACCAGATTTTCTCTGGATTCTACAAAACCCAGCAATTGGAAGCAAGATAGGAAAATGCTAATCTCTCTTATCTACTACAATGGACTCATTCATTGAAAGTTATTAGATTAAATTAAAAACACGTTTATTTTTTAAGGTAAATAAGATAGAAAAAAAACAAAAATATGTGCACTCTTCAATATCCGCTCGTTTAACTGTGCTAAATGCTATTCGAATTTCTTCTATATCATGTTACACAAATAACAGATTTTATCTATAAATCAAATATATACATACAAACATATAAATTATATATATATATGTCTAATTTTGTAGCTTTCTTTTTTCATGTACAATGTTTGTACCATTCCTATATTCATGCATACAGCTAAGAGATGTGCAGGCAAAAGTATCCAAATGACAGGGTGTCACATGGGTCTCCATATTAGCACAGAGCATAAGGAAAATAATCATTTCCAGTAGTGGATTTTAAAATTTCAGTTCATGCAGTTATGTTGGAGTAGAATAGTTAAGACAATATGAATAGATAGGAATCGATTTCTTACCTACATTTTACTTTTTTTTTTTTTAATTTTTTATTGGATTTTAGGTTTTGGGGTACATGAGCAGAGCATGCAAGACAGTTGCGTAGGAACACACATGGCAGTGTGCTTTTCAAAAAAAGTAAAATGGATTTCTTACCTACAATTCAAGCCAAAAGAAGTAACACTTCATCTGTACCTGGGAGCTCATTTTCCAGCCTGTCAACTTTTATACATGTGATATATTTACCCTTTATTTTATTTTATTTTTTTTTGAGATGGAGTTTTGCTCCTGTTACCCAGGCTGGAGTGCAATGGCGCCATCTCGGCTCACCGCAACCTCTGCCTCCTGGGTTCAGGCAATTCTCCTGCCTCAGCCTCCTGAGTAGCTGGGATTACAGGCACGCGCCACCACGCCCAGCTAATTTTTTGTGTTTTTAGTAGAGATGGGGTTTCACCATGTTGACCAGGATGGTCTCGATCTCTTGACCTCGTGATCCACCCGCCTCGGCCTCCCAAAGTGCTGGGATTACAGGCTTGAGCCACCGCACCGGACTATATTTACCCTTTATTTGTTAAACATGCTAGTTTCCAACTTCACTCTCCGCCCAGGGGTGAAATTCAAACTGTGTAAAAACAGTTTCACAACACAGAAACGTCCTCTGGAAGGGGATGCAGGCTGAGTATTAGTTCCTAATTACTATTTACCATATTTGCATGTGGCTTTCTCATTGGTGCCATTAACATAAAGTGAAAGTCTTACAATCAGGACATAAAGTGAAAGTCTTACAATCAGGATATTTCGATGTAGAGTGTATAAAATATAGCTTTAATCAAGGCATTTAAATTTTGCTATCATGAACTTTTTATTAAAAATATAACACATTTATAATGTTTGTTTTCTACCCTTTGATTTTTTTGTCTTCAAAGAATAGGGTAAAATGAAATTTTTTTGAATTTATTGATGTAGTCAGCTGCATTAATTTTTATAATTAAGATAATATTATTCCTTTTCTTCTATATCCCAATGCCCCTTTTACCAATATTTCTTCTTGATATGCCCCTATGTTTCTCATTTGTTCTTCTAGAGTTACAATTCTTTGTAAAATATAGTCTATTAAAAATATTTCACCTCTTTTTATTGTTTCATATAATTTTTTATTTTATTATTTTCCTGCCAGGACATAATACCAAGAGAAAAGAAGAATAACAATGTCTTATAATTAAATGAAAACATAGTAAACTAATGAAAATAACACTGCTTTGATCCTTTTTTTTTTTTTGGTAGACATGTCATTAAGGAGGCAACTATTATAGACAGAGATAATAATTATTTTGTTATAATAAGTACCTGACATAGTTTTCTTTCACTTTACCATGTAGTAACAGATTTACAAACATCGTTTCTCAAAAGTAATCATTTTATCTTTAGCTTTAAATGTTCTTTTCATTTTGACCTCTGGGATCATCCAAACAGCAGCTCTTGCTCCAACAGATTTCTCAGCTCACATTATTATATCTATACTAAATTTCCAGTCATGGGGTGCAAGGAGGGGGTGCTCGCATGTCCCTGCTGCCCCAAACATTTGCACACCCAGCTGCATTGCGACAATACCGGGGCTTGGCCACAACTTTGCTCCAAAATTAGAGTGAGTGACAGGGAGTGAGAGAGTCCAGGGAGTGGGAGCAGGCACTTCCAAACCTACTCGGGCTGGGGTGGCTTCCTGGACCCTGAGAGTGCAAGGCTGCCCAGGTCGCCCAGGTCTAGACTTCTAGCTGTGTGGCTGCAGCTGTGCCTGGGAGTGCTGAGCTTCTGCTCCTTTAACTCAGTAGGGGGTAGGGGTCCTCTCTGTGCCTGGCCCCAGCTGCACTTCCCCGCTGCAGCCCGAGTCTTTGCAGTCTGCTCCAGGCAGACCGTCACTGCTATTAATAATTCTCTGGGGTTGGGGTTAATGGGGGGGCTCCAAACTGGATCTATGCCAGTTGCTTGCGAGTAGCTATATTTCAAAAGTAGTATAGCTATGAAACACTTGGTTTCAAAGCTAGCATGGAGCAGGGAAGGGATATATAGAAAGAGAGTCAGTTAAAATGCTTGTGAACTTTCTGTTCTCACTGGATTTCAACCATTTTTGTTACACACATGTCCTCAGATGTTTTCAAATATTTGGTCAATTTCTTAAGTTCCACAAGTGTTAATTTTGACAGTTATTACAGTGTTCTTGTTGCTTTCATGGAGGGATAAACTTCCAGTCTTTACTCCGTAACTCTGGTGGTGCTTAACTCTGGTAGTAATATTAATTTAAACTTACCTTACATACACTAATAGTTCAATCAGAAAGTCTTTATGTCCCATACAGCCCAAGAGACATATCACAGCACTGACAACTTTATCCCCAAATGATACTCCCATAACTTATTATCAGAGGAGTCATTAAGAAGTGTGCAAAGAGACAACAAAGTAAAGACAACACGCACTGCTAATAATTACTTCATGCCTTTTGTATATATGCATGAATTGTTAACTCTTTCTATAAACTAGCATTCATTATATTTTCACATGATTTTCAGAAGAATCCATCCTTCACCAAACTTTAGTTAGGCTCATCTAAGCCTTCTGGGCCTTGACACTGGAATCTTACCTTATCAGGTCTATATTTTCCATTTCTTTTTTGAAAATATATTTCCAACTTTTTAAATTCAGGAGTACATGTGCATGATGTGCAGGTTTGTTACATAGTTATATGTGTGCCATGGTGATTAGCTGCACAGATCACCCCATCACCTAGGTGTTAAGCACAGTATCCATTAGCTATTCTTCCTGATGCTCTCCCTCCTCCCTCCCCACCCTCCACCCTCAGACAAGCCCCAGTGTGTGTCGATCCCCTCCCCCCCGCCATATTCACATGTTCTAATTCAGCTCCCACTTATAAGTAAGAACATGTACTATTTAATTTTCTGTTCTTGCATTAGTTTGCTGAGGATAATGACTTCCATCAGCATAATGGCTTTGCAGCTCCATCCAGGTGCCTGCAAAAGACATGATCTCATTCCTTTTTATGGTTGTCTAGTATAACATGGAGTACATTTTCCATTTCTAGTAAGAATCTTGCTATCAGTTTAGAGAGAACTACTCACCTTTACTATCTGATCCCCTTTGATATCTGATAGAATGCCTCCTTCCTCACCATCCTTCAGGTGATATTCGATCAACCTGGCCTGCCTTCAGGACAAATTCTGCCAAATAAATCTTTCTTACCTTTGATGTTTCCTCTTGGCTATTTTCCATCAGCAGACCTCCAGCCTGTTCCTTGGTTATAAAACCCAGCTTGTTCATGCTGTCTTCAGGAATTAATCACAGCTCTATGCTGAGGTCCCTTTTCCCCTATTGCAATAGTTTCTGAATAAAATCTGTTTTTAAGGATTGAACTAATATCCAATTCTGTTTTTTCTTGACAGTTCTTTAAATTATTCTCTTTCTAAAATAAATTATATAAATTTATTTTATACATATATAAAATAAAATAAATTATATATGTATATTTTAAAAAACAAAGATATGTAGATTTTATTTTCTCTGTATTGATGCATTATTATTTCAACTTTGTCATTTACCAAGACTCAAATATAGTATTCACATCTTTGGATTAAACCATTTTCAGTAGGTTCTACTGAAAACTCATATTTACATTGAAACCATCTCTATAGCATACTTGTATAACCTAAATTATATCATTGTATTGTCTTAATGCCCTAAAAAACATATATTTTCAAGTAAGTAAAGTAAGTGTAATCACTTTTTTACATGAACAAATTGCCACTCTTTGGCCATTGATATATTTCTTTACCCTTCTCAGCCCAAACTTTAAGTATTACCTATATTAAATGCTTTCTAACATAGCTTTTTTTTAAAAAAAACTTTATTACAAAATAGAGAATTGCTCACTTTACAAAGAACCCTTGTTCCAGTTCATAAAGTAGTACAATAGAAACTCAAATCTGAGAGATAAGCCTGTAGGTGAGATAATTGCAGATGCATTGTGAAAAGTAAGACAATAGTGAAAAAGCTACTGCTATTATTGTTACAAGAGCAAAATTTTCTGTTTTAAGGGGGAAAAGCTATATGTAGTTACTTCTAATTTGCTCCTATTTTTACTAATACTATTCTATTATGTTATGATGCTATAATAGATTTATAAAATATATTACAGGAGATAAATTAAAAAAAGGAAAGTTATATGATCATCTTATAATTTCAGGTAAAGTTTATTATATTTAAAATCCATTCATGATTGTATTATTAGAATACTCCTAAATTTGACAATGGGTATCTCAAAAAAATCATTTAATAATATTTATATTTAGTGATGAAATATTTGAAGCTATTATTTTGCAAATCAGAAAAAATGAAATTATTATAACTATTATATTCAATATTTTACTGAATATTATATCCAATAAAATAAGCCAAATAAAACAACACAAATTATACAGATTGGAAACATATTTATACATATAATCCTACTATATACATACATCTCCTAATAGGATATATATTTTTTTCCTATTATGTCTATCTCCTATTATTTACAACTAATATGACTATAGGCATGGAAAATTAAAAACAAATAAAATTTTCAGATAAATGAATTGTAAGAATCAGTTAAAAATTAAGTACTTTTCATTTTTGCTGTTTATATCTTTAATGAATCTGAAATTAATTTTCACATCTTGTTTTTTCACAAAACAAGTTGACACATTCTAAAAACTAGGTTTCAATAATTAAGTGTACTGTCAAACATTTATAAATATTGGTTATTAGTCTTCACTAATTGTGATTACAAAACCTAAAATATAAATTATCTCTGTAAGAAAATTAACAAGTATCAAATGAAAACAAAAGGCACAAATTTGGAGAAAGAGAATACTTTCACAATATTTTAGTGAACTTGTGCTTGCATAAGCCCAATGGCATAGAAATTAAAAGAAGTCTTAATTCTGAAGATTCTTTGCCAACATTTCCAATTGTATTTGCAATTAAATTGGGAAGGAATAAAATAATATTTTAAATTTCAATAATTATAGGTTAAGTTGAAAGAAGCCATACCAAAGAGACTAGATATTGTATGAATCTTTATGTAATTTCTGAAAAAGGCAAATAGGAGAAAGTAAATTAGTAGTTTCTTGAGATAGTTATAGGAATGTACATTATTAGTAAATAAACATGAGATATTTTGTTAACAATATGAAAATTTATTAAAACTGAATTTTGATAGAATCAAAAGTCAGATAATAACTATTAACAAGGACATGAAGAAATCAAAACCCTTACACACTGCTAATAGGAATGTAACATGGTGTGGCTGCTTTGGAAAATAGTCTGGCAGTTCCACAAATGATTAAATATAGAGTTATCATATGACCCAGCAATTCCACTCCTAAATATAAACCCAAGAGAAACAAAAGCATGTGTCCACACAACAACTTGTACATGCATGTTTTTAGCAGCTTTTTCATTTAGCCAAAAGGTGAAAAAAACCCAAATATTTCTCTACTAATTAATAAAATGCGATGTAGCTATACAGTGGAAAATTATTCTGCCTTAGGAAGGAAGGAAATTCTGACATATGCTACAACATGGAGGAAACTTGAAAACATGCTAAGTGAAAAAAGTCAATCACAAAAGACAACATATAATGTGATTCCATTTAAATGAAATGTCCAGAGAAGGCAAACACACAGAGATGGAAAGTAGACTGGTGGTTGCTTAAGACTAACAAGGATGAAGGGTCTGGGGAGTGATCACTAAGGGGTACAGCATTTCTTTTCGAGGTGATGAAAATGTTCTAAAATTATCTTGACAGTTGCCGCTATCTGTAAATGCACAAAAATGCACTGATTTGTATACTCTGAGTAAATGATAAACTACATCTCAAGAAAGCTGTTTTCTAAAAAAAAAAAATGAATTTTGATTGCAGAACATGGTAAATTTACTTAAAAATGACTGAATTATACCCTCGAAATTGTTTCATTATATAATATATAAATTTTGCTTTAATAAAATTGTTAAAAACTTTAACCAAAATTATCATCATTATGCTAAGGATTATTTACTTAGCTTAAACTTAGTTAATTTAAATGTTAATTCAGCAAATAATTTCCTTGGAATCACAATCTTGAAAGTTTTAACTTGTTGTTTTGTTTTTATCAGGTGTAACTCTGGACATGGCATAGGCAGATCTCAGACACGTCAGTTTTCTGGCTTTATTTAGAAATACACAATGTGAAAGTAATAGATAAAAATATGTTCCATGGGAGTTAAAATAATTTGAATGCTTTCGTTTTATTTTTATTTTATTTATTTAAAGACAGAGCCTTGCTCTGTTGCCCAGGCTGGAGTACAGTGGTGCTTACCTCAACCACAAACTTCTGGGATCAAATTGTCCCACTTCAGCTTCCCAATTAGCCAGGGTTACAGGCACATGCCACCAGCCCAGCTATTTTTAAAAAAATCTTTTTGTGGAGACAGACTCTCACTTTTTGCTGAGGTTTGTCTCAAACTCCTGGCTTCAAACAATCTTCTCATCTTGACCTCCAAAGTGCTGGGAGTACAGCTGTGAGCCACCATGCCTGGCTAGAAATGGAATGTTTTCAAAATAGGAGAACTATTAGTAGGTAAGAGAGAAAGAAACTTTAATGTAATTGAAGCAAGAGTGCTCATTTTATAAGACTGCTGCTTGCAGAAAAATGTGTAAATTTCAGTAATGCTAAATTTTCTCTAGTACAATATACCTAAGAAATACATCACAACGTATATTTTTTGAACAGGTTTTACAAGTTAGAAAAATTATTCTATCATAATAATAAACTATTTCTAATATAGACTTTTAGATAGCTGACAATATGATTTCAAGACAATAGAAATGTAATACTTTTTGTTAGTCTAAAATGGCTAGAAAGAACTTAAAATTACATCTTATAAAGTCTAAATAAATGATTGTGTAAATTTTTTAATTTATAATTCTGAATGTTATACATCTATTTATCAGCTACTTTTCATTTTTAAAATTTAATTACAAAGAAAAGTATGTATTAAAGATAATATGAGCATCACACTTCTAAATATTATTAGAACACTTTAATGTGTAAATAATGGAGTACAATATTTGTCCAAAAAGAAAAAATTTGGTATGCATGTACACATTTGTCTGTGATCATCCATAGATACATTTATTCCCAATTATTTATAAAAGCTTCTTGTCCCTCGATGATTGTCCAGGAAATACTAGACTTCAGAGGATTTGACACCTGTTTGCTTTGATCATATTTTCATCCAGGGGAAAATAAATTGCTTGGAATTCCTTCAGTACAGCCTACTATAACTCAATGCCGTATCCTGAATTCAAATTAAATGTCTCTGTTTTGTGTAACGTCAGATTTCTCAAGAAAAGAGGATGAGAGACAGAACTGTTCTAAGACTTCAAAACCATGCTTTTTAGTTAGAACATGGACATCAAAAGTGGTTGAAACTGTAAACATAAAATAGAATTTATGGAGAAGACTTTCAAGCAGAGAAAGAGCAGACCTAAAAAAATACCTTGAGTTAGCTGGGCATGGTGGCTTACGCCTGTAATCCCTGCGCTTTGGGAGGCCAAGGCGGGTGGATCATGAGGTCAGAAGTTCAAGACCAGCCTGGCCAAGATAGTGAAACACCATCTCTACTAAAAATACAAAAAGCGGGACATGGTGGTGTGTGCCTGTAATTTCAGCTACTCAGGAGGCTGAGGCAGGGAATTGCTTGAACCCAGGAGGCAGAGGTTGCAGTGAGCCAAGATCATGCCACTGCACTCCAGCCTGGGTGATAGAGAAAGACTGTGTCTCAAAAAAACTAAACAAAACAAAAAAAACTCTTGAGTTCTAACTTCACAAAGAGGCCTACTTACATGCAGCTTAACTGAACTAGATATCCATCAAAGGTTCCAGGAAGAACCTAATTTCTATTTGCTGTACTTGAGAAAAGGAAGAGACACTGATAAGCAATCATGTAACAAATGACAGAGCTTTCCGACTGAGCCGGTTTCTTAAATTACTGAAAGCAGGAAGGAAATGTGCCTAACCAGTCATCAGCATTTCATTGGTCAGTTTAGTAGCAATCTGACTTTAGTAAACTTTACAGGGAAAGACACAATTACATAATAGTTTCAAAATATTCGGTTACCCATAAATATTTTTCTTGAATTTGCTTTAAAACTGCATTTTTTAGTGCATGTGGCAACTATTTAACAAGCAATGGGGAAAGGACCTCCTATTCAATAAATGGTGCTGGAATAACTAGCTAGCCATATTCAAAAGAATGAAACCGGATTTTTACCATTAACTGTATACTAAAACTAACTCAAAATGGATTAAAGATTTAAACATAAGACCTCACACTATAAGAATTCTAGGCCGGGCACAGTGGCTCAGGCCTCCCAGCACTTTGGGAGCCTGAGGTGGGCAGATCAGGAGGTCAGGAGTTTGAGACCAGCCTGGCCAACATGGTAAAACCCCACCTCTACTAAAAATCCAAAAATTAGCCGGGCGTGGTGGCAGGTGCCTGTAATCCCAGGTACTTGAGAGGCTGAGGAAGGATAATCACCTGAACCTGGAAGGCAGAGGTTGAAGTGAGCTGAGACGGCACCATTGCACTGCAGCCTGGGCAACAGAGTGAGTGGGACTTGTCTCAAAACAAACAAACAAAAAGACAACAACAAAAAAATAATTCTGAAAGAAAACCTAGGAAACATCACTTAGACCTCAGCCTTGGGAAAGCATGACTAAGTCCTCAGAAGCAATTGCAACAAAACCAAAAATTGACAAGTGAGACCTAATTATAAACTTAAGAGCTTCCACACAGCAAGAGAAGCTGTCAAGAGAATAAACAGACAAGCTACAAAATGAGAGAAACAAATTCACAAACTACGCATCTAACACAAGTCTAAGATTTAGAATCTATAAACTTCAACAATTAAACAAACAAAAAAACAAATTACTCCATTAAAAAGTAAGCAAAAGTCCAGGCACAGTGGCTCACGCTTATAATCCAGCACTTTGGGAGGCTGAGGCAAGCAGTTCACGAGGTGAGGAGATCGAGACCATCCTGGCCAACATGGTGAAACCCTGCCTCTACTAAAAATACAAAAATTAGCCAGGCATGGTGGCGGGTGCAGTGAGCCGAGATCGTGCCATTCCTACTCAGGAAGCTGAGGCAGGAGAATTGCTTGAACCTGGGAGGCAGAGGTTGTAGTGAGCTAAAATCACACCACTGCACTCCAGCCTGGGCAACAGAGTGAGACTCTGTCTCTAAAAACAAATAAAACAACAACAACAAACAAGTGAGCAAAAGATATGAGCAAACAGTTCTAAAAAGAAGACATACATGCAGCCAACAAACATACAAAAAATCCTCAACATCACTAATTAGGGAAATGCAAGCTTGTATTTATTTATTTATTTATTTATTTATTCTTTTTTTGAGACTCAGTTTCACTCGTTACCCAGGCTGGAGTGCAATGGCGCGATCTCGGCTCACTGCAACCTCCGTCTCCTGGGTTCAGGCAATTCTCCTGCCTCAGCCTCCTGAGTAGCTGGGATTACAGGCACGTGCCACCATGCCCAGCTAATTTTTGGTATTTTTAGTAGAGACAGTGTTTCACCATGTTGACCAGGATGGTCTCGATCTCTTGATCTCATGATCCACCCACCACGGCCTAGCAAAGTGCTGGGATTACAGGCTTGAGACACCGCACCCGGCCAAGCTATTATTAAAAAAACACCAGATGCTGGTAGGGTTGCAGAGAAAAGAGAATGCTTATATACTGTTGGTGGGAATGTACATTACTTCGGCCTTGGGAAAAGCAGTTGAAAGATTTTGCAAATAACTTAAAACAGAGCTACCATTCAACACAGGAACCCCATTACTGGGTACATATCCAAAAGAAAATATATCATTTTACTAACAAGACACATGCCCTCATGTGTTCATCACTGCACTGTTGACAATAGCAAATATACAGAATCAATCCTGGTGTCCATCCATGGTAGATTTGATAAAGAAAATGTGGTACATACACACCATAGAATACTACACAGCCATAAAAAATTAAAGCATGTCCTTTGCAGCAACATAGATGTAGCTGAAGGCCATTATTGTAAGAGAATTACACAGAAACAGAATACCAAATACTGCATGTTCTTCCTTATAAGTGGAAGCTAAGCATATGGAGACATAAAGATGGAAATAATATATATTGAGGACTACTAGACGGGGAAGAGGGAAAATGGCTAAAAACTATCAGTTGGGGACTGTGCACAGTATCTGGTGACAGGATTCTTTGTAACTAAACCTCGGCATCATACAATATGCTCATATAACTACCACATGTACCTCTTGAATCTAAAATAAAAGCTGAAATTATTTTTTAAAAAAGCATTTCAATGTCTACTGCTTAAGAGTACTGTATTTATACTTAGAATAGGTATAAATAAATCACATTATAAGTTTTTTATTAAAAAGTCTTTTCTAAAGTCTAAATGATGCTAACATCATTTAGATTTAATTGCCTGCCATTAGGCATATTGAAAAAACATATTTTTGTTTTCTTTTGAAGTCATCAGGCTGTTTCACATGGTTCGGTTACTTCATACTGCAGCCAGAGCGATTTAATTGAGTCTTAACTCAAGGCCAAACAGAAAAAGTAAAATACCCTTTCTTAAAGCCTATAACAGTTTTTGTTATACAATTTCAATATGTATAAAGAGAAAAAGTTTTAGCTTCTAAAACTATACTTACCTTGAAAATAGACATTAATATAAAACTAGTGTGTGGGTATAAAATTTTACAAACTCTTCAATGCATATGTGAACAAACAGTGTAGACTACTATTACTTATATATTGAGGTGTAACTATCTTCTTGTTACTAGACAATGCAAAATTGTTTTTACAGTGTTATTGTAGTAAGTTACACTCCTGTAAATCTGGTATGTTTCATTTGAGAAACTGCCACTCGTTCACACAGTGCCTGCACCATTTTACATTACTGCCAATAATGCATGAGGACTCCATTTTTTAAGTATTCTTGCTAGTCAATACTTTTTATTTTTTGCACTTTTGATTATAGCCCCAATTTTTTTCACTGCCTCTAGGAGCTGCAAGGCTCAACATTTGCCTTTAACTAATTTTGATCAACAAATCCATGGAAAAGGTTTTTCACACTGAGTTAGCCTTTTTCTCTGAGCTGCATCTTCTGTTCCCTGTGCTCATGTAAAATACAGAACAGAAATTTGCCAGACAACGTAAAATGCTTCAAGATAAACGTGACTTTACTTTTTTGTGTTGTATCTCCACCCACGTTTGGCCTACTGTTTTCATTTTGTCTTTTTTAGATTTTTAATGCTTTGAAGATGATATATCTCATGTATATTATACAGCGTAGTGATTTGAATTCAACCTTGCCTTTATTTCAAATGTATAGGGAACTGTCTAACAGAAATAAAAGTCTGAATGACAGATAATTTAAGATGCAAAAAACCTGAGCATGATTGTGTTTAAGAGGGAAAGCCTGTGGAGAGAGAGTGATTGAAAACACTTGAAATCAGGTATACATAATGAAGCATTTTGATAGGGATGATTGAAATAAAAGTGAAAGAAAATTTCTGGATAGGAACAGTCAGACCTTAGAATTCTTGATTAATTCACAAATGTGACTTGTAAAGACCTTTTCCTAAAAGACAAGACTACAGTGGAGACTGGTTTAATGCCTCTGATAGGGTTTGGCCCCACCCAATTCTCAACTTAAATTCCCACGTGTTGTGGGAAGGACCAGTGAGTGGTAATTGAATTGTGTGGGCAGGTGTTTCCTGTAATATTCTCATGATAGTGAATAAGTCTCACGAGATCTGAAGATTTTATAGAGGGGAAGGCGTTCCTTCCATAGGCTCTCTTTCCTTGTTTGCTGCTCCTCCTTGCCTTATGCGATGATTGTGAGGCCTCCCCAGGCATGTGGAACTGTAAGTCCATTAAACCTCTTTCTTCTGTAAATTGCTCAGTCTTGGGTATGCCTTTATCAGCAGTGTGAAAACAGACTAATATAGCCTCCAATCTCAGATTTCTGGTGGAAGTCCTAAATACCTCTCTTCTTTGCACTGTGCACAAGATTGAGTGTGCCTAGTATGGTAACCTATTAAATGATGAGAATATATGTCCCTATATACAGCAAAAACACTTCAGAATATCTGAGAAGGCTATAATGGTAAGATTCTCAACTTTACAACTGAGTGCTGTTTACAGTTCTGCTGTCTTCAGACATGTATTAACTATGATGCTTGAGTAGTTCTCTTTGGTTTGTAAGGGACTCAAACATGCTTTTGAGTGTACTAAAAGTACAAGCAAAAAATTGGTGCTGGTTGGGACTGAAGGAAGGAACAAAGGAATGAAGGGAAAATAAGAAAAAAAAATGTATAATGAAATAAACAAAAGGAAATAAAATATTCTGGTTTTAGGATCAAGCGGACCTAGGTGTTTAAACCTAGGTCCACCTGATAGATACTGATTAAACCTAGGTCCACCTGATACATACTGATTCTGTATGTATTTTTTCTATTATTTGGATCCTCAATCCCCAGTAGTATCTCCCATGTAATAGGAAATAGTATTGCAGAAGCTTAACATATAGATGTTTCTTAACCACACAGGGTTTCCTAAAGATTACCTGATTGTCTCTCTCCCAGTATCAAAATCAAGGGGCCTGTATAGGTGCCACATCACTATTTGCATAACAAAATGATCAAGCTATGGGGATAACGTTTTGTCATCCTGCATTATAATCTCAAAATTGTGCTGTGGTCTGGGGTCTCCTTGATTGACAACTTTCTCATCTTTCTTTCTTTCACATCTGCAGAGAATGAAAGAGGTACTAGAAGCAACAATGAAATGCTTTAATTGCAAACAGTAATGCCTGTCTAGGAATAAAGAAACTGCAGTGCACTCACCCATTTCTATTCATCTATTTTAGGTAGTTTACATTTTGGGAAATTTTCCAGTCTTAAATTTCTAAAAGATCACATTTACTTCTTTCCAAAATTTCTAATCTAGCACATGATATCTAAATGTAACACTAAATTTGCAATAATATTCTGCTTCTCACTGTGCAGCTCAAAATATTGTGTGTGTTTTTAATTTTTGAGGGGAATATATATTTTTACAACTCTTATGAAAATAAAATGGGATATATTGATTTTAGCTAAAGAGATGAATTTTCATAGAGCAAGCCTTCTCTGAGGAGGTATTATGAACAAAGCATGCATGTGTATGACAAATATATGAGAGCATTCACTGCAGTATTCTTCAGATAACCACCCAAAACTAGAAATATTAGTGCATATATTGAAATAATTACATGAACTATTTGAAATTTAGATATGAGTATTTTATTTGCTAGAAGGGTGAGAATTGCTTATTCTCATCACAGGGAATTTATACATGTGACATTGACTTGCTCAATACCTGTTCCAACCTATTTTCTCACTCTTCCTTGTAGTAAGGCTCTTGGGTGTAATTTAGATTCTTACTATAAGATGCACTCCTGAATTTGATTCAGGGCTGATTGTGGTGAGGTGAGGAACTGAGAAGTTTCAAAGCATTCATTTTGCCATCACTGATTTCTGCACCTGTCTTCTGCGGCCATGGTTGGAGGATCAGGTTTTTCTTTTCTTAATCAGGAAGTATGCTCTTTGATTCTGGAATCAGCAACTGTGATAGCAGATTCCTGGCTCTGTGGCTTCTTCATTACTGTACTTGCTGAAGAAAAATTAGTGACCATAATCTTCATTGTAGTTTTGGAAGTCCCTTCTATTAGTTCAGTATTATGTTCTTGTTCTTTTTTTAAAAAAAAAAAATTCTTTATGCTTTAATTAGTAGCATGGTTTCTGTTTTGTGCAATTTTCTGCATCCTGAGTAAGATACACGCCAAAACCTAAAAGAGGAGTCCCTGGAATTAAAACTACACAAAAATGCTTCATGTTGCTTGCTCTTTATTTTATATTTTGGTTTCTTTTATTTGTTACAATAAATGTGTAAAAAATAACATGTTCACATATTAGAAAATGTTAAAAATTTGTACTTGTCCAAATTTTCTTTATTCTAAATCATTCTTTTTAATAAACTTATACTTTTATAAAAATAAATCAACTGTATGGTTTGAAAATGTTTAAAATTCAACTAAGTTAAAATAACTAAACTAATGTAAACTAAACAGTTTAAAACTCAAATTTTTATTTCCCTGTATTAGTTATTATGTTCTTTAGCGCCAAAATCTCAGGTTAGTTCTCCTGTATGTTTCTATCTCTTTGTAAAATTAGTTTTTCTGTTTGTTTTTGGTATTTTCATGATTTTGTTAATTTTTTTTGCTCATGTTTTATTGTGGTTGAGCTTATTAAGAATTATTTTGAATTGTCAGACAATTTTTGGTGTTGTATGTTTCCCTGATTGGTCCTGATTCTGGTAGTCTTTCATAGTTATCTGTGCATTTGAAGAAACAGTTGCCTCCTCTAGACTTTATAGACTGGCATTCATGAGGAAAGACATTCACCTGCAGATGTAAGGAGGCATGATAGATCACTGTAACAGCAGGACTAGTGATGTCTGTTGTCAAGTTGGGGGTGTATGGTGGTTCCAGGTCTTGGAAGGAACAGTGTCTCATCAGCTCAAGCATTTGGGGTCCACAGTCATGGTAACTGCATGGTATTTTGTGGCTGCATGGTATTTGGTCCATAGTAGCTGCAGGGGCTGTCGGAGTAACTGGTGGAACCTCTGGTTATGGTGACTGAGGAGCAGAGAAGACAGCAATAATATTTGAGGCCAGTCATATGAATACACTTGGCTATGTAGCACATAGCAGCATGGGCAAGCTTCAGATGCACAATAAATGGTGGTGAAAGCCAGGACCTGGAGCTGGGTCCAGGGTCAATTATGGATGCATAAGTAGTGATGAGGGCCATTGATATGCACATGAAAATCTACAGAGTCAGATATGCAAACATAATGAAATATTAGGACTAAATTTAAAGAGGTGAAGGATTGGTACACTGAAAAGGATAAAACACACTGATAAAATAAATTGTTGAAGACAAAAAATAGAAATATGTCCCCATTCATTGATTGGAAAAATTAATATTTTAAAAATATACTGGCTAAAGTAATCTATAGATTCAATGTAACTGCTATTGACATTCCAATGACATTTTTCACATGAAAAGACAAAATAGTCCTGGTGAGGTGGCTCACACATGTAATCCTAGCACTTTGGGAGGCTGAGGTGGGCGGATCACTTGAGGTAAGGAGTGAGACCAGCCTGGCAAATATGGCAAAACCCTGACTCTACTGAAAATAAAAAATTAGCTGGCGTGGTGGCACAGGCTTGTAATCCCAGCTACTCAGGGTGATGAGACATGAGAATTGCTTCAATCTGGGGGGCAGAGGTTGCAGTGAGCCAAGATCATAATTCCAAAGTCCATGTGTAATCAGAAAATACCTCTGATAGATAAAGCAAAATGGAGCATGAAGAAAAACCTGGAGAAATCCACACTTCATGATATCAAGCTATATTACAAAGCTATAGTAATCAAAACAGTATAGTACTGACATTTAAACAGACTCATAGACCAATGAAACAGAGAGCTTAGGAAAAGAGCCACAATACATGGTCAACAGTTTTTGAAAAAGATACCTAAAATACACAAAGGGAAACAAGAAAAGCAGATACCCACATTAAAAATATAAAATTGTGCCCCTCTCTAACATCATATAAAAAATATAATTCAAAATGGCTTAAAACTTAGGCATAAGATGTGAAACTGTAAAAGTCCTAAAAGAAAACAGGAAAAAAATCTCCTTGACATTAGCCTTGGCAATACTTTTTTTTTTTTTTTTTTTAGTTTTACATATATGATCCTAAAAGCAAAGACAGCAAAAGCAAAATTAAACAGAACTGCATCTAACTGAAAGCTTTCTATGCAGGAAAGGAACCAATCAACAAATGAAAAGGCAACGTATGGAAGGAGAGAAAATATTTGTAAACTGCAAATCCAATAATTAATATCCAATGTATAAAGAACACATTCAATAACAAGAAACAACTCAATCTAAAAATGGACCAAGGACATAAACATATTTTTCCAAAGAATACATACAAATGGGAAACAGATGTGCAACATCAAGACTTAGAAATGCAAATCAAAATCACAATGAAATACCATCTTACACCTTTTAGGATGGCTATTATCAAAAATTAAAAGATAAGTGTTGGAAAGGATGTGAAGAAAGTAGAACTCTTGTATACTGTTGGTGGAAATGTACATTGGTACAGTCATTATGGAAAATATATAGATGTTTCTCAAAAATTAAAACAATGGAACTACCATCTGATTCAGCAATCTGACTTCTGAGTGTATAGTCAAAGGAAATAAAATCACAAAATCAAAGAGATTTCTGCACTCTTACTTTTACTGCAACATTATTTACAGTAGTGTAGTGGGAAATACCTAAGTGTCCAACAACATATGAATGAGTAAAGAAAATATGCAACACACATGCACACACACACAGGAATTTTATTTAGCCTTAGAAAAAAATTCCTACCATTTGCAGCAATGAACAGCATGTTGAATATAATTACAAATAATATATTGTACACATGCAATTTGTAAGAGAATAGATATCAAGTGTTTTCAATATGCACACAATAAGGTCACTATATGAAGTAACGAATATGTTAATTGATTTGACTGTGGTAATTATTTCACAATGCATACATATTTCAAAACATTATGTTGTTACCCCTAAATATTAATATACACAGTTTTGTCAATCATACCTTAGTAAATCTGGGGAAAGAGTCAACATTCTTAAATAATTCTCTCTACAGTTTAATGAAATTATAAATAAATTAATGCTTTCTATTGATGATATCCATCTGTAACCAATTACATTTTCATATAAATCTTGGGTAATTTGAAGTTCTTCCAGTTTAAGACTTTTAAAATATGAGTTCTTATTTTCTAAGGACCACTTTGTGGTAACATATTTGTTATATTGTTACTAGGAGACTATGGTTGGGGTAAAAGCTCTAAGGTAATAAGGGTAATATTTTATAAGTCCAAAAATGCATATATATACACATGGATATATATGGGTATATCTATATCCTTATCTATATTGTCTCTAAGAACATACAGTGTGTGTAGAAATGGTAAGGTAGGTGATCTCTTTTTTTTTCTTCCAAAGAGAATTTAAATATTAAGAATAAGTGATACAAGGAGGACAAAAATTTGGTTTCTTTGCAGTGGGGGCTATGTACATTTTTTATTTTATAACTTGGTCCCACAGAATGAAGCTTAGGCTTGGATCTTTCCTTGTCTGAACAGGAAAATAAAATCTATTTTATTTAAACTCAGGTGACTAAAAAAAAAGAAAAAGAATTAGTTTGATGGAATGAGTAGACTGCTGATGTTAAAGTGTTCCCCAATCCATCCCCATATCAAAACCAGTGGTATAATCTCAGCACTGAACTGCAATGATTGAATAAATGTCTCATTCCTTATGAGTTACATTGAAACACTAAAATTCTGATGATTTTTGTGTGGAGAAACACAAGAAGTTTAGATCTGCCTCTTCTCTTGAATTCCTGATCTGTCCTAAACTCACACATTTATTCTTCACATTGCTTGTTTGCAAAAATTTACTCTCTTCCATTTTCCCCAATATTTTTCCCCATATGCTTCTTGTGATTTGGCCTAGCTTACCTACCCACTCAGCATGTATTACAAAACAAACTTTTGTGCCATGACCACAGTTCACAATCAGGTTTTCTTTTTATGAGTACTACTACCTAGAATTTACTTTATGTGTCCTGAAACCTGTATTACCTGAGTGCTCTAACATTTGTCATTCTGCATGTCGAGGTTTATGAGACTTGCTTGGCCTTATCTACCATAGTTCACTGCTCTAGAACTAAATCACTGTAGAGTTTGACCCAAACCTTACAGCTGAGTAGACCTGTCATCTCTTTCAGGAAACAAACCTTGCCCTCAACAATCTATAGCCCCTACCTGGCTAGCTTTCTCTTGTTCCCATTTATTCTTTGGCATGTTAACTCTTTGATATGAAACTTCATGAGTTACTACTGCATGGAATACGACTGTTTTTATAAGAACACTGGGGGAAGAAAAGTGATTGTTACACTCAAAGAATGAATCAAAGTCATAAATCAGAAATTAGAGAGGACATGAAAAGCATTTTCAGGAGGAATAATTTTCAGCAACTACTTGAAGAAAATATAAAACTTGATCTCTCTTTATGTTTAGACCTTGCTGTGTTTATTATCTTGATTGTAAAGCAGAATGTATTTTGAAGCTGGTTAGAGAAAAGTAGAAACTAATAAATTAATAATAATAAATGTGCCAAGGAAACATAAATCAGAATAATGTAACAATGGAACTGAACCTCTGGAGCTTTCTGTAATCCTCTCTACCTGCACTTAGGCAAAAAAACTTAATCATCTGCATATGCATTTGTCAATTTTGTTTGTAAGTGTTTGGCATTTTAGAGATCTTGTTGCTCATAAACCAAATCTCAGATGATATTTTGGTGATAGATGTATGTTTGCACAAAAATGTTTATTATCTGGCACAAAAATAATTTTCATCTACCTTGTCCCCATTCATACATAAAACAACAGGTTTGTAATAACCTGATTATACATCTATCATGTTGAAACTGTATTCTTGGATATTTTTGTTACATTTGTAGAAATTTAAACTCTTTCAACTTCTTATAAATTTGAGCAGTGTGTCTGTCACATTTTTACCGTATTTTTTCTCTCACATTTAGGAATAGAAATATATAAATATTAGACTTAAGGAAGCATTGCTAGTAATATGCAACAGGATGATTAATATAACAAAAAAGGGAAAAAAGAGATACATGTGGGTTAAGTAGATATATTTTAATACAGATAAATAGAAGGCAATGAGAAAATTTCCATTCATTTCTGAGTGTTTCAAATTATAAATGTTATCAAATTGTTTATAATTTTATATAAATTGTTTCTCAGAAGATATTTACAGAAAAATAACATACATTTATTTCAAATTTCTAAATAAAACGAGTTTGGGGAACTCAGGTTTAAAATACATGCTAAAGTTACATCTCAGAACTGTATTTAACAGCAGATACTGTTAGAAAGAGTAGCTTTGGTAACAGATGGGTTCAAGTCCTCAGAAGTAAAAGAAAGCTAAAAATTATTTTAAGAACCAGATGAAAAAATGCACATATGTCTTTCTTAGATAGAAGTGCAGGCTTTCCATTCCCCTCCTACAAAATCAAGGTAAATATGAATAAAACTACAAAATATTATTCATAATTCTCACTACTGTTTAAAGTGATTGTTGAATATAACTGGTTTGCAAGGAAGAACAGCTTTTGCTGGGGAAAGTTTATTTAAAAAGTGTATGCTCACTTACACTAATTGCTTTCATGCCAACTGCTCAATCTACAACATGTAGGTTGCTCCATCCTTCTGGTCAAAATAACAGGTTCTCCTTGCAGACAAATAAGGTTGAATCTTGTATTTAAACAGTCTTTTTTGTTCACCATTTTTTTTTTGCACCACATTTATGAAAATTCATAACTGCAACAGAAATATAATATATGACAGTACTATTAGTGTTCTATTCCTGGAATAAATTTGTATCATTTTTTTAAATAGTAGTATGTAAAAACCTTTAAATGTACAGTATGTAAATGAGTCATCAGCCTGTTTTCAACATAGTTGAGTATTTGATTTTATCTTTTAGAAAGAATCAGTTATTGTTTGCACTATGATACACACTTACTAAAGATATATACCTCAGAAATTATTACCAATATGTAATAGAAAAAAATTATTCTACGTTAAATATTTTGAAAACTAAATCTGAAGTTAGACTGCTTTCAAGCAAAACTGAGAGATGTTAACAATATTTCTAAATGCTGATTAAATATTTCATTTTTTAAACATTTCTCATTTTTCAGCCTCTGCAATAAATGTCTAAGTTGTAAGATTGAAATCTTTGTAAGTGTAAATTTTAAAAAGGGAAAATACATATAAATTTCATCTGTTATATGAAACAAATACATTGATATGTATTATTTGGTGAACATGATAGATGTTATGCTAAAAGTCACTTCAGTAATATCTAAAACAGAATCTGCTCTGAGAGAAACAGATTCTCCCGAAATTAGACTGTTTTTATTGTCATTATAATCAAATCATTGACCTTTTTTTGTAAGACAAATATTGCTTTGACATCCAGGTTGGAGTGCAGTGGTACAATCACGGCTCACTGCAGCCTTGACTTCCCAGACTCAAGTGATCCTCTGCCTCAGTCTCCTCCTGAGTAGCTGAGCCCACAAGCACCATCAGGCTGGCTACTTTTTAAAATTTCAGTAAAGAGGCGATCTCACTGTATTGTGCCAGCTGGTCTTGAAACCCTGAGCTCAAGCAAGCTTCCTACCTCAGCCTCCCAAAACTCTGGAATCACAGTCATGAGCCATCCTGCCCAGTCAAATCATTGACTTTATAAAGAGATTTTGTATTTTTACAAAGATAGGTAAAAGAATTTTTACTACATATTGGACATTTTTATATTAACCAATAATTCTCAAGTAAATTATTTTTCAGGAATTCTGGTATTTCTCTTTGATTTGGCTTATAATGCATTTTTGGAAAGATGGATTATGATTCAAATATAGGAACAATTGAATGATACATTCAAAAAATATAAATGTAATACTGAGGTAGGAATATAAAATTCTTAAAATCTATGAAATATATTTGCTTCTTATTTGGAAATATTTGTGACTTTCAAAAACATTTGCTAATAGCTGGATACAGTGGCATAAGCCTGTAATCCCACCTGCTTTGGTGGCTGAGGCAGAAGGATCCCTTGAGCCCAGGCGTTCAAGACCTGCATGGGAAATATAGCAAGACCTCATTTTGAAAAATAATCTGCCTATGAAATTAGACAAAATGATTGTTTAGTGCAAGCTTGTTCAACCCACTGCCCACGGGTCACATTGTAGCCCAGGATGGCTTTGAATGCAGTCCAACAAAGTTTGTAAACTTTCTTAAAATATTATGAGATTTTTTTTGTGATTATGTTTTAAGCTCATCAACTATCATTAGTATTAGTTTATTTTATGTGTGGCCCAAGATAATTATTCTTCCATTGTGGCCCAGGGAACCTGAAAGATTGGACACCCTCTAGTAATGCTTTATCTCAAAACCCTTTGACTTGCAAATCCCCATTTATTAGCTCTATTTATCCCCAAGAGTTTATATTAGAGTATTTTCACATTAACAATGAATAACAAAATAGAATGGCTTGGTTACAAAGAGGTCAAAAGCATATTGGTCGTCTTCACACCAAAAGAAAATATGAAAATAAAGGCCTAAACATTATGCAAAATCAAAATCTGAGGTTAATAATTTAAACCTGCTTTACTGAAGTAAATAAAAACTTACAATGAATAAAGATCAGGCATTTTTGACTATTACTTTAAAATCAGATAGACTGCAAACTTATGCATAAAATCAAACACTCACACATTCCTTATTGCTGCAATCTACTCAGAAAAGATACAGGTTAGGCAGCAGGTTCCCAGCAGGATATTTAATGATTGAATAAGCCTGACCCTTTATTCTGCTCCTGAATACTCTTGGGACAATGGTAGTCCAAAGAAAAATGGTATACCGACACTGACTACACTGAGCTAGTCTTAATTGTGAGTTAGTCTGTCACGTTTCACTGCATTTTGTTTGTTTAAATTGGTTAATTTCCATGGAGAATTGCAGAGCTCAGCAATTTTTACAGTATGATTTTTTTTTAATATAATGAAAATAAGCCAAGTTTTCATGGTTAAAGGAAACTCCTTGATCCACAGAGC
Organism: Callithrix jacchus; assembly: GCF_049354715.1. NCBI lineage: Eukaryota > Metazoa > Chordata > Mammalia > Primates > Cebidae > Callithrix > Callithrix jacchus. Next base: position 771,695 of record NC_133502.1, on the reverse strand, counting down.
AACATATTAGTGTTTTCAAGGTTTAACTGTGTTTTGCTCACATGTATTGTCTTGGGAGTCTATATACATTGATATTGTGGCATATACTTCATATTGCTACCAGCAAGAATTTGTTTCTTTTTTTTTAACAGAAAAAAAATGGGTTTATTAAATGTCTCAATCAGTATATTCGTAGAAATTATATTTATACAATAGAATTAAAAATTAAATGACTAGTAGAAACAGAGTAAAGGAAAACAGTAAAACAATGGTAGAAAATATTTTTCAGTAAATATTACATTTTGAACATAAATTATTAATTTTTACATTGGAATAGTACCATGATTTTATACTTTTTTTTTGTTTCATAAACATTTTTTTTTTTAATTTTTTATTGGATTTTAGGTTTTGGGGTACATGAGCAGAGCATGCAAGACAGTTACGTAGGAACACACATGGCAGTGTGCTTTTCTTTCCTTCTCCCCTTCACCCACATTTGGCATTTCTCCCCAGGCTATCCCTCCCCACCTCCCCCTCCCACTGGCCCTCCCCTTTTCCCCCCAATAGACCCCAGTGTTTAGTACTCCCCTTTCTGTGTCCATGTGTTCTCATTTTTCATCACCCGCCTATGAGTGAGAATATGCGGTGTTTCATTTTCTGTTCTTGTGTCAGTTTGCTGAGGATGACGTTCTCTAGATTCATCCATGTCCCTACAAATGACATAAACTCATCATTTCTGATTGCTGCATAATATTCCATGGTGTATATGTGCCACATTTTTCCAATCCAGTCTATTATCAATGGGCATTTTGGTTGATTCCAGGTCTTTGCTATTGTAAACAGTGCTGCAATGAACATTCGTGTACATGTGTCCTTATAGTAGAAGGATTTATAGTCTTTTGGATATATAGCCAGTAATGGGATTGCTGGGTCAAATGGAATTTCTATTTCTAAGGCCTTGAGGAATCGCCACACTGTCTTCCACAATGGTTGAACTAATTTACACTCCCACCAACAGTGTAAAAGTGTTCCTTTTTCTCCACATCCTCTCCAGCATCTGTTGTCTCCAGATTTTTTAATGATTGCCATTCTAACTGGCGTTCTATTTTAGAAGTAACTATTGAGAATTCCCCCTTGCTCTCACCATCCCATCTTCAATCAATAAGAATGAATTCTTAAAATACGTTGGTCCTGCAATGTTCTCACTTTCTCATTTGAATCAATGATATATTTTCTTTTTGAAATCTTTCCCCTAAGTACCCAAATATACCACAGTCTCCACTAAACAAAATAAAGAGAAAAAAAGGAAAAACTTTCCTTGTCCAAATGTAATCTCAATTTCCCCAATAGCAAAAGTTCTCAAGAGATATTTGTTTTATAAGATGTAAAAATTATTTTGATGACAGATACAACGCAATAACACTAACGGCACTCAGATAGATAGATGGAAGGCAACACTTTGTGACTGGCAGCTCTAATAAGAGAGTGCAACTCAGAACCATAAAGGTGGTTGCACTCAGGGACAGGAACAGAATAACTGTATTTGGCTGTAGGGAGCAGTTTATGCATGGCAAGTAGGATAGAGTTAGATTGTGTGGGCTTTCTGTAGATTGCTAATTTGAGTTATTTTTTCCAGTTCTGGAACATAGAGACGGCCCCTAGTTGTCTGGTATCTGTCTCTAGGGTGATTATGGTTGGGGCATAGTAACTCCAAAGCCTGAGAGGCAGATAATCTGGTTGGATCTAAACTTAATCACTCTCTTAAGAAGGGCAATTGACTGGCTTCTAGCTAGAGACCCAAAATTGGATCAGGACATTAAACATGAAGAAAACAAAACACACTATATTGCATTATGTATATTTGTAATCACTAATATGTGTATTATATTTTTCTTCTTATCACTCATATCAGAATTTTGTTCACAAGTCACTACCAGATGATCTTCAATAGAGGTCAGTGGCAACATCCACATTGATGAGTCAAAGGCTAATTCTCAGTGCTGCCCTGTGTATGGCATTTGAAGTGGTTTGTCCCTCATCTTCTTTAAATGTGTTATTCTTCTGAATTTCTGCACAGCCCTTCATCACTAGTCATCACCTCATAGTCTCCTTTGCCCATTCCTTGACTTACCAACTTTGGAACATTGTTTATCCCAGAGTCAGTCAAACTTCTTTTCATGTGGATGCGCATTTACTCCTAAAGTCCCCTTTTCTACCCCAGACTTTTAAATATCATCATTCAACTGATGACTCAGAAATGTGTATCTCAGATCCAGAACATCACATTGAACTTGTCTTACTTAAATTTCCATAAGTGTTAAATTTATATTTTACTTACATAAACTCTTATGTTAAACTTATATTAAGCTTGTATCATATTCCCACTTCATCTTTTTTTACTTGACTTGACTGTCTAACACTGTTTAAAACATGCCCAAGACTGAACCTATTTCTTAGGCTAAATTGATACATATAATCATTATTTACTCATTTCAATTCCATTTTTCCTGGTTCTGACTTTAACTTTGCAATTCTGACCATTATTATTTGTCAGTGCCTATAGTGCTGATACGAATCATAATTATTCTTTAGTTAATATTTTTGAAATTCATTTTGTTTTTATCTTTACTCAATTTTCCCTCTTCTAGACTATTTTCATATCATATTTCACATATTCTGTATTATCTTTTAATTTCAGCTAAAATGAAAATCTTAATAACAAGGTCAGAAGTTGAGGCAGCAATTAAGCCAACCACTCAAAAAAACCCAGGTCCAGATGGGTTCACAGCCGAATTCTACCAGACACACAAAGAGGAGCTGGTACCATTCCTTCTAAAACTATTTCAAACAATCCAAAAAGAGGGAATCCTTCCCAAATCATTTTACGAGACCAACATCATTCTGATACCAAAACCCGGCAGAGACCCAACAAAAAAAGAAAACTTCAGGCCAATATCCATGATGAACATAGATGCAAAAATCTTCAATAAAATATTGGCAAGCCGATTGCAACAGCAAATCAAAAAACTTATTCATCATGATCAAGTAGGATTCATCCCGGGGATGCAAGGCTGGTTCAACATACGCAAGTCTATCAACGTAATTCACCACATAAACAGAACCAGAAACAAAAACCTCATGATTATCTCAATCGACACAGAGAAGGCATTTGACAAAATTCAACAGCCCTTTATGCTAAAAAACCCTCAATAAACTCGGTATCGATGGAACGTATCTCAAAGTAATAAAAGCTATTTATGACAAACCAACAGCCAATATCATACTGAATGGGCAAAAACTGGAAGCATTCCCTTTGAAATCTGGCACTAGACAAGGATGCCCTCTTTCACCACTCCTATTCAATATAGTACTGGAAGTTCTAGCCAGAGCAATCAGGCAAGAAAAAGAAATAAAGGGTATTCAAATAGGAAAGGTGGAAGCCAAATTGTCTCTATTTGCAGACGACATGATAGTATACCTAGAAGACCCCATTGCCTCAGCCCCAAAACTCCTGAAACTGATAAGCAACTTCAGCAAAGTCTCAGGATATAAAATCAATGTGCAAAAATCACAAGCATTCGTCTACACCAATAACAGACTTAAAGAAAGCCAAATCAAGAACGAACTGCCATTCACAATTGCTACAAATAGAATAAAATACCTTGGAATACAACTCACAAGGAATGTAAGGGACCTCTTCAAGGAGAACTACAAACCACTCCTCAATGAAATCAGAGAGGACACAAACAGATGGAGAAACATTCCATGTTCATGGTTAGGAAGAATTAATATCGTGAAAATGGCTATACTGCCCAAAGTAATTTACAGAATCAACGCTATCCCCATCAAGCTACCATTGACTTTCTTCACAGAACTGGAAAAAACCACCATGAACTTCACATGGAACCAAAAGAGAGCCCGCATAGCCAAGTCAATCCTAAGCAAAAAGAACACAGTGGGGGCATCACACTACCAGTTTTCAAACTATACTACAAGGCTACAGTAATCAAAACAGCATGGTACTGGTACCAAAACAGAGATACAGACCAATGGAACAAAACAGAGGCACCGGAGGCAACACAACATATCTACAACTATACAATCTTTGATAAACCTGACAAAAACAAGCATTGGGGAAAGGATTCCCTGTTTAACAAATGGTGTTGGAAAAACTGGCTAGCCATGTGCAGAAAGCAGAAACTAGACCCCTTCCTGACACCTCACACTAAAACTAACTCCAGATGGATTAAAGACTTAAACATAAGACCTAGCACGATAAAAACCCTAGAAGGAAATCTAGGCAAAACTATCCAGGACATAGGAGTAGGCAAGGACTTCATGAACAAAACACCAAAAGTATTGGCAACAAAAGCCAAAATAGACAAATGGGACCTAATCAAACTCCACAGCTTCTGCACGGCAAAAGAAACAGTCACTAGAGTGGCTTGGCAACCAACAGAATGGGAAAACATTTTTGTAGTTTACCCATCTGACAAAGGGCTGATATCCAGAATTTACAAAGAACTCAAACATATTTACAGGAAAAAACCAAACAAGCCCATTCAAAAGTGGGCAAAGGATATGAACAGACACTTTACGAAAGAAGACATATATGAGGCCAACAATCATATGAAAAAATGCTCATCGTCACTGGTCATCAGAGAGATGCAAATCAAAACCACATTGAGATACCATCTCACGCCAGTTAGAATGGCGATCATTAAAAAATCTGGAGACAACAGATGCTGGAGAGGATGTGGAGAAAAAGGAACACTTTTACACTGTTGGTGGGAGTGTAAATTAGTTCAACCATTGTGGAAGACAGTGTGGCGATTCCTCAAGGCCTTAGAAATAGAAATTCCATTTGACCCAGCAATCCCATTACTGGCTATATATCCAAAAGACTATAAATCGTTCTACTATAAGGACACATGTACACGAATGTTCATTGCAGCACTGTTTACAATAGCAAAGACCTGGAATCAACCCAAATGCCCATTGATAATAGACTGGATTGGAAAAATGTGGCACATATACACCATGGAATATTATGCAGCAATCAGAAATGATGAGTTTGTGTCGTTTGTAGGGACATGGATGAATCTGGAGAACATCATCCTCAGCAAACTGACACAAGAACAGAAAATGAAACACCGCATATTCTCACTCATAGGCGGGTGATGAAAAATGAGAACACATGGACACAGAAAGGGGAGTACTAAACACTGGGGTCTATTGGGGGGAAAAGGGGAGGGCCAGTGGGAGGGGGAGGTGGGGAGGGATAGCCTGGGGAGAAATGCCAAATGTGGGTGAAGGGGAAGAGGAAAGCAAAGCACACTGCCATGTGTGTACCTACACAACTGTCTTGCATGCTCTGCTCATGTACCCCCAAACCTAAAATCCAATAAAAAATTAAGAAAAAAAAAAAGAAAATCTTATTTTGCCTTAAAGAAACTTAATTATCATGTTCTGATATCCTCTTTTTCATCTGTGATTTTTTTTTTTCTGCCTTTCTGCTGAACCCACACTGATCTGTTTTCTGTTCACTGAATACATCAAGCACTTCTGCCTTAGGACATTTGAATTTGCCATTCCCTCTGATGGGAATGCTTTTCCTCCAAACTTCATCAATCAGGAATGCCTCAGTTACCAGTTAAAAATATTCCCTGCCTGGATTAGCTGGGCATGGTGGTGGGTGCCTGTAATCCCAGCTACTCAGGAGGCTGAGGCAGAATTGCCTGAGCCCAGGAGGCGGAGGTTGTGGTGAGCCGAGATCGCGCCATTGCACTCCAGCCTGGGTAACAAGAGTGAAACTCCGTCTCTAAATAAATAAATAAATAAATAATAAAAAAATAAGAAAATATTCCCTGCCTCCAACACAGAAAGTTTCAGTTTTGTATCTTGCTGCGTTTAGCTTTAAAAGTATGTATTAGTTTCCTCTTATTGCCATAACATAACAATTACCGTAATCTTGCTGATGTAAAACAACACAAATTATGACGTAGTTTTATAGGTAAGAAAGTCAGCATTGCTTCATTTGACTGGGGTCGTGGTATTGGCTGGGCTGAATTCCTTTGCAAAGGTATTGGGGGGGGATCTTGCTTTCTTGGTCATTTGGGCTGTTGGCACAATTCAGATTATGGTGATCATAAGAACTAGGACCCCTGTTTCTTGCTGGCTGTAACTGGAGGGCCATCCTCAGCTTCTTATAGGTGCCATATTCTTTGACTTATAGCTTACTTCCTCCATTTCCAAAGTCAGAAAATTTGGGCCGAGTTCTCACCTGGAAATTCTAACATTATTTTTCTGACTATAGCCTGGACAATTTTAATGTTACTTTTTGTTGCTGCTGCTGTGTTGTTGTTTGGGTTTTTTTTTTTTTTTAACTTTTAACTTCAAGGGTAAAAGTTCGGGTTTGTTACCTAGGTGAACTTGTATCATGGGGGTTGGTTGTACAGATTATTTCATCATCGAGGAATTAAGCCTAGTTCCCATTAGTTACTTTTCCTGACTCTCTCCCTCCTTTCACCCTCCACCCTCCAAAAGGCCATAATATGTATTGTTCTGCTCTATGTGTCTATGGTTTCTCATCATTTCACTCACACTTATTAGTGAGAACATGTTGTATTTGGTTTTATGTTCCTGGAATTTTACTGTTTTTAAGAAACCTTGTGAATAGACTGGCCTGCCCTGAATACTTAGAAATAATTCCCCTTCTCACAGGAGTTTACAGCATTTGCAAAATATGTTTTGCCATATAAGGTGACATTGAATTAATTATATGGGTTCAGGGGGTAGAGTGTGTACATCTTTTAGGAGACTATTAATATGTCCACAAAACACTACCTTATTTCTAAATTTCTTTGTACTGTTTCCTCTCACTGCACTCAAATCTTAAGATGAAATAAATATTTTCTGACTACGTATTTCTCAATATTATATCTCAAACACCTAGAATAATAACTGGTTTGAGTACATGAATACAATAAATAGACAGATAAGTACTTGTTTTAACATTTTCAACTGAATGCATGTAAAACAAACCAAAAATAATTTATGCTGATTTCTAGCAAAAACATTATTATAAAATATTTCTTGTGTATTATCAACATTCTATTTTGTTATCAATTTCCTAAGTGCACATAAAATTTTTAAAAATGTAACAGATTCAAGATTTCTCTTTGATGAAATATTTTAATTACGTTAAGGCAAAATAGAATTGAGCTTTAATGAACAATTGGTGAAAGGCTAAATTTATTTCTTGAATAATACAAAAAGATTGCTCAAACAATTCTGGCAAATAGATCAAAGGCACTTGCATCTAAACATAAATGAAAAGAATTTATCCCTTCTCTTTTGCAATATCATAAAACTCTGCAGGTAACAAATAGCAGGTATCTTAGCCTGAGTGTATAAATTATTTCCAATGCATTCTTCTATCTCCAAGAGAGACACAATACATGGGCACTAGTAGGCGCCAAAAACATTAGTGATTGAGATGAACTGTGAATTACTAATTCTCTGGTCTATTTTTCTTTCATATTTAATTATTGAACTATATTTAAAATACACTTTGTAGATATATTTTAATTCCCTACTAGCTATTAGCCTAAATTAGTAATAAGGATTTTTGAAAGATGATTATTGCAGTTAAGAGGTTTTAGGTAATTAGATTTAGTCTTCTCAAATATGTCCCAGTTTGCTGTTTTTGGGAAAACTGAGGGAAACATTATCTTATTTTCAGTGCCTCTGACTGGAGAATGTTGGGGGAGGGGGGAGATGATAATTTTAAGAAGAGAAAAATATAAATTAAAAATGAGAATAATTCACCATTTGAAAATTTCTGATACTAAATGAAAATATCCAATGAATAAATGTTGAGTTGCCACAATAGAAATATCAAATGTGTATATTTGGTCACAGTCTTTAACAATTTTTAATATTAGATGGATAAGATCGTTAGAAATGAAAATTCTAAATATGCTACAAAATCATAAAACTTGCAGTGATACACTCTAATGGATATTTGCTTTTTTGCATTTAAAGCATCAGTGCTATTTTTGTCAACTGATTTTCCTAAGATAATTCAACGTTTTGTTTATTTTATTTTTCTGACTCTTCAAGTTCTCTTCCTTTGAGTTTCCATGTTAATTGTGAGCCATTTCTAGAGTATCCTAGCAGAACCAAGAAAATTGTGCTTCTAATTCTATTGGCCACAGGGCTTGTTTCAAGCACAGGTACATGGCTGAAAATTCTGGTTTTTATTCTAAAAAAAGATAAAGCTCAGTAGCTTCTGGCAGCAATTTTCTGATCATGAGGGAAAAGATACTAATTGGTGGAGTCAGTGCAGCAGCTACAGCTCTGAAATAGGAGAGTTAACCTTGTAACTTGCTGTTCCCAATCACGGCAACCCCTTCATTATCTCACTTTCAAATATTTCACTCTCTGTCTTAGCAATTTCAGTTTAGTCCTTCGAGGTCTCCAAATCCGAACTGCTTTGACCGTACTCAGACCTACAAGCCTTTGTTGATGCTAAGTTTTCAAATCCACTTATTTCTCACTCTTCTGATGCTTTTTTTAAAAATTTTTCATTTATAAGCTGAATCCCATGAGCTAGCATTATAACCATTCCTTGCATAAACTCTTAACTCTCCTTGTCCTTACTGCTTCCTCACCATGCAGAACAATGTCTGGCACATAGAAAGCATTCAGGAAGACATTGCTAAGTGAATTGACCCCGTGTTTGAATAATTTCAAGAATGTGCAATATCTAAGTGTGTTTCTAACTCCCCTTCCCGCTTTTCTCAAAATAAGGAAAATAGAAAGTATGATGGGAAAAGAATCTATCTAACTTCATACAACATACTCCTGGCAAAAGATGTGGCTCAGAACTCAAGCCGCTGTACTCCTAGTTCATCACTCTATTCTTCCCAATTTCCTAGTTATCTGAACAACCTAATGTGTTTTCTCCCCAGCAACTTTGAGCCCTATTTAATGGCCTCCTTTCCACTAAAATAGTTGAACAAAGATATGTGTATGAAGAAATATTTCAATTTTTTTTTTTTTGAGATGGAGTTTCACTCTTGTTACCCAGGCTGGAGTGCAATGGCGCGATCTCGGCTCACCGCAACCTCCGCCTCCTGGGTTCAGGCAATTCTCCTGCCTCAGCCTCCCGAGTAGCTGAGATTACAGGCATGCACCACCACGCCCAGCTAAGTTTTTGTATCTTTAGTAGAGACGGCGTTTCACCATGTTGACCAGGACGGTCTTGATATCTTGACCTCGTGATCCACCCGCCTTGGCCTCCCAAAGTGCTGGGATTACAGGCTTGAGCCACCGTGCCCAGCTGAAATATTTCGAGTTTTAATTTATGAACAGAACTACCAACTTTAAGACACTTATGTACTGTAAGCCATGCAGTAGATCATTGTAATAACAAATTTATTTATATATGTAAATCATTAAAATAATGTAATTTTTCCTCAACTGAGAGATGATTGAGGAAACTAACATTTACAATCTTTAAAGTATTTTGATCTTATTCTGGAATAAAGATATTGGATCTGTAAGGCTCTATTTCTGAGAAGTTTGGAATTAAACTAGGGTTATGTTGTATGCATTGATTTCAGTTAAGGATTAATGAGAAATAAAATTGTGATGAAATATGATTTCTGCAAGAAAATTGCTCAATACACTGTTTTAGGTAAACAATTTAAATAAAGGATATTTTTAAGAATTAGATGAGTTAGTAATAATTATCTTTTTCATTTAACAATTTAAATAATGAAGCACATTAGAGAAAGTTGTTTGTATATTTTGCTTATTTTTGTTTGTTTATTGTATATATTGGATAAGCTATTTTGAAAGTGAATCTCTAAACCTAAAATAATCAGAATTATCCTATTTTAAGAAGATCAGAGGAAGTAGAAAATTTCACTATAAATTTAACCTCCAAATTAGCTAGATACTAGTATTTGTGTAACTGTCTGTGTACTCCAAACTAAATAGGAAATGTACATGTTATTAACAATTATATGCTAAAGTCATAACCATTATTTACTTATCTGCTTAGGCCATGTTCCAATAAGTTATGTTATTATATTGTTTTGTTTCTTTTCTTTACCTCATAAGGAAGAGAATTTGGAAAACATATATCTCAGTTAAGGTACACACTCTTCATCCATCCTTCTTTCTTTTATATCTTTAATTATTGCTTCATTCATACACTTCATTTTCCTTACCCCTGTCACTTCACAGGCACTCTAATATGTTTAGTATATATCCTTAAATTTTACATATTATTTGCATGTGTGTGTCAGAGTGTGTGTGTGTGTGTGTGTGTGTGCGTGCCAGAGTCTTGGTCTATTGTCCAGGCTGGAGTACAGTGGCATGAACACAGTTTAGTGCAGCCTCAACCTCCTGGGCTCTAGTGATTCTCCTACCTCAGACTTCTGTGTAGCTGGGATTACAGAGGTGTGCACCACCTCATTCAGCTAATTACTTTTTGTGGAGGGGGGTCTTGCTATTTTGCAAGGTTTGTCTTGAACTCATAGGCTCATGCAATCCTCCTGCCTCCATCTCCCATATTTCTGAGATTAAAGGCATAAGCCATTGTGCCTGAATGGAGTCTGTATTTTTTCAGTGCATACATGACTTAGCAATAAAATATGTTTCTTGTATTTGTTTATATGTAAAAGGAGTTCTATTAAATATTTACACTAATTTATGTCTTTTGACTCCTGGATTGCATTTATAGGATATATCTTCTATTTCTCTATTTCATCAGAAATAAACAATTCTGATGAAATTGGCCAGGCCCTGTGGCTCACACCTATAATCCCAACAATTTGGGAGGCCAAAGCAAGTGGATGACTGGCAGTCAGGATTTCAAGACCAGTCTGGCCAACATGGTTAAAATCCAGTCTCCACTAAAAGTACAAAAACCAGCCGGGCTTAGTGGCATTTGCCTGTAATTCCAGATACTTGGGAGGCTGAGGTAGGAGAATTGCTTGAACCTGGGCGGTGGAGGTTGCAGTGAGCCAAGATCATACTATTGCATTCCAGCCTGGGTGACAGAGCAAGACTCCATCTCAAAAAAAAAAAAAAAAAGAATTCATTCAACACTCTCCAAATCCCATTACCACAAGAATGCTGAAAAGAATTTCTGGCACATTTTATCTACAGAACTCAGTGAGAATTTCTCTGGTCTATATATATAGACAAAAGATTCCTGAATCACAGGATTTATTATAACTGAGGATGTCAGATTCCTCTCTATTTTGAATTCACCAATGAATTTCCACTAGCAGTGCAGAGTTCATTTCATTTCCACTGAAAGTATAACTCAACATTTTTATATTTGAAGATCATGTAGATGTAATGTGGTGGCACATTTTTATTTTCACTGACTAATTAGCTATGATTTGTATACCTTGTATGGAATTCATTTAAGCTTTTCCCTCCATTGATTATTTATACCTTTCCTCTATATTTCTACTGTATATCCTGTTTTTTTCTTAGTGATTTGCATGAGCTCACACACACACACACACACACACACACACACACACACGAGAATTTAGCCTGTAGTTTCTGAGTTTGTATACAACTTTTACTAAACTTTGTATATGGTATGTATACAATCCTTTATGTCAGTTCTTCATATAATGTTTTATGTTTTAGAAATACTTTTAAATGGCTGGGTGTGGTGGCTCATGCCTGTAATTCCAGCACTTTGGGAGGTTGAGGCAGGCAGATCATCTGAAGTCAGGAGTTTGAGATCAGCTTGGCCAACAGGGTGAAACCCCATCTCTACTGAAAATGCAAAAATTAGCTGGACATAGTGGCAAGCATCTATAATCCCAGCTACTAGGAAGGCTGAGGCAGGAGAATAGCTTGAGTCTTGGAGGCAGAGGTTGCAGTGATCGTGTCATGGCACTCTAGCCTGGGCGACAAGAGTGAAACCCTGTCTCAAAAAATCAAAACAAACAAAAAAGTACTTTTAAGCAATTATTTTTTGTACCCTATATGCAGCTTACATTTTGCTCACTTTTAAGGCAGGAGAACCTGAAGTCTATCTTTGGAGATACTGGCTACATCCTCATTTATTTTGTTGCATAATGTAGGCCAACTTGTTGCTTACTTGTTGCTCTATTTTTCCTTTATTGTCATAGAATAAATCTAAACAGATAGAAATAGATATTTGAGCTTTACATTCATTCTCCTTTTTGGTAGATTTACATTTTACAAATGTTTTAATAGGTTCAAATTATTTAATATCCTCTCCTTGGCTCTTCTTCAAAATTACGATTACAAATTAACATACATATTAAATAAGTTTTTGGATAGTTTTGAAATTAATAAACATCTTTAAAATACTGATTTTACCACTAAATAGTGTGCCTTATAGAATTTTTTGTTTACTGGTTTGTTTGAGACAGAGTTTCAGGGTGTTGCCCAGGCTGGAGTGCTGTGGCACAATTTCAGCTCACTGCAAAGTTCAAGTGATTCTCATGCCTCAGCTTCCTAAGTAGCTGAGACTACAGATGGGCACCAACCACGTTCAGCTAAGTTTTTTGCATTTTTAGTAGAGATGGAGTTTTGCCATGTTTGCCAGATTGGTCTTGAACTCCTGGCCTCAAGTGATCTGACTACCTTGGCCTCCCAAAGTATTGAGATTACAGACATAAGCCACCATGCTCGGCCCTAGAACTATTAATTCTGACCTTCATTTATGATATTTAGAAAAGACTTAACATTCTCTTGATACTAATGTACAATAAATATTTCATGTGTTTATAGCTTTTGATGATGGCCTAAATTGTCTTATGTGTTGGTAACTTTTTAGTTGATTATTGTTTTTGAAAACAATTCCAACGTTATTTTTGTGAATCAATTTTCATATTAGGAATGTTTCTAAACATTTCTAATTGTTTTAGGTTAGAATTAAATCAATTTTTTCACATTATCTATAACTAGAGATAATTTTATTGCCTTTATTTTTATTTTGACATCTCTTTTCTCTTGTCCTACAATGCTGGCTGGAATCTAGTGCCATGGGAAGAATTTCAGATGACATTAGCTATCCTATGTTGTCTCCATTTTGGAAAATGTTGGTACAGTTTTTCCTTCTATAACTTAAATTGCTTCAGTAACTGTGTTAATAAAATTTTTCACATTAAGAATGTTTCCTTCTATCCTTATTTCACTAAGGGTTTTTTGCCTCACATCCTCTTCAGTGTTTATATGTTCATGTGCCTACTTTTTGCTATATTTTTTCATTATTAAATTATATGTTATTGCAGTTTAATTACTAATAATTATGTAGATTACTACCAGCTGATAATATACCAACATGATTCTGATTTCTTCAAATAACAACCCAGGCCTTTGTTTACTTATATATTTGTTTGTCTTTTTCTGTTTTGTTCTTCAGAATGTCATACACAATCTACTGCTATTTTATGTATGCATGTATGTATGTGTGTATTTATTTATTTGAGATGGACTCTTGCTCTGTCACCAGGCTGGAGTGCAGTGGTGTGATCTTGGGTCACTGCAATCTCTGCCTCCTGGGTTCAAGTGATTCTCCTGCCTCAGCCTCCCGAGTAGCTGAGACTACAGGCGTGTGCTATCACACCCAGCTACTTTTCATATTTTTAGTAGAGATGAGGTTTCACCATGTTGGCCAGAATGGTCTCCATCTCTTGACTTCATGATCCACCTGCCTTGGCCTCCCAAGTGCTGGGATTATGGATGTGAGCCACCATACCTGGCCTATTGTTATTATTTTGTGACCTATATATCTTCTCCAAGTTTGTATCTTTCTTTTCACACATTTTATTTCTTCTCTTTGTCAACAAATGTCCTTAAATATAAGTTAAAGTTTTATTTAAATGTTTTTGTTACCCATTTGAACTTTTTTGTTATTGTTGTTAAAGTAATATATTCTAACAAGCATGTGAAACTATTCTCCTGAACTTCCCTTCAAACTGTTTCATAGTAAGTTTTCAATAAATTTTTAATTGACTTCAAAAAATAATATGTGGAAATGATCTAGCTTTATTTTTGATCATATAAAGAATTTTATCATTAACATTTATGGAAACACGCATAGTTTTCTGTCCATCAGTGCCTACAGATATCTGTTAAAAATGTTAACACCCTACCCATCCCACCCACAGCCTCTGCATTCGCAGACACTTGTGTTTGCATTAGCTGATCTATAAGGCAGCCACCCTAGAAATCAGATCCCTGCCCAGTGGTGTGGCAGCCCATGTTCTTGCATAAAATCAAATTGGTTAAACCAGAGCCACTAGCTCTGGGGCTGATCAGCTTTAGACTTTGAAGCTGTTCTGCTGTGAATGAAATCAAACAGGTAATAGAGGGTAATATGCGAGTAAATTATACCTGCTATTATCCTTTCAGTGGACAGCTCCAGGCTGTTTGTCCATGAAGCCAGTCTTCATGAGCTTATAGATGTATCCACTAGACAAACTGCTAGATTTTTTAGGGCTCATGATAAAGCAGTAGCCAGGAGAGTAATGCTTCCATGCGGTCCTTCCCAGTTTTACCCCATCACATCCCTATTGTGTTATTCTCATTGCGGTAGGATTGTAAGAGTCAAAGAATTGACATTTATTCCACGTGTAAGGTTTGTCTTTTTAGAAACTAAGGCTCAAAATTGCTAGCAGGTATTGTTTCAGAAAGTAAGCTTTTGAAATGAGATTTCAGAATTGGATTACCCACCTGACTTAAGACAACAATGAATCCAGTAATATGACTTTGAAATGATAATTTCAAATAATATGACTTGGAAATTGACACATCACAATTACTTAAGATTATTCAATTATTAATTAAGATGAAATACATGCAGAGGGTACATTACTGGGTAATTAATGTAATGTTTAATCAGTATGGGCAACAATAAACATAATTACTATTGTGAAGTGTGATTGAGATTACTGGATATCTTATAAAAATAACCTAATAGCCTTAGGGCAGTGTTTTGCCAATGCAATGGATGATTTCAAACCAGAAGACCTCCATAGCAACTTTAAATTAGACTTACCCCTTGTAGTCACATGATTGACAGTGCTGAAAAAAAATGTGCTTCTAGTCTTGGCAAAGCTTCAAAGAAAATCCTACATGTGCATTACTGAATAGTCTTCTATTATATACAATAAAGGAGTGATTAAAAGAGAGGGCATCTGAGACTTGAGGAGGAAAAATATAGGTAGCTGCACTTGAAAAACTGGATCCTCTTCATGGTGTTAAGCTTTTTAGAAAGGAGAAGTGATCATTTTCACTAGCCAAGACTATAAACTGCACCCGAGTTAACCAAGTCTTTCACAAGGCAACGCTTATTTCTTTCAAGACTAGCCCCAAACACCTTTTATCCATCTTTAGGCTGGGAAGCCATGTTTCTATATGGCCAGGCTGAGAAGCACAAGCTTACACCAGGACAAACATTCCCATTTGCTGTTAGATCTTAAATACTTGGTTATACTGTGCTCTAGGAAACAAGATACCATGTGTAAGGGTGGTTCTCAGGGTCCTGTGCAAAGAAGGACATACAGAATACAAATCTGGGTAAAGAGAATTCATTAATGTCGGTATATTTAACCATAACACATGACTTAATACTTGACAAGACTACCTAGAGTTCGAGATTTTTTTATTAGGAAGATATCTTCAATTTTCAAATTAACAATAACTTAAAATAAATTGAGTGCAGATGTTAGAATTTTTTTGTTAGCGTGTTAACCATTGATGGGAAGACTTATGGTGATAGGAATAGTTAGAATGTACTTATAAAATATATACTGAGAACTGTTGGATAAATATAACTAAAAACAGAATATTTTTTTCAATGCAGATATCTTCGTCACAAAGGTAGTAGAGAAATAATATATTTACTATTGAATAAGAAATAAAATGTAATGCAATATGTATCACAGTGAATCTAGTAAAAGATGGCAAGAGCAGAAACAAACCCTCACATTTTTTATTTAGCTAAGCAGATACAATCCACTACAAACATGTTATAAACTATAATTAGTCTTCAAGTAAAAGGACTTCACAACACTATTTGTCATATATAATCTATCTTAACTTGACCTGGGAATTTGGGTGATCATCTGTGGTCAGCTAAGTGGCTTCATCCAGAGGAGAGAAAAACATACAGCTTTTTAACAGGAGGAAATTTTGCAGCTTGAAGCAGAGTCCACCAAATATTAGACTCCTACTTTTCTACAGAAACTAAAACATAGGGGTCCTTCTCCCTTGATGTTTATATTTCAAAGAGATGGCCCTCAGGTCCTTGAGAAGGACATTCCTAGGTTCTAAAGCTGAAAGGCCTATCTAGGTTTGAAAAGGAGTTATATGCATTTCAAAGGAGGAGAAAGTACTTGCAATTACATGTTTTCTAACTTAAATACTCAAAGAAAAATGAGGGGAGGAAAATATCTTTCCTGAGAATTAAGGCTCTTAGTTTTAATTGGTATTTGTCCTTAGAGAAACCAGTATGCAATTACATTTCCAAGAATGGCCAGAAGGCTTCCATCCCCTAAGGCAATAAGAAGTGCACTGGAGAAAGTCACTCAGTATTCTGGATAACTTGTAATGGCTGTTGTGGGGGGTTTTTTTGGTTGTCCTTTTTTTAAAAAATTTTTGGAGCTCAGTGAAAACAGAAGGCATTGCTGGAAGAACATGGGCTCTGTAAAATGAATAGATCACAGAATTTCAGAATGGCAGGATACCAAAAATGGCACTTAAATGTCAGAGTGAAGTATGTGTAATTTTCACAATGAATAGAAGAAAAGAGATTATGAAGGTGTTTGATGCACTGGAATCCAGGCTAATGAAACAGACCATTAGTTCCTAGGTGCAAAGTACCTGGATAACAGGTAATACAGTGTTGCTTAGTTTGTATAATCAGAAAAATAAAAGAAAACTGAAATGATATCCACTGTTGCAATGAAAAACTATGGTTTTTCAAATAATTTTGACTTTCGTCTGTTGGTAGAATAGCATTCATTCACTGATAGTGTAACTCAGGTCCCCTTGAGAAAATACTGTGTAATGATACTACAGCAATATGAAATGAATGTTCCCCACTCAAATATTTCCTCAAATTGGTCACTCTCCAGGGTAATTGTATATTGGGAAGGGTGAGTAAAAGAATATTTGAGGTCGTGGCTCACGACTGTAATCCCAGCACTTCGGAAGGCCGAGGCGGGTGGATCACGAGGTCAAGAGATTGAGACCATGCTGGTCAACATGGTGAAACCCCATCTCTACTAAAAATACAAAAAATTAGCTGGGCATGGTGGTACATGCCTGTAATCCCAGCTACTCAAGAGGCTGAGGCAGGAGAATTGCCTGAACCCAGGAGGCGGAGGTTGTGGTGAGCCAAGATCGTGCCATTGCACTTCAGCCTGAGTAACAAGAGTGAAACTCTGTCTCAAAAAAAAGAAAAAAAAAAAGAAATTTGAGGTCTACTTGTTATGGGTTTCTTATGGGGATGTCAGGTCCTCTAGTTAAAGTAGAGGGCTAAAGAAGAAAAATTTTTAAATGAAATTATGATTTTAGTTCATTTCACATGGTGTCCACATATGTTAGTGATACACCTTGTCAGTATTATCTTGGTTTAATAAAGCTGATCAAGAAATGCTTAATACAAATAAAGCCCTCACAAAGCTACAGAGGGTCCCGTTAGCTAAGAAGTGTATCATTTTCCATTATATTTTTGGTAACTGGGCTCCTGTGAACAACACACATTTTCTTTTTTCCTGTCACTAGTGTCAGAGGGTAGAATCAATCTAAACTTTAGGTAAACTCCATCTAACCTATCTGGCAGTTTTATTTATTTTGGGCTCACCACTGGTGTCAGAATTTTGAGGACAGGAGCAGAACTCTGACTTCACCACGGCTTGGAGCCTAAGGACTAGTGAAATTCTCAATTTCTCTTTAGGTGTCATAGCAGAAATGCAGGTTTTGCACATTTTGGAAAACTTCTCCCTGTTTCATAGACTGTGTGACAATTTTTGAATTTTCTGGAATGCTCTCTTTTCTCTTCAGTCTCATCTTCAGTATTCCATATCTCCAGAGTTCCTCCTCTGCTCTCTTGCCCATACCTTGTACTTCAGAAAGTAGTCGTAGTGCACTTGGGCAAATCCCTATGTTTTAGCAGCAGAGGAGGATGATCAGCTTCCCACATGGACTCCAAGCCATTGTATTTCTGCTGTATACTCAATCAAGTCCCATGGATAAGTGTTTGAAGTTGCAATCAGATGCATTCTGTGCCTGTGAAACTTGGGATTCTTCTCTGTCATGCTGTGTCCTAGACAACCAGTAAAACTTATTAAAATTTGCACATTTTCCATATCCTCATCTGTAGTGAATTTTTCCTCTTCCCACTACTCTTACAAGGATGAAAGGAGCTGTGAGTCACCCCCTCACTCATAGATCATAGACCTTCAAGTCTATAAGCATTAAAGGAAGCTGTACCAACACTGTCTCTTTTTTCCATGACATTGGTTACAATTTAGAGCAAATTTCTTCAAGTCTGTGTACAATATACAAGTATTTCCCAGGGCAAGATACTCATAAAATTTAAATAAGATGAACGATGCCTTTATTTTGATGAGATAAATCAATTTTCCTCTGTTACACATCTATCTTTCTAGCACTGCTAAAATATCCACTACCTTTCCTTTTCCAAGAACTAATGGTATGTTTTCAAAGTAGTGTATGAAAACCATGGCCTGGGGGAACATGTAATGATCAATGTTTATAGCATAGGCTTAGAAATTAAATAAACTCTGAGGCAAGACTGTGAATATGAACTTTCATCTTTGTCAGGAAAAGGTAAGTTGCTTCTGATATGTTCTACTCCTTACAATGAAGGAGAAAACTTTTGAGATGACTAGCTACACACTAGGTACAAGAGCTGGGCTGCTTCGCCTCAGTAGAGATAGAATATATAAAACAACTGTAGCAATCATATCACCATTTAAACTTTCAATTATCTTCAATTATTCTATTTTCTCCAAATCTCTACATTTTCTTCACAAGGTAAACAGAATTGTTAAATGGTTTATGATAAAAATAAATAAATTTGCATATTTTTTCAGGTCTCTGTTGGTGGAGTAAATCTTAAAAACACCCCAGAGAGGCCATAATGCTTTGGGGTTTCAAATTTGGAGAGAGGTGGAAACTAGTTTATTTCATTTGGCTCTTCCTTAATAGAGTTAACTCCTTGGAGCAAGAAGCGAATGTGATTCTTCCAATTTCTAAAAATATATTTACTCTAATTGTCCACTCCAGAAAATAGTTCCAGTATGCATTTCCTTACTCAGTGAAGTTCTACTGAGATATACATGGGCAAACATATTTGGAACCTGAAACCCATAAGCCACCACCATGATAACAGTGTTATTCCAAGTTCTATTCCGGAATATAACACAGAAAACGTGTACAAATACACATGATGAATTGCGATTAACTTACTTTACCAAGAATACGTTTACATGGTAAGTGGAGAAGTAACTGATATGTCATAAAAAGTTAAAATGGTAAGTTATTAAAGGTGCTTGTAATGTTATAGTGTAGTTCTTACTCCAGGGAACCCTATGGACCCCTAAATGATATGAATGGATTTAGACTAGAAGTTGAGTCGGGGATAGAGATTGTGATGCCTCAACTCAGGGCACTGTTAAGCAGGCCTATGAGTATGGACTTTTGAAATTATAAAAACCTAATTCTATAATAATATAATTTATACCTAATTATATTTGTAGCAGAAAACCATAGTTAATTAATTACTACTATGCAGTCCTGGAGATTATTCTATTCTGATTATAGTCAAGACCTAGTAACTGTGAAGGTTACCTCTGGAGTTTAGTATTGATACTAGAATTCTGCCTCACTAACATCTTATTATTCACATTGAAATAAGCAGAATGTTTCACTGGCAGAATTTAATATCCAAGTTGCTAGAAAAGAATATTTTTAAAAGATGCTTGCTTCCTTTCCCTAAAACAGCTCTCAATGCCTGTTAAAATGATTAATTTCTTGCCTCATCCAGGAACTTATCTAAGTGGTGGCTGAGCATAGTAAGCAATATAGATCCATTCCAACATTTCTCTCATGAATAGACTTGGCATCTCACTTCTATATTATATCACAAGATTTCTGGCATCTCAAGTTTACGTAGTGTGGAACCCCATTTACTTAGGTTACTAACAATCCTTTCTGGGCAAGAGACTACCACCATGTTTGATATTAAATTTATAATCTCTAGTAAACTCATATTTCTAAATTCAATATATAGACACGTTTCTCATTCTCTTGCCTAGAAATGTAGGAATACATTTTTACACATTTACCTATTTTATTTAGAGACATAATAGCAAAACATATATTCCTCCCCCCTTTTTTTGTGAGACGTAAAAAAAAAAACAGCTCTGTCACCCAGGCTGGTGTGCAATGGCGTGATCTCAGCTCACTGCAACTTCCGTCTCCTGGGTTCAAGTGATTCTTCTGCCTCAGCTCCCTCAGTAGCTGGTATTACAGGCATGTACCACCATGCCCAGCTAATTTTTCTGTTTTTAGCAGAGACAGGGTTTCACCATATTGGGCGGCTGGTCTCAAACTCCTGACCTTGTGATTTGCCCACCTTGGCCACCCAAAGTGCTGGGATTAGGTGTGAGCCACTTCACCTGCCCCACGTATCCTTTTAGCTTATGAACCTCCTTATCTCATGTATGATTTTACAGTTTGTCTTGTGTAATGTGAAGTTGTTCTGAATTTGTGGACAATGAGTGGTAGTTTGAGTAGAGTGTAAAGAGAACACTCTTCCTGTCAGGATAACAAATATTTAAAAAAAAAACAAACAAGGGTTGATAAGGGTGTGGATAAATTAGAACCTTTGTACATTGTTGTTAGAAATGCAAAATTAGACGGGGCACAGCAGCTCATGCCTGTAATCCCAGCACTTTGGGAGGGAAGGCAAGTGGATCATGAGGTCAGGATATGGAGACCATCCTAGCCATGGTGAAACCTCATCTCTACTAAAATACAAACAATTAGCCAGGTGTGGTGGTGCATTCCTGCAGTCCCACCTACTGAGGAGGCTGAGGCAGGGGAATTGCTTGAATCCGAGAGATGGAGTTGCAGTGAGCCGAGATCGTGCCATTGCACTATTGTCTGGCGAAAGAGCAAGATGCTGTCTCAAAAATAAATAAATAAATAAATAAATTATAGCTACTAGAAAAAACAGGATGGAAGCACCTTAAAAATTAAAACATAATTACCATAACTATCGTATGATCCAGCAATCCAACTTTTGAGTATTTATCCAAAAAAACTGAAATACAGAATCTCAAAGAAATATTAGTACTCCAGTGTTCCTTGCAGCACTATTTGTAAGAGTCAAAACATGGAGAAATAATCTAAATGTTCACAGGCAGTTGACTAGATAAAGAAAATGTGGTATGTACCTGTAGTAGAATGCTATTGAGCATCAAGAAATAAATTCTACAATAAATGAAAACATAGATAAACCCTGAGGATATTATTCTAAGTGAAATAATCCAGTCACAGAAAAACAAATAAGGCATGATTTCACTTATATATACGGTATCAAAGGTAGTCAAGTTAATAAACTCAAAGAGTCAAATGATGGTTACTCAGGACTAAGGAATGGGGAGTAAGGGAAATTATTAATCAAGAGGCATACAATTTCAAGCTAAAAGAAAAGCTCTAGAGATTTGCTATACAGCATTGTACCTATAGTCAATAAGGTATTGTGCACTTGAGAGCTTGTTAAAAGGGTATATATATTATTTGAAGAGTTCTTACCACAATAAATGAAGAGAGAAATAAACATATACACACACACACACACGCACACATGCACACACACACAATGTGAGAGCATTGACCATTATTAGGCAACTTTCTCAGGGTCTTTAAGCAAAGCAATAAAATCTTCACTGAACAGAAGAGAAGGGATTGCTTCTGTTGTGACCAATTTTTCATGTGTTATTTTGCATTATCGTTTTTTTCTTCAAAATTCCTGGTCCTTCTTAATTTAAATAAATTCCCAAAATTTTACAAAAAAGACTTGGAAGTCCTAAGAATTTTACCCTGCTTTATATATTAGGATGTTGCTGAATCAGACCGTGCATTTGATTTTCTGTTTTAGCAGCACTCTGGCTATAAGAGTTAGGAGAATAGAACATCATTGAAGTCTCCATTTTCTATAATTGGGTACTGAGCCAAGAATTTAAAACCTGAGTGTTATATTTTACAATAAAATTGTGCAATTTGAAGTAGCCCTTGTTTGTCACCACCTTGCCTTCCATAGGCACTATAATCTGGGTAAACAAACATGATAACTATGAATACATTCACCAGTCTATGGTCTTGACTCCTGGTATCCTGTCCTGTAGTGTTGCATTTGCATCAGATCATTTAAGAAATCTAGTAAGTATATTCTTGAATAGGTTATTTTTCCTAGAACACACTTGTGTGTGTGTGAGACTGGAGTTTTATTATTATTCAAATCAGTCTCCCTGAGCATTTGGGGATCAGAGTTTTTAAGGATAATGTGGTGGTAGAGGGGAGGCCAGTAAGTCGGGAGTGCTGATTGGTTTGGTCAGAGATAAAATCTTAGGAAGTTGAAGCTGTCTTCTTGTGCTGAGTCAGTTCCTGGGTGGGGGCTACAAGATCAGATGAGCCAGTTGATCAATCTGGGTGGCCCCAGCTGCAGGCATCAAGTGCCTGGTCTGCAAAGTGCAGGCATCAAGTTTAGGGTCTGCAAATATCTCAGCCACTGATGTTAGGATTTACAATAGAGATGATGTCCCCAGGAGCAATTTGGGATTGGTCAGAATCTTGTAGCCACCAGCTGCATGACTCTTAAACCATAATTGCTAATTTTGTGGCTAATTTGTTAGTCCTACAAAGGCAGTCTAGTTCCTAGGCATAAAGGTTTGTTTTGTGAAAGGACCATTTTTTTCTTTGTTTTAAACTATAAACTAAGTTCCTCCCAATGTTAGTTCAGCCTATGCCCAGGAATGAACATGGACAGTTTGTAGGTTAGAAGCAAAATTAATGTAGGTCAGCTCTCTTTCACTGTCTGAATTATAATTTTGCAACGCCAGTTTCCCTCCCTTTGGGTTTTATAACACCTTGACCTTAAGGTGTTGACTAAAGAATATGAAAAGTGGGCAAAGACCACTCTAATTTCTTCCTGTTAACCAGGGGCATAATGGGCGTATGTGTTGACCCCAAGTTGAGAGGAGTGGAACTGCTTTGCAACTGTCCAAGGCTACTTACACAGGCTTTCTGGAGTTCCAAGGGTAGCAAGACAAAGGCATTAGTATAATCATCTACAGTTTTAGTACAGCATTCAGGGAACAGCATACTATAAGATCAGTGATGAGTTCTAAGATAAGGAGAGCAATTTACAGTTTTAAAAGTAAAGATTTGAAAGCATTAGTTTAGGAACTTGTAGTTCACAAAGAATTTAGGATTTAGTCCAAATGTCAGACAAAACACTCAAGAGCAACTAACAATGGGTGTACTATAGCTGTCTTTGGTTTTTTGAAGCAAAATTTTTCTATCCCCAGTTGTCATTTTTATTAAAAATAAATCATAGTAGGTCAAATTTACTGCTTAAATATGTTTTAGTATTATTGTGCTCTGCCTGATTATTTGCATGAAATGCAGTAGGAATAATTATTTGCCATCTAGGTTCTTTTTAATATTGGCTTTGTTGAAACTTTGCTCCATAAAAAATCTCAGATTGTACTTTTTAAAGCCTTGAAGCCCAACCATGAATTTATCTTTGACTGCAAATACCTGAGAATTCCTCACCTCAAGGTCCCAAGATAATTTGGGGCTCCTAGGCCTATAAGAAAGTGACATTCTTTAGTTATCACAGTTCAGGAACCTTGTATAGGGACTGGGTAGACAAGATATAAGGCCAGATTTCAAGGGGGTTTTACTGACTCTGTAAGTCAACTTTGATTCTTTAAAGAAAGCATGCCTTTCCAGTTAAAACATTGGTAAAAAAAGTTTCTCCAGTTGTGTCCTGTTATGAATGAAAATGAATTCTTATTGCACTTATGCTAATAACTATACTGCCATAAGTTGAGAACACTCCCAAATAGTTTCTAAATGCTGGATTAATAAAGTACAGAGAAAGTAATATGCTTCAAATTTATCTTCCAGGAGACTTTAATCACTTGTTAAAATATGTAAATAGCTCAAAAGAAATGTTTTTTTTTTACTCTGAACACAAAAGATTTAGCAACATTTAATATATCAACTCTCCATGACAGCCCTAGAAGTTTTTTTTCTTCTATTCCAGTGACATCATTTTGAAAGTTACCAGAGAGCTGCATTCAAGAACACCCCGTCAGATTCCTATCTCTTATTAAAAACTGCCTTTTAAGAAAGATCAAAGAAAGACAAAATTGTCTGTGGAGAACAAAAAAGTCTTAGGATAGCCACCATTAACACTATAATTTACTAGGAATTTGGTATTTTGTGGCATACACTAATTTTACATAACAATTATAATTATTTATAACATAGACTAAATCACATTGGAATTACAGAAGTTTCCCATAATGTTGGAACACATACTAATAACATATTTATATAAATACAGCCCAAAGAAAGCCAAATACCATTTCATATTTGACAATAACTTCCTGTATGAATATCCTAAATAAGCCAAATATGTTATTATTGGACTTTAGGGGACCTAATATCTGAAAGATTAATTATGTCAGGAAAAAAATACTCTATAATCTGATTTTAGAAAATTTGCCAAATATCAAATTTTTAAAAGTTTGATTTTTAAATGATATTCCAACATTATTGGTGACATTTAAATTTCCCTTAACAATACTAATGTTCAACTACCTGATAATTGATAAATAATTTTTAAATAGATAAATATAATTCACACTCTAATATCTTCACATTAATAGACTTAGGTCTATACTTCCCTCAAGCCAATGTCAGAAATCTGCAAGACATCAAAATATTACAAGAATACTGCCAATGAATTTCTAAGTGTTTCATATTTTTATACAATTAATACAGTGAAACTTATGAAAAATGTAAATATAGCATTGGAATAATAATTTTTATTACATTTAATATACTTAATGCATATTACTTTTTAAGCTTCAAATGTTTAAAAACTTCTTACTATTCATATAATATTTGTGTGTATATATATATACATATATATAACAATGTTCACTGGGTGTGTATATATATACACACATAACAATGTTATTCACTGAATGTGTGTGTATATATATATACGTGTATATACATATACACACAATGTGTATATATATATACATATATATATATTCACACAATGTTATTTGCTGAGTGTATATACATATATACACATATACACATGTATATACATGTATATGTATACGTGTATATATCAGTGAATAACATTGAGTGCTTAGACAATAGATAGTACAGCACTATGACCAGGCATAAAAAATATGAAAACTCAGCAATAACAGCCATAATAATAATCATAATCACAAAAATTAAATAACAGCAACTGAAAGAAAAGAGTCTTATCCTGAGGATCTTGTAAATGCATCAGAAATGCAACATAATCTTTTTCTTGTCACATAGAAAGCAATTATAGGCAAAGAGATACATATACACACATATATATGTATATACCTAGACATATATACATGCATAATCAATTTAGATTTTAATCTTCATTTTAAAATCTATTATATCTATTATCCGTATCAGTTACACTACAGAAGAGAATATGCATAAGAGAATTATGGAAGCTGTATTTGAAAAGAAAGATGAGCTTGGTCTTGGTGTTGAAATAGTTTACTCTGGCAATAATATGTAGGCTATATTAAAGGAATGTCCCAGAGAGCTGAAGTATGTATTACATCACATTTTGAAAATAACTGCCACTTTCCTGTTCCAAATCCTAAATTAATCATATAATCTATTATGGCCCAAAGTAAAAATAAAATTTAAAAAATCCTGATTCTATCTTACGTTTTTCATTCCTATTAAAGAATGTTAACAAAACTAAAAATTTATACAATTAGGTATATTTAGAAATATTTCATTCAATGAGTTTAACATTTGAATTTCTGTTAGTTGGTATAACTTCCATTTTAATGCCTATTTTATCTTGAAATGAACAGATCAACTTAGTCATTTCCAATGGCCTAAACCCCATTGATTTTGATAAACAGCTTTAGCTTTCAAAATGTGTACTATGAAGCGAACATTATGTTTTCTTCAGTCTTTAGAGAAAATGTATAAACATAAATTAAGGGCAGAGACTGTATCTTTGCAGTGTCCTTTTCTCCCCGCTTTGGTGTTCAACGTATTAAAGGTCTTTGATGAATGTTAAATCATGATGATGACAAAATCCTAAACTGTCTCATTCTTTAAATCATCAAACTATGAAATGCTATCATTCACACATGATGTTAAAATAGCTTTTTTAAAAAAAACAGTGATTTTATATTTCCTTAGGTCATTTTGAGAAAGCAAAACAATTGGGATACATGACAGCTTCCCATCTATCTGTGTGTTTAATAAAGCCAAATGTGATGAAGACTAATGTACCATACTGATGTTTGCAGAATTTCATTAATGTATTTCCAAGACTATCATAACTCACTCATCTCTGTTGAGTTTATGAGCCATGGGCTTTGCACCAGCACATAAAATCGGCTTCTCTCACACGATGCAGAGACTAATAATATCAAAGATGTCACTTTTTCATATTTTGAAACAAGGTGACTCATTTATTTTCTTCTTCTTAATGTAGTAAGACAATGAAGTCATTTAAATTAAAATTGAAATTAAGAAGTTACAAAAAGTCACTAAGTGAGGGTACCATGTTTTTCATAATAAAGCCTGTTTTTTTAATCAAAAAATTCAAAGTGATACAATAAAGCAAGTCTTTTCTTTGCTAAGAAATGTAATTTATCAGAAATATAATTTATTAGTAAATCCTTCTTATATCAATTATTATTCACTTTACTGCTCCCTGAAATATTTTAAAAATCCTGCAGCAGTATTGATGGCATGCTTATAACAAAGAGATATAGTTACTTACTCTTTAACCTCCAAACAGTAATCAGAATGTAGGGATTATATTTACCAACTAGCATTCACCTGTATTTGTAATTAGGTTGATTCAAATATAGGCCATAAGAATATTTTCATAGGTCATCTATCTCACCCCATTCCATCACCTTTGGAGATTTTATTTATATAACTGCTGTCATAATAAGAAAACAAAATTATTAAGTGTGTTTAATAGCTATAAATCAAGTAAATAAAGATGTGAATGAAAAACAAAAAAGCAATGCGTACCTCTGGCTTCTGTCTACTTCTCCGACCTCTTGTAACAATCCCTGTTTTCTCTCTCCTCCCCCATACACACCTCATTTACTCCTCTCCTGGCTCACTGGCCTTCATCTTTGCTTCATTATGTCAAAATGCATTCTCTCTCAGATCTAATGTAGTTTCTTCTTTTTCTGTTTGGAAAGTTCAAATGCAGTTTCTTGCATGGCTGCCTCCTGGTGATCCTGTAGGTCTCAGTGTATTTTATTATGATCCAAGTGGAAGAGAACAAATTCTCATCCACTTTCAAATATAGGGTATCAGTAAATGTATTTTCATAAATTTTGGCCCAAATAACATAAAATACTAGAATTATTTTTTTCCAAAAATAATGAGGCAACAGTTTCTGTGCTGTTTCCCCACTTAAAAATGACATCACATTGTAATATTGGATAAATCACTTAAGATATTTTTTCTCATCTGTGTAAATATAATATTTATATTACTGGCCACAAAGTTTTAGACAGGCATCTGATATTGAATGTAAGAACTTAGAGATGTTCAACCTACTGTTTTTCTCCCATCACATTCATGATAGTCACCACAGGTGACACTGCCAAAAGGCAGAGTGAAAAAGATTACACAGTCAGTAGACAAACAATGCAGATACTTAGATTGTGAAATACAGAAGCAGGTAGACAAATTCCTAAATTGTCCACAATTTAGATTCCTATGACATATTTAACATATTTATTACAACTATATGAAAACTATATTCCAATCAATACAAATTAAAATCATAGAATTTCTCTGTGATTATTTTATTCATTATCATGCAAGAAAAGAAATGTAGTAAATGCGGCAGTATGAAGAATGCAGAAAATTATCAGAAAAGTCATTAGAATCCAAGAAATGAAAAAAGAGAATTAAAAATGCAGCAATATTGACCTTTTTTGAGGCCTTGATGTATAGGCTTATCAAATCTTCTAGTGAAGAGAGAGTATAATTACTTCTTTGCAAATTGCCTTTCGATATTATTTTTAATTTTATTGTCAAGTTAACTCAATATAGCTTAGCACAAGACATTTGTATGTATTCCCAAGTAAACCTTTTCTTATCTCTGTTAAGACTTGAGGCTGGATGCGGTGGCTCACACCTGTAATCCCAGCATTTTGGGAGGATGAGGCAGAAGGATCACAAGGTCAGGAGTTCAAGACCAGCCTGGAAAATATGGCGAAAACTCATCTCTACTAAAAATACAAAAGTTAGCTGGGCATGGTGGCAGGTGCCTATAGTCTCAGCTACTTAGAAGGCTGAGGCAAGAGAATGCTTGAACCTGGGGGGTGGAGGTTGCAGTGAACTGAGCTCATGCCACTGCACTCCAGCATGGACAACAGAGCAAGACTCTGTCTCAAAAAAAAAAACCAAACAAACTTGAATTTAAAGAACTCCTTTTCACTTTTAAAGCATGTCACAAATTCAGAGGATCAAAAACAAGATGGATAAATGTCAGTACAGGATAATAAAAAATAATGTTCATAGATAAAAAAATAAAGGTGGGAAAATATGAACAATACAACCCATAGCCAAATGACAAGTTTCTATTTATAATCTTTATATTCATAACAAATTTATAAGCTTTATAATATAATCTTTAAAAACTGATATTTATAATAATCTTTAAACATATTTATATTTATAATCTTTAAAAACTGATAAGAAAAGGAACAAAAGTTTATCTAAAGTGGGCAAAATAAATAGGCATGTAACTACCAGCATTAAACACACATACACACATTGAAATGTGCTAAACATCCCTCATAATTTAATAAAATGCAATTTAAAAGTAATAATGTGGTAGGTGTTTCCACCTAGCAATTTTCAAAATAAAAGTAAAAAGTTTTATAATGCAAACTATTGGTGAACGTGATGTGAAAACAGACACTTTCACACAGTGAGATTTGCATTTTGAACAGCGACTTTGGAAGGCAATCTGACAATATCTGGCAGATTCATTAAGTCAACAAGCATTTCAGAGTACCCCTTTTTTCCAAACACATTCCAAGTCAGGAAATTACATCAGAAAAAAAATAGTGAGCAAGCCAAATTTCAATTCCATTCCATTCCAGGGATGGCAGATAGGTGATAATCAAATTAGTACTTTGTTTTAATGTATTAAATGTTTAAGGTCAAATGTACTTCATCAGCTGGTAACAAGTACTAACTATAAGTACTACTGGCAAGTGCTGGGGTAAGATGGTTGTCACTGTGAGGGTGACTTTTGGTTAGAGATCTGGAAGAAGAAAGCAAATATTCCATGAGGACATGGGGAAGGAACGATTCACTTTTAAAGGCAGGCTGGACAAAGTTTCTGATTATAGACCTTGTCTAAAATGCTTTTGGGGAAAACAAGAATCACAATATATTTTGGAAAATAAAAGGGAAAATAAGGAGAGGAGGTAGACAGACAAAGGGAGAGAAAAAACATCATGCAGAGTTTTGTACGTTATTGTAAAGACTGACATTTATGAGGTGGAAAGCCATTGAAAATTTTGAGAAGATGAATGGCATGATCTTAGGTTTTGGCTTATAAACTAACTCTGGTTGAGAATAACTACAGAGTAATAAGAACAGATGTGGAGTAAGATGAGTTAGGAGACTATTGCAATAATTCAGGTCACAAAAGGTGGATGCTTGGGCATATTTTTCATGTAATGCCAACAATATATACTGATAAGAATGTTGCAGGGTATAAGAGAAGAGAGGGATTGCAGATGACAAAGTTGCTGGCATGAGTGACCAGAATATTAAAGATCATTTACTGCAAATCGGGTTTGCAGTGTGACAGTGTGATGGAACGTGGAGTCAGTCCGCTGTTCATTTTAAGGTCACCAAGAGGAGATGTCAATTGCATAATGGAAGCCTGAGGATCAGAGAAGAGGTTAAGACTGAGATATTAATCTAGGGGCCATTAGCTTTCAGATTATATTAAAAGTATAAGGATGTATGAAATGATAAAAGGTGAGTTTTGACATTGAGAGGTGTCAGACAGCCCTCGACACAAGGGTTTGTTAAAAAAAAAAAAAAAAAAAAAAAGATGTCAGAGATGCCATGGGGGAGAAGACTTAAGGAAAGTGCTGTAGGAAAGACACCAGAAAAGGATGGTGACATGGCAACAATTTAAAGAGATAATACTTAAAATATTGTCTGCGGTAATATCAAAATTGATACTGGATTTAGCAACACTAATGTCATTGTGACCTTAATAAGCATAACTTCAGCGTTTTGATGGGGAAAGATATGATTGGTGTGGACTGCATTCAAGGGAGGATGGAAGGAGGTGAATTTTAATTTTACATACAGAGTTTGCTGTAATGGGGAAATTGGCAGAGATATTTGTAGGTAGAGAATCAGATAAGTTGGTAGAAGTGATGGTTTAAACTTGTGGAAATAGGACCCAATTCTTCCTAATTTTTCAGTGAACCAGAAAGAGAAATATTCAGATGAGAATAAAGGCAGAAAAAGATGTGTTGGTAGTATCAGGAGACACTTTTAAGCAATAAAATATGAGCATAGCTACATCTGGAAAACATATTCATCTTCCCAAGAAGAATCTTGGTAGCTACAGAGATGAAGCTACAGAGGTGTTAAATATATAGAAGCCCCCAGGGGCTTAATCCTATGAGCTTAACTCCTAATCCTGGGGTCCTCTCTGTATTTAACATCTTAAATTGCTTGGGGGCCAAGCATTGTCATTTGGGGTGCTTTATTATTAGAATTGATATTAGAGTTGTTAATGGTAGTGTGAATAATTAAGAGAGTAAAAAGGGGCATTGTATATTTTTTCTAACAGATTATCTTCAGAGCAATTTTGCTTTTAACATTGGGGTACATAGATAATATTTATATTTTTTTCGATTCACGTAAAATTAGAATTTCTGTATTTTACATGAGAGAGAATATTGAGATGGTGTATATACTCCAAAAAAATGTAGAAAAGGGCATTGTATATTTTTTCTAACAGATTTTCCTCAGACTAATTTTGCTTTTAACATTGGGGTACATAGATTATATTTATTTTTTTTGTAACCGTGTAAATTTAGAATTTCTATATTTTACATGAGAGAGCATATTGAGATGGTGTATATACTCCAAAACAGAGTAGAAAAGGGCATTGAATATTTTTTCTAACAAATTATAATCAGAGCAATTTTGCTTTTAACATTGGGGTATATAGATATTATTTATTTTTTTTATAACCATGTAAATTTAGAATTCCAATATTTTACATGAGACAGAATATTGAGATGGTGTATATACTCCAAAAGTATGTAGAAAAAAGCATTTTATATTTTTTCTAACAGATTATCTTCAGAGCAATTTTGCTTTTAACATTGGGGTACTTAGATAATATGTATAATTTTTGTAACCGTGTTAATTTAGAATTTCAATATTTTACATGAGAGAGCATATTGAGATGGTGTATATACTCTAAAAGGGAGTAGAAAAGGGCATTGTATATTTTTCCTAACGGATTATCTTCAGAGCAATTTTGCTTTTAACATTGGGGTACATACATAATATTTCTCTATTTTTGAAACCGCGTAAATTTAGAATTTCAATATTTTACATGACAGAGCATATTGTGTTGATGTATATACTCCAAAAAAGAGTAGAAAAGGACATTGTATATTTTTTCTAGCAGACTATATTCAGAGTAATTTTGCTTTTAACATTGGGGTACATAGATAATATTTATATTTTTTGTAACCACGTAAATTTAGAATTTAAATATTTTACATGAGAGAGCATATTGAGATGGTGTATATACTTCAAAAGAGAGTAGAAAATGGCATTGTATTTTTTTTTAACATTATTTTCAGAGCAATTTTGCTTTTAACATTGGGGTACATACATAATATTTATATTTTTTGTAACCGCGGAAATTTAGAATTTCAACATTTTACATGAGAGAGCATATTGAGATGCTGTATATACTCTAAAAGAAAATAAAAAAGGGCATTGAATATTTTTTCAAACAAATTTTCTTCAGAGGAATTTTGCTTTTAACATTGGGGTACATAGATAATATTAATATTTTTCTGTAACCACGTAAATTTAGAATTTCAATATTTTACATGAGAGAGCATATTGTGTTGGTTTATATATTCCAAAAGAATGTGAATAAAAGCATTGTATATTTTTTCTAACAGATTATTTTTAGAGAATTTTTCTTTTAACATTGAGGTACATAGATAATATTTATATTTTTTTGAAACTGCATACATTTAGAATTTCTATATTTTACATGGCAGAGCGTATTGAGTTGGTGTATATACTCCAAAAAAGAGTAGAAAAGGGCATTGTATATTTTTTCTAACAGAATATATTCAGAGCAATTTTGCTTTTAACATTGGGGTACATAATATTTATATTTTTGTAACCACGTAAATTTAGAATTTAAATATTTTACATGAGAGAGCATATTGAGATGGTTTATATACTTCAAAAGTGAGAAAAAATGGCGTTGTATATTTTTTCTAACAAATTATTTCTTCTATTCGCATAAAATTATAATTTCGGTATTTTACATGTGAGAGAATATTGAGATGGTGTATATACTTTCAAAGAATGTATAAGAAGGCATTGTGTATTTGTTCTAACAGATTATCTTCAGAGCAATTTTGCTTTTAACATTGGGATACATAGATAATATTTATATTTTTTTTATTTGTGTAATATTTGAATTTTGGTCCTTTACCTGAGAGAGAATTTTGAGATTGTGTATTTACTCCAAAAGAATGTAGAAAAGGGCATTGTATATTTTTTCTAACAGACTATATTCAGAGCAATTTTGCTTTTAACATTGGGGTATATAGATAATATTTATATTTTTTATAACCATGTAAAATTAGAATTTCAATATTTTACATGAGAGAGCATATTGAGATGGTGTATATAGTTCAAAAGAAAGTAGAAAAGGGCATTGTATATTTTTTCAAACAGATTAACTTCACAGCAATTTTGCTTTTAACATTGGGGTACATAGATAATATTTATATTTTTTCTATTCGTGTAAAATTAGAATTTCGGTATTTTACGTGAGAGAGAATATTGAGATGGTGTATATACTCCAGAAGAATTTAGAAGAAATCATTGTATATTTTTTCCAACAGATTATTTTCAGTGCAATTTTGCTATTAACATTGGGGTACATAGATCATATTTATATTTTTTTGTAACTGCTTACATTTTGAATTTCAATATTTTACATGAGAGAGCATATTGAGTTGGTGTATATACTTCAAAAGAGAGTAGAAAATGGCATTGTATATTTTTTCTAACACACTATATTAAGTGCAATTTTACTTTTAACATTGGGTTACATAGATAATATTTATATTTTTTGTAATTATGTAAATTTAGAATTTACATATTTTAAATGAGAGAGCATATTTAGATGGTGTATATACTCCAATAGAGAGTAGAAAAAAGCATTCTATATTTTTTTTAACAGATTTTTTTCAGAGCAACTTTGCTTTTAACATTGGGGTACATACATAATATATATATTTTTTTGTAACCGTGTAAATTTAGAATTTCAATATTTTACATGAGAGAACATATTGATTTGGTATATATACTCCAAAATAGAGTAGCAAAGGGCATTGTATATTTTTTCTCACAGATTATCTTCAGAGCATTTTGCTTTTAACATTGGGGTACATAGATAATATTTATATTTTTTGTAACCGCGTAAATTTAGAATTTATATATTTTACATGAGAGAGCATATTGAGTTGTTGTATATACTCCAAAAAATAGCAGAAAAGTACACTGTATATTTTTTTGACAGATTATATTCAGAGCAATTTTGCGTTTAACATTGGTGTACATAGATAATGTTTATATTTTTTTCTATTCGCGTAAAATTAGAATTTCGGTGTTTTACATCAGAGAGAATATTGAGATGGTGTATATACTTCAAAAGAATGTAGAAAAGGGCATTGTATATTTTTTTCTAACAGATTATCTTCAGAACATTTTGCTTTTAACATTGGGGTAAAAAGATAATATTTATATTTTTTGTAACCGCGTAAATTTAGATCTTCAATATTTTACATGAGAGAGCATATTGATTTGGTGTATATACTCCAAAAGATAGTAGAAAAGGGCATTGTATATTTTTTCTACCACACTATATT
This sequence comes from Callithrix jacchus, assembly GCF_049354715.1. Classification (NCBI taxonomy): domain Eukaryota; kingdom Metazoa; phylum Chordata; class Mammalia; order Primates; family Cebidae; genus Callithrix; species Callithrix jacchus. The sequence goes on along the minus strand of NC_133502.1, from coordinate 737,118 downwards.
AAGTGAAATTTTGCTTTTAACATTGGGGTACATAGATAAAATTTATATTTGTTGTAATCACTTAAATTTAGAATTTAATATTTTACATGAGAGAGCATAATGGTTTGGTGTATATACTCCAAAAGAGAGTAGAAAAGGGCATTGTATATTATTTCTAACAGATTATCGTCAGATCAATTTTGCTTTTAACATTGGGGTACATTAATAAATTTTATATTTTTTTCTATTCGCGTATAATTAGAATTTCAGTATTTTACATGAGAGAGAATATTGAGATGGTGTATGTACTCCAAAAGAATGTAGAAAAAAGCATTGTATATTTTTTCTAACAGATTATCTTCAGAGCAATTTTGCTCTTAACCTTGGGGTACATAGATAATATTTATATTTTTTTGTAACCGGGTAAAATTAGAATTTCAATATTTTACATGAGAGAGCATATTGAGTTGGTTTATATACTCCAAAAAAGAGTAGATAAGGGCACTGTATATTTTTTCTAACAGATTATTCTCAGAGCAATTTTTATTTTAACACTGGGGTACATAGATAATATTTATATTTTTTTCTATTCGCGTAAAATTAGAATTCCGGTATTTTACATGAGAGCGAATATTGAGATGGTGTATATACTCAAAAAGAATGTAGAAAAAAGCATTGTATATTATTTCTAACAGATTATCTTCAGAGCAGTTTTTCTTTAACATTGGGGTACATAGATAATATTTATATTTTTTGTAACCGCATAAATTTAGAATTTCAGTATTTTACAAGAGAGAGCATATGGAGATGGTGTATATACTCCAAAAGAGAGTAGAAAAGGGCATTGTATATTTTTTCAAACAGATTTTTTTCAGAGCAATTTTACTTTTAACATTGGGGTACATGGATTATATTTAGATTTTTTTTTTAACCGCATAAATTTAAAATTTCAATATTTTACGTGAGAGAGCATATTGTTTTGGTGTATATACTCCAGAAGAGTGTAGAAAAGGGCATTGTATATTTTTTCTAACAGATTATTTTCTGAGCAATTTTGCTTATAACATTGTGGTACATAGAACATATTTATATATTTTTGTAACAGCGTAAAGTTACATTTTCGGTATTTTACATGAGAGAGAATATTGAGATGGTATATATACACCAAAAGAGAGTAGAAAAGAACATTGTATATTTTTTCTAACAGAGTATCTTCCGAGAAACTTTGTTTTTTACATTGGGGTACATAGAGGATATTTATATTTTTGTCTAACCACGTAAATGTAATATTTCGGTATTTTCCATGTGAGAGAATATTGTGATTGTGTATATACTAAAAAAGAGAGTAAAAACAAGTATTGTGTATTCTTTCTAACAGAGTGTCTTCAGAGTAATTTGTTTTTTTACATTGACGTCAAAGGGAAATACTTACATTTTCTCTAACCACGTAATAATAGAATTTCCATGTTTTACAAGAGGTAATATGGAGATGGTGTATATACTTTAAAACAGAATAGAAAAGGGCATTGTATATTTTTTCTAACAGTATCTTCAGAGCAATTTTGTATTTAACGTTGGAGTACAAAGAGAATATTTATATTTTTAGTAATTTTGTGTTTAACGTTTGTGTTAAAAAAGAGTATGTATATATTCTGTAACTGCATAAAATTAGAATTTCTGTATTTTACAAGATAGAGAATATTGAGTCGGTGCATATACTTTAAAACATAGTAGAAAATTGCATTGTATATTTTTTCTATTAGAGTATCTTCAGAGTAATTTTTTTTAACATTTGGGTTAAATTCGAGTATTTATATTTTCTGTAACTGCTTAAAAATAGAATTTTTGTATTTTACAAGACAGCGAATATTGAGACGGTGTATATACTTTAAAATAGAGTAGAAAAGGGCCTTGTATATTTTTTTCTAACACAGTATCTTCAGAGTAATTTACATTGTGTGTGGGGAGCAAATTTTTCAAATTTCTTTGAACATATTCTCCCTCTCCTTTGTTTTTCTCTTTGCTCACTACTGAATCATTTTCAGGTTTCTTGATTTCTTATCTTTTCCCGATGAGCATTTTAGCTTCTGTCCACTTCTACTTTCAGAATTCTCCAGCTACCAAGACCCACCTCCTCGGTGAGTTGCTGGAGATTTTAGTAACAAAAATTTTCCGTGTCTCATTTATGTGACGTGCTTTCTTATCTTTATTCTATCAAGCTGGGTGAAATTACACAAAATACTTTATATCTTAGAACCAGTTTCCTCTCTGTAGAATGTAGCTAACCTCTATTCTGTGGTCACAAGGATCATCAAAATAAAAAATAATCATAGTTAATATGTGTGGCTTACTAACCATGTTCTAGAAACCATGTCAAGTGCTTTCTGCAGATGGTTCCACTTTTATTATACTATTGGAACTATCGTGAACCCTACTTCACAGACTACTAAATTGAGTGTCTGAGCTGCTAAGCCACTTGTCCAACGATATACAGCCAGTAAGTAACAGAATGAGGATCAGCATTTGAGATAGAAATAGTCTACACAAAATGTACTGTTACAGTGAAACTAGAGTGGTATCATCTCAGATAAGCATTCATGCCTGTTCGCTTATTGAATTGGCTGAATACATTAAATGCTTTCAGGAGAATGGGAGACATTGTTTAAATTTTCCCCAAAACCCAGAAGAACTCAAAAGTACTCATTGTCTTGGCCTTATTGGTATTTGACTATGAATACAATAGATCCCACAGAAGCAAGTCTAGTAGAGTGGCCTTGAAAAAAGGCTAGGATTTAGGAGCAGGTTTAGGCAACTCAAGCCTTCTCGGCTTCCATTTTCTCATCTGTACTTTCATCATTCTGATTTTTAAGAGCACCTTTGTTGAAAGTAAAGGTTCAGTGAAACAGCACAGATGAAGTCCTTCCTATTTGGTCTGGCAGGTAGTAGTTGCTCAACTCGTCTTGTCTATTAATGACGACCACAATGATAATAGTGGACTAATAATGAATTAATAAAATATGATTATGTAAGTTCAAATGAGTTTTGATCTCGCCCCTCTCCTCTGTTTCAGAGGCCGTATGGTTTTTATGTTCTACATTGTATGGTTTAACGTTGGTAGGTGGGGGATTTTGATAGACACATGATAAAATCAGAAGCCCCAAGACTTGTATTTTCATCACAGAAATGTATTACTTCCTTGAGTTGTGACCTGGAGAGAGTTACTTTGTCTAAGTTAACCTTACTTGTAAAAATAATCATAAATATACCTGCCCTTTCTCGTCATCTCAGCCTCTCCGCAGTCAGTGTGAGGTACCATTGGTATAGTGTATATGAAGGGGTTTGCAAACTCTGGAGTGCTGTATGTATGCTATTTTGCCTCTTCAATTGTGAGTGGTGTTTTCCCATTCTCCTTAAATGACCCAACAGTACGCTCTTGGTAAAATAAATGCATTTGTGCATGAACATTTGGCAAATAATAAGAGCTGCATTTGCAAGAATTTTTCCCTTGAACAGCCAAGTGAGCCACTATGAGCTGCACTGTAGCAGTGACATTTACAATAATTTTTTCAGAAGAGCAATTGCCAACTTGCCTATTTGACTAGTATGGAGTACCATACGTTGTTTAGGGTGATGAGATCAGTAAACCAGCAATTTGGTAGAGCCATCAGAGAAGAGGATGAAAAGAAATGAATATCTGAGATTCTGAGTTTCCAATCAGATCAAGAAAAAGAAGCCTATAAGAATAGGTCCCATTTATTTGGGGGAGAAACATACACCACTTTGTATGGAGGCTTCATTTTCTAGGAATATTTTCTAATGCTTTCAAAAACATTGTGATATATGTAGGACTATTTCCATTTTACAGATGAGAAAACTGAGGCTATGAGGTTTAAGTCACTAGTCTGCTCCTTCTTACATTCTGGTTTTTAGAAAATGGTGCCACCACCTATCCAGTCACACAAGCCAAAGTCCAATGAGTAAGCTTTGGTTTATCCCTTTCTCTCTCACTTCTCATATCCAACTTACCATTCAGGCCTGCTGATTTTAGTTCTTAAATATCCCTTAGCTTCTGTTTTTCTTTTCCATTGAAATTCTCATTGCAGCCCTTCTGTGTATTACCTCCTGGCCTTCCACCTGTGTGTCTGTGTCCATGTTGTCTCTAGTCTGTCCTCCACATAAGTCAGACCATGCCCCATACCTCCCAGTTCTTCTTAGAATGAGGACAAACCTCCTCACCACAGCCACAGTCTTCTTTCCATTTCTCTGTCCTCATGGCGTGCCCCTCCTCTCTGCTCTGCACTGCAAAGACTCAGCATCTTGTACTGGCCAAGGTCCAGGTCCCTCTGCACCACATATTTGCCAGGAATGCCAGATCATTCTTACTTTGCCCACTCATGCTTCTGATCTCAGTCCCTCCCTAGGGGAAACCTTTCCTGACCTTTGTAACTAAAGCAAAGCCTTCTCCTGGGTGCTCTCATTGTTCCAGAGACCTGCCTGCACAGCACTTGTACCAGTTAAACCTTTACATTAACTGGAGTGACAGATATGTTAGTGTCCACTGCTGCCTCGCAGGAATAAAGCCAGAAAAGGTAAGGCTCTATCTGTGTGCATTTCTACAGTCTAGTGTGCTTAGTGAGATATTGTTTAAGAAGAATGAGTTGGACATGAAAGCATGGCTAGAAAGTGATCGATTGAGGATTTAAACATACTTCTTTCTGGTTCTAGAGAGTTGGCTGCTAACACTATTCACTTTGGGGCAGTGACATTTTAGGACTGATAAGGGTACTTTTTGCTAAGATCAAATATATTTTGGGTCTATCAGATGAAGTTTGATAAAAGTGGGTTATTAATAACCCACTAATAAGCAGAGCTGCCTGATCAAGATTTCCAGATTTTGCATCAAAGAGAAAAGTAATAAAAGTGGGCTGATGGGAGGGGAAGGAGGGCTGAAAAGTGAAGCAGGAACAGCTATTTCTATAGTGCCCTTGACCCTGCCTTTCTCTGTTCTTCACTCTGGCTGAAATTGACCACCCTGAGTGCATTCAGATAATGATAAATTATCTCTGTCACACTGTGTGTGTGTGTGTGTGTGTGTGTGTATGTGTGTGTGTGTGTGTTTGGCTATGTACTAAAGAGGCAGCTTCTGTGAATAAATGAAGCCTTGTAATTAAGGAATTTGTTGTAAATGGCAAGATGCATTGGTGCTTGGTCCTTCGTACTCCTCCCTGAGGCCACATTTTCTTGAACTGGCTTGTATTTGCCACTGACACTACTAGCAGCAGGATGGAGGGGAGGAAGGGAGACACCAGGTGTTGCAATGCTTAGTGCCTGCTTTCAGCTTTGCTACAAACTAAAACACTGACTGACTTTGGTTAACCTCCTAACCTCTGTGAGCCTCAGTTTTTTCATCTGAAAAAATCAATGATGGTTTGAATTTCTTCCGAATATGACATTTAGTTATCTCTCTCTCCATTGTGGAAGCACTGGGAGCTATTGTTCTCCTGTCTCTGGTGGCCGTTATGACTTCTGCATTATCAAGGGGCCCTCTCTAACCTAAATAACCCCCCAAAGAAATTAAGTTTGTAATCATTTCTGCCTGGTAAGCAAAATGACAAGAGAAAAGAGCTAGTGGTCAATAGCCCTGTGGATGGCAAATTAATGGGATCTGTGCAAACAGTTGCTTACATAGCCATAATTTGCCTTTCGTTTTCCTTTGCAACTCAGAAAAAAGTGAATAATTTTCAAAGAGCCTCTCATTGAACATATTTTTTAAAAAATGTCATTGGCAAAAGGGGCACTTGGTTGCTTGATTGCCATATATCTCTGAGTATGTGGAACAGTTATTTTTAGCTGGGGGTAATTAGCTGAGAAGAAAGCTGCAGAATCTTGGAGGCAGAAGAATCTTTGTATGTCTTATGTTGGCATGGAGAAAGCAAAGCGAAAGGGCAGAGTATAAAAGGTCGTTAAATAACTACATAAGGGGTCAGCTGCATTTCCTCTGGCTACTCAGAGGTGAGGACCTAAAGCAATGGAGACAACATTTTGGGTGGGAATGTGTTAGCAGGGTCTAATTAGTTTACCCAAGAAAAGCAAAAAAGAGAAAGGGCTAAAAATATGTAGATTGTAAAATTCATGGCTTCATTTGCTCTTCTTTGCCTTTGAAACCTTTTTAAAACCTTATAGTAGAACAATTTATAATCTTTGAAGCCTTTTTGCTACCACTCTTGTCAGCTTGTCTAAGGCCACAGTAACTTATCAGCTACTGGGGAAAGTTGTTTAAACTCTCTAAGCCTCCTTTTTTCCCACTGGTTCACTTAGAGGCACTAATTCCTGATTTTTCTGCCTGAGTTATTGTTTTTCAGATCCCATAATTGTTTGCATATGTGCTCTATAAGATGCGTCACCTAGCACACATTGTGGGCAACCTCAGGTGTAGAAGTTAGGACATCTTTGTGCCTGGATTTGGCTGTTACTAAAAAGACGGAACGGGGAGGAAAGGCAGAGTAGACTACTGTAGAATTTTTCTGGATTCTTTTGGTTTCTCCAGAAAATGATACTGTTCTTATATTTAAAGATAACTATCTGCCTAGGCATATTGAAATTCTAAGGTTGACACCACTTTGCATTGATCCTAGGGCAGGGTTTCAGGATTGCTGGAGCAGCATCATCCTTTTACAGTATAGATTTCAGTCAGCAGGCTGGTCATGGCCTCCTCAGTGTGCAAGAATCTTCTTACTGATGGTGGGCGTCAGTGGGCTGGACTCACAGTTTCCATCTCTTAGGCTGGGCAGGCCCATGGTGGCAATGGTAAAAATTTCATGGGAACATACATCAGAAGTAATAAGAAATCCATCTTCTTAAAGCCTTCATAGGAGATTTCCTGAAGATTTATAAAAGGCACTTCATTGATCAAATGACTCTGATGTTTCCCCTCACTGGAAGAAATTCAGGTCACCAGCCCATTTAAAATCATTGTGTTCTCCTTTTGCAGTAACCTCTGCTCATATAATTTCTTTATGGCATATTATATACTATTAACTTAATATCCTGATTAGTGGAGCTAGCAAACACTCAGTATCACTATAAACTGCAGTATCATAACTGACTTCCTTTAAAAATCATCTAATGTTTCTTTAAAATCACTGGTGCTTTTGTAAAGTAGTTCATATGTAGGAATATGAACATTGTATCATGCTGGAAAATTATTTGAATTCTTTTTCATTTAAAACCTATAGCTTTCTATTTAATCTAGCTTTCACAAATATTTCATTTTCCCACTATAGACAAATCGAGTTTAGAGATAAATGTAAAGTCACTCATAGCTCCATCCAAAAGTCAACAACTCTTAATATCATTATTTTTGTTCTTGTTCTCAGTATTTTTGCTGAATCTATGTTTTGTAGAGTTTCATCATATGTCAGATAAAACTGCATATATATGAGTTTTAAAATAATACATTTTTATTGTCATAAATGAAATACATATTTAATATGGTATGATTAGGACATATAGAGAGATATAACAAAGAAAATTAAAGTCATTTAAAATCTTACCAAATCTAATAACCACAAACCTTTCGATGTATTTTCTCAGAATACTTTTTCCTATGCCTTTTATATTTTTCTTTATTATCAAGTACTTCAAGCGTATAGAAAAGACAGAAAATCATATAAGCAGCAATGGAAAATTTTAAAATATGGGTATTTTTCTTCATGTGTTTCAGATTGTTTAGTTTTTGTTGTCCTTTGCCCTCCCCACGTGTCCCTTTATTTTCCTGGCAAAACAAAGCATTACAGATATAGTTGCAGCTTCCTATACTCCATTTTATTTTTCTAAAACTTACTGATATTGAAATGTCTACCTCTGGTCTACTTACTTTCCCTGCCGAATAATACTTTACCATATGGAAATACCACGATGTACAATTACATGCATAGTGCCATATACATTTGTTTACAGGTTTTTTGGGAAGAATCTCTCTTACTGTGTTCCCAGAAGAGGGATTGGTAAATTGTAGGGGATGCTTGTCTTCATTTTTACTATGAATTTCCAATTGTTTAAAGTAGTTGTAACAATTTTTATTCCCACAGGAAATGTGGGGAAACTTGTTTTGTGTTTAGCTTCACTTGATATTTCTAGGCTTTTACTTTTTGTTTGCCAATCTTATGAATGTAAAATGGTATGTTTTAATTTATATTGTGCACAGACTTTATTATTCGGGACACATATAACCTTTCTCATGCACAACTGCCATGGATTTGTTTTCAATTTAACTCATTTATTACGCACGGAAAATTGTGAGGTTTCTCAAAGATGGCGATGAGAACTGCTGATGAATTTGCTGCATTAGATCCACCCTCTCCAGCTCTGGCCCTCTAGTGTCAGTATTTCTGCCTTCCATTTATAGTGCTTTCTCTTTTCAGGTTCTGGGAACATTCTGGCTGTAGAAATCAGTTGCAGTAATTGGAAGGACTCTTATTAAAGTGAGTTACTTGTCTTCTTACCTAGTAATTAATGCAGACTGTAAAATATATTTATGAAAAAATTCAAGCTATATACAAAACCAGACACTACCAAAGCATATACAAAGTTCATGATCCCTTTTATTTTTCTCTTCTTCCTCTTCCAATATATAATCACTTGTAGAGAGCCCCTACTATTTCCTTTGTATTTATGTTTATGTCCAAATGCAATAGATATTCTCTAACATATCTCCTTGGATCCATGAGAAGAAGGTGAATGTAATTTTTAAAAATGAATATTATATCTCTACATCAGCACAGTATTGCATTATACGGAAAGAGAAAGAATCTAACTCTTCCATGGACATTTAGGTTGCTTGTAGTTTTCTATTATTTTAAACAATGTTGTGGAAAACATTCTTGTAAATGTCTTTGAACATCGATGTGAAAATTGTCTTAGGAGATATTTGTAGAAATGCTATTTACATGGTCTTTTTTGCCTACTTTATTAATTTTTATTTAGAACATTTTATAGAACTTTAGGAATTGGTGACTTCTAAGTAGGTGTAAAACACAGTACCGGGCCAGGCATGGTGGCTCACGCCTGTAATTCCAGCACTTCAGGAGGCCGAGGCACGTGGATCATGAGGTCAAGAGATCGAGACCATCCTGGTCAACATGGTGAAACCCCATCTCTGCTAAAGATACAAAAAATTAGCTGGGCATGGTGGTGCGTTTCTTTAGTCCTAGCCACTTGGGAGGCTGAGGCACGAGAATTGTCTGAACCCAGAAGGCGGAGCTTGCAGTGAGCCGAGATCACGCCATTGCACTTCAGCCTGGGTGGCATGAGCGAAACTCCGTCTCAAAAAAAAAAAAAAAAAAAAAAGAGAACACAGTACCTGAATTCTCTGAGCTTTATGTTCTGTTTGAAGCAGGGGAAGTGACAGTAACTACCTGTTAGGGTGATTTTGAGGATTAAATGAGATACTGTGTAAGAAGTTTATAGCATGGGTTTTGGATCACAGCAGAGACTAGAAAGTTCAGTTTTGCCTCCTCTTAGTCGGTCCCGAACCCCAATATACTTTTGGATATTTTTTCAGCACAGATTTTAGAGTTTGATAGAAATAGAATCATATTGTGATCACTCCATATGTAAGGTTTCTTTTAGTCAAGAAAATGTTTTTGATATTCAGCCATGTTGTTGCACATGTCAATAGTTCTTTTCTTTTTTATCCTCCTATCTCAGGTCTTGGAAAAGGAATACTGCAAAAAAAATGAAACAATATTTCCACTTGTATTCGGTTTTGGTCTACAGTTGACATTGTTCTCAAGTATCTCTAACAGGTTCCCATGGAGAGAAAAATTTATTTTCTGTCCACAACATAACAGGAATTATAACAGATGCAGAAGGCCTACTAGCCCTGTGTGAAAATCATCATGTTGACTATATTTCTCAAAAGTTAAACACAGGTGTAGGGGCAGCTGTCAGTCTTTGTTTCCTCACTATCAATCCCACCACTTTTATTTTTTCATTTGGGGAAAAATAATAATGACTGTAAGAACAATGAAAAAATAACAAAAGGACAGTAAAAAGGTTGAATGCACTGGCTGTGGCAGGGAGCAATCAGAAATGGTTTGTTATTTGCCTTCACTTTATCAAAGTTGCTACGTGGACTCATTCTTACCCACCTGTTGGGTAGAATCTTTGATATTTTCTATTTCACTGAGCAATTTAAGCTATTAAGAAATTCTGTCTAGTTCAAAACAGGAGCAGAAAACCAAGCACCACACTTTCTCACTCATAATTGGGAGTCGAACAGTGAGAACACATGGACACAGGGAGGGAACAACACACATTGGGGCCAGTTGGGGGTCAGAGGAGGGTTAGACGGGGAGACCATTAGGACAAATAGCTAGTGCATGTGAAGCTTAAAACCTAGATGAACGGTTGATAGGTGCAGCAAAGCAACATGGTACACATATACCTATATAATAAACCTACACATTCTGCACCTGTATCCTGGAACTTAAGAAAAATCCTGTTTAGTTTAATTTCCAAACTCAAAAATCTCATTCAGCTGAAAACTTAACCCTTTTTTACATATTTTAACACATAAAATAATCAACAATGAAAACAGGTAGAGGTTGAGCATCTCTGATCCATAAATCCCAAAATCCAAAATATTCCAAGATCTGAAATTCATCCACATCGATGGCTGAGATAGCGACATGTGTGCTTTCTGATGGTTCAATGTATACAAACTTTGATTCGTGCACAAAATTGCTAAAAATATGTAAAATTTTATTTGCGTTATGTGTATGAGGTGTACATAAACATAGGTGAATTTTGTGTTTAGACTTCAGTTATATCTTTAAGAGATCTCTTTATGTATATGTAAATATTCCAAAATATGAAAAAAATTTAAAATCCAAAACACTTCTAGTCCCAAGGAATTCAGATAAGGAATATTCAACCACTACATCTAATAAGTCATGGATACTTTAAAATGAAATTTTAAAAGTATTTAAAGAGTCCAAAAGACATCAGGAGAAAAGGGACAGGACAAAAAGTGAGGAAGGGGATGCAAACAAAAACAAACAAAATAATGAAACAAATCATTAAATTGTAAGGTTGAATCCAATTACATCATTCAACCACTAATAAATCTATATTTAATAACGTTAAATGTTAATGAATCATACCACATACTCCAATTAAAGTGCAGAGATTGCCAGAATTGATTTAAAAAACCCACAAGACCCAGTGCTGTATATGAAATACACGCTTTGAATAGAAAAAAAAAGACAAATATACGTAGGTCTAAATAAGTACATCTGATTTTTTTTTAGACAGTGTCCTACTCTATCTCCCAGGCTGGAGTACAGTGGTGCAATCTCTGCTCACTGTAAACTCCGCCTCCTGGGTTCGAGCAATTCTCCTGCCTCAGCCTTTTGAGTAGCCGGGAATACAGAAACCTGCCACCACGCCTAGCTAAATGTGGGGGTATTTTTAAGAAAGCTGGGGTTTCACTGCATTGGATAGGCTTGTTCTAAACTTTTGACCTCAAGTGATCTACCTGCCTCAGCCTCCCAAAGTGCTGGGATTGCAGGTGTGAGCCACTGTACCTGACCCTAAATGAGTAAATTTAAAATGATATACTATGCAAACAGTCAGTAATGGAAGTGTGAAGAAGCTATATTAATACCAAATAAAATATGCTTAAGTCAAAACAGTATTTCCAAAGATAAAGACGGATATTTCATGAATACAGAAGAGTCATTTCATCAAAAAAATGAATTAAAAATAATTTGTGCGTCAATTTTCACAAAACAAAATTGAACTAAAGGAATAAACAAACAATCCACAATTTTTATTGGTGATTTTAATACCCATCTCCCAAGCAATTGATAGATAAACTAGACAAAATCTTAGTCAAGATGCAGATGACCTGAACAACACTCTCCACCATCTTAAACAAACCAATGGAAGACGACACCCAATAACCACAGAATACTGTATGTTTCAAGTACATGTAGTGTTCTCTAGGTTAGGTCACATGCTAGGTCGTAAAACAAGACTGAATAGATTAAATCAAATTGAATTCATGCAGTGTATGTTACCTGACCACAATAGGATTAAAACAGAAATTAACAATAAGAGAACTAGAAAAGCTCCAAGTACTTGGAGATTAATTATAATACACAAGCCCAAGAAGAAATCAAAAGGTAGAATATAAAATATTTTATTCTAAGGGATAATCAAAATACAACATGTCAACACTTATGAATTACAGCTATGGGAGTTCCCAGAGGGAAGTATAGCTGTACATGCTTATACTGCAATAGAAGAAAAAGAGCAAGGTCTAAATTCAATGACGTAAATGTTCACCTAAAGAAGATTGAAAACACACACACACACACACACACACAGCAAAGAAAACTCCAACGAAGTATTAAGAAGGAAACAATAAAGGTAAAAGTGCAGAGATAAACCAAATTGAAGACAGACAAAATAATAGAGAAAACTAACAAAGCAAAGAAGCTGGTTGTTTTAAAATATCAACATGAATAAACCTTAAGCTACTCTGATCATGAAAAAAAAAGAGAGGAAACACAAATGGTCAGTATCAATATCAGAAGTGAAAGCGAAGTAAAACTATCACTACAGATCCTGCAGACGTGAAAAAGATAATAAGAGACTATCATAAACAACGTCATGGTGACAAATTCTGCAACTTAGATGAAATGAACAAAGTATCTCAAAAATACCACAAAAACTAACACAAATTTTGCAGAAAATGTGTCTGGGAAAATTAAAAGATACATTAAACAAAAGAATATGCAAGCCACAGCCTGACAGAAAATGGTCATAAATCTATTTTCAGTAAAGAGCCTGATTTCCAGAATATAGAAAGCAGTTTTATAACCTGAAAATAAGGCTGGGCACAGTGGCTCACACCTGTAGTGCCAGTACTTTGGGAGGTCGAGGAGGATGAATGGCTTAACGCCAGAAGTTTGAGACTAGTCTGGGCAACATGGTGAGACCCTGACACGTAGTATAAGTACAAAAAAATTAGCCTTGTATGTTGGCTAATATTAATACAAAAAGTTAGCCTGGTATCAGCTAATTGGGAGACTGAGGTGGGAGGATCGCTTGAGCCCAGGAAGCAGAGGCTGTAGTGAGCCAAGATTGCACCATTGCCTTCCAGCCTGGATGACAGAACAACTAAAAGAAAAAAGATAACAATTACTGTTTAGAAGGGGAAAAAATTTGAGGAGCCACTTTGCAAAGATAATATACAAGTGGGACAAAATGGTTAACATCAAGGAAATGCAGATTAAAACCACAGTGAGATACTACTACACACCCCACAAAATAACTAGGTTGGGAAAGACTAAACACCAAATGTTGGCAAGAATACAGCACAACTATAACTATTGCTAATGGGACTATAAAACAGTACAACTACTTTGTCAAATTTCTGGAATTTCCTTATAGAACGAATATACATCTCATCTATAATAAATTTCCGATTTAGGAATTTACCCCAATTAGTGAAAATACATGTTAATAAAAATACTTATAGAAGACCACAATAGCTTTACTCATAATAATCAAAAGTTGAAAATATTTCTGGTGACCACAAATAGAGGATCAGGTAGCGAACTACGTTATTTCATAGCATGAAATACTACTCAGCAATAAAAATGAAAAAGATACTGATATGTGTAACCTGACTGATAAATATAAAAATTATTTTGTGGACTGAAGGGAGCCTTATATATAGGGTTATCACAACATGATTCAATTTACGTGGAATTTCTAAAGTTGGCAAACTTAGTCTACAATGAAAAAAATCCAAAAAATCCAAGGGTACAGAGCTGGAGACTGAGACAGGTCATGAGGAAACTTTCTGGGATTGTATTAGTCCGTTTTTTCACTGCTGATAAAGACATACGTGATACTGGGTACTTTATTCAAAAAAGGTTTAAGGGACTCACAGTTGCACCTGGCTGGGGAGGCCTCATAATCATGGCAGAAAGTCAAAGGGACATCTTACATGGTGGCAGACAAGAGAGAAATGAGAAACAAGCAAAAGGGCTTTCCTCTTATAGAAGCATCAGCTCTTGTGAGACTTATTTACTATCACAAGAACAGTATGGGGGAAACTGTCACCATGATTTAATTCTCTCCCACCAGGTCCCTCCCACAACATGTGGAAATTCTGGGAGCTACAATTCAAGAAGAGATTTGGGTGAGGACACAGCCAAACCATATCAGGGATTATAGTAATGTTCTTTATTTGATAGAGTTTTGGGTTACACATATGTATACTTTTGTCAAAATTCGGTAAATACATACTTAAAACTTTTGCATTTCATCATTTGTAAACTTTACACCTAAAGGAAAAAAAAGGTACCAAATTCTAGTTAATGCACGTTGAGTTACTGATGTCTGCAATTTATTTTAAAATGCCTAAAAACTATAATAAATTACTGGATGGATAGAAAGATGGATCTATGGATGGACATGAGATAAAACAAGACTCCAAGTTGGTGAAGATACAGTTAAAGTGTTCACTGTAAAGTTTTTTCAACTTTGCTGTACGTTCATAAATGTTCATAATAAAATATCAATGAAAACAATTTTCATCCCTCCTCCTCTGTGACAGCCTCAGCCTGAGAAACCCACAGTGGGAAGGGAAAGGAGGGCAGTGTGTTTGGTTATGACCATCCACACTCACTCCTTCGCAGTGGTTTCTGGCTCTTCTAGGGTTGGCTAGGGGCAGAGAGAAAGGAGAGACAGAGGAACAGATAGGGCCTTATTGAATAGGTCAGCTGTATTATGGTGTCACATTTTAGGAGCAGGCATGCAGTTTTGGGCCCTTTCTCATGCGTTCCTGAGAAATTCTCCTGGTAGGGATCTCTGACAGCAGTTCACTACCTCAGGTAATACAGTTTCTAGGAAGCCACTAAGAGCCCTCCTACCACCTGCCTCTGGGGGTCCTGGGCAGCCTCTTCCTTACCCCTGGCAGGAAGCTTTTCAGGGCAGCGTCCTCCTTAAAATCAATGGTTTTCTCTATTATGGAATTCCTATTTGGCCCATATAAAACATGCAAACACCTTTGTTTGGCTTAACTTGAAGTACGGGCCACTCCCAGCTCCAGTCTTTATCGCTTCTATCTGCCCCATTATTTCAACTTGGCCACAGCCTTTTGCCTTTGGATTGTATTCAGATGGGATAGCAGTTCCCGAGTTCTCCAGCCTTCAGGGACGTGAGCTAATCAGTTTGAATGGTTAATTAGAAGTTCCTGTTCAGGCAGCTCATTAGCTTTAAAATGAAGCAGCAGCATTTTCCCATCCATGAGAATTGGGTGAGGAGGGAGTTCATACAACACACAACCCTTTCAAAAGTCTTCAGTGTAATTTAAAAAAAATGCCCAGCGTGGTGGCTCACATCTGTAATCCCAGTACTTTGGGCAGCTCAGGTAGGCAGATCATAAGGTCAGGCTTTGGAGACTACCCTGGCAAACATGGGGAGACCCTGTCTCTACTAAAAATTCAATAATTAGCTGAGTTTAGTGGTGGGCCCCTGTAATTCCAGCTACTCAGGAGGCTTAGGCAGGAAAATCACTTCAACCTGAGAGGCAGAAGTTGTAGTGAGCCGAGATCATGCCACTGCACTCCAGCCTCGGGAACAGAGCAAGACTCTGGCTTAAAAAAGAGAATTTTTAGTCCTGTCCTATAAAGGTAAGAGGTAGATAATAACCTATTCTGGCAAAACTGGTTCTTGCCCACACCATTTGAAAAGTCTAGAACCTGATTGTAAATGAAAGGATTCTTGACAACTACTGTTTGGCGCTTGATCTTTGACTCCAATGCCAAACTTGGAGAAGACAGCATGTTTCCACTTTTCTGAAAACAGTAGCTAATCTGTGCTTCCCTTTGCTGTCTCGAGTATAGTAAAACATTTATGAGGTACAGAGGCTTGCAGAAAAGTATTTTAGAAGTGGAGTCAGAACTCTACTGTGGAAAGGGGGCTGAGAGAATCATGAATCCTATTCCTTCTCTTGCCAGAGGAGACTCAGATTTGTGATGTGGTTTCTCTGGGTAAACATGAGTAAGTAACAGAAGAGATCAGTAAAACTCTGGTCCACTGCTTAGAAATTAGTGTTTTATGACCTCCCCTCTGCCAGGGAAATAAGCATGAAGACAGCGCTTTTCCTCCCACTATTTTTAAAACTCAGATGAGCAGGTGTTCTATTGCTCCACGTGGTGCGCTTTTGAACTGAGAGGGACTGAGCACGGAGAAGCCAGAGTAGCACTTCCCCCACCCCGGGCCACCTGAAACTCATCATGCTGCTTTCTTTGGAGTGGCTGCCCATTTAAAAGAAGACTGAAGGGGTTTTATTTGGCTCTGTGATTCTGTTGGAAGGAGGCCTGAGTAAGGTTGAGCTGAGGTTGCAGAGGAAAGGGGCCGTTTGTCCTACAACCTGAACAAAACAGAACTATGATGAAGCAGCATTGTCCATCTGAGGTAATACCCTGTGTGAGCACTGCTCAGTACCAAGCTTGGATTTTCTAATCTTTTCAGGCAGATTCGTGGGAAGAAAAACACCAGCCGAGGTATAAAGAGAAAAAGAGTCTATTTACAAAGAAATAGGAAAACAAAAGTTTATTTACAAGGATACCTAGAGACGCTCACAAACTTCAACACCGGCAATAAAGCAGCACGGGTTTACACAAGTCCAAACCAAATCACCATCGAAGCTCAGTTTGGCTTCTGCTAAACAATCTTTTATACTTTGTAAAACAAAGAAGGGTCAAGTCAGGACACTGTCCATGTCTTCATCATGTAACTAACATCCTTGAGGTGTTTACCAAAAATTGGATCAGGGAACTGGCCAGGTTCCAGGTCCGGCTCTGAAGAGCCTTTTTTTGCATTGGGAAAATTCTGAGCTCGGAATACTCCCAATGATAAGGAAATGAAGACAACATAAAGTCTGTCCATGACTTGTAAATTTAATTAACTCCTTCTGTTCCATTACATACCCAAGGTATGTTGCCTCATGTCAAGAAAATCAAGGACATGAATACACATGGAGTGAGGTTAAGAATGGAGGTTTTACAGGCAAAAGAAGAAAAGAGAACATCTCTTCTGCAGAGAGAGGGGCTTCTGAGTGTGTTTTCTGGTGAACTGCACAAGGTTTTATAGACTTGTTGAGGAGGTGGTGTTTGATTTACATAGGGTCCAAATATGGGTTGGACCAGGTGAGAGCTTTACATAGCTCATGAAGAAGCTGGCTATCCACCCTAATCTTCTTATGCATATAGGTTTTCTACTTGGCCAGTGCATGTTGTCTGTCCCTTACTGCACTTGTGGTTGATAAAGAAAAAGGAAGATGGAGCCGTCAGGTTGAGCATGCCTGGCACCCAAGTAGCCTCCTATTGTTACAGCTGCTGGCATTCGCCTGTGCAAGCTTCCAGCTTGCTTGTCTATGTCTGCAGCTCGATTTTACAGGCCGCTCTTTGTTAGAAATGGTTTTGGGGCTGCTTTTTATTCAAAGGGAAACCTTACCAAAGACTTCCTTACCCTCAATCTCTGACTAAATACTTTCTTTAGAACTCCTGTATCAATGGGACTTCTGGATTACAGTTGAAGTAGTTTTGGCTGATCATCAACTCTGCCTCCACTTAATAGTGAATGCTTTTATTTTCTATGTTTCAAGGAGGGTCTCTTTGCTTCTTGCCCTTCTTCAGAATAGCAGTGTGGAAATTGCATTTAAGAACACCTGTTGGGCAAAGTGGCTCACACCTGTAATTTTACAAATTTAGGAGGCTAATATGGGAAAATTGCTTCAGGCCAGGAATTTGAGAGCAGTCTGGGCAACATAGCGGTACCCCATCTCTCAAAAAAAAAAATTACTGGGTGTGGGGATGCATACCTGCTGCCCTGTTGGCCCAGCTTCTGTCAGGAGGTCATAGCAGAAAGGTCACTTGAGCTCAGGAGTTTGGGGCTGCAGTGAGCTATGGTCATGCCACTGTACTCCAGCCTGGGTGACTCCATCTCTTGAAAAACACAACAAAAACCAACAAAAGCCCACTTTCTATCTGGAATGGGAACTGGTAGAGCCTTATGACAGTGAGTGACTCAGAGGCAGAGCAAACGTTTGGCTACAGTTTTAATGGTGCAATTTGAACCTTGGGTTTGTCCTACTGACCAAGGCTGTGGCTGTCTTAGGGTCCTCCATATGGTCTGGCCTTGGAGAAGAAGAAACTGTTCTTGTTCAACACTTTCTGTTTGTGGAGCCCAAGATAAGAACTTTATGTTTGTTTCACAGATGAGAGGGTGCTAAATAGCTTGCTTAGAATCACACAAGTCAGAGGTAGGAGGGCCACGTTCTTTAACCAGTTTGTGAGTAGATGTCTTCCCAAGAACGTACAGCTGATGGCATAATGCTGACCTTAAGCCTAGGTTAATCACATTGATGTTTAATGAAAAGCAATAGATTTCCTCCTGTAGCCCAAGAAAGAGCCACTTGACTACAGCTAATCAGTGAGAGAAATACCTCTATCAAAGGAATAGGTGATCAGAATTCATGGGCAGCAATGGGACATAGGAATGTGGAAATGAGAGGTGTGGGCTCCAGGGATGCTGGAGAAAACTCCTCCTCCAGTATTCCCTAACTCTCGAATGCTGCTGTCGTTTAAATACAAATACAAACCCACTCTGTTGTTTTGCACTGCCCCGTGCCCTGAATCTCTTGTTTGTGGACTGTATCCTTTAGTAACTTATTCAAGCAAGTATACACTGAAGCAAATTGTTCTGAAATATGACTTTATTTCTTCTTACACTTACATGACTGGTGGGGCATAGAATTTTTGATTGAAAATAATTTCCCATTCAAGTTTTAAAGATACTACTCCATTATTTCCCAGCTTCTGGTAGTGCTGTTGAGAAGCCTGAAATCATTCTGATTTTTGATTCTTTGTAAATACTGTTTTTTAAAAAACTTTTCTGAAAACTTATGAGAGCTGTTTTCCTTTGTCATATATTGCAGATTTTCAAGACAATGTTCCTTGGTGTGAGTTTGTGTTCATGTGTTTAAACCTAGGAGGTTATGTTATTCAACTTGAGAAGTTGCCTTTTTTTTTAACTTTCATTTAAGTTCAAAGGTTCAAGCACAGGTTTGTTATTTAGGTAAAGTCTGTCATGAGGTTTGTTGTACAGATCATTTCATTACTCCGGTATTAAGCCTAGTCCCATTTAGTTGTTTTTCCTGATCTTCTTCCTTCTCTCATTCTCCACTCTCTGAAAGGCTCTAGTGTGTGTTGTTCTTCTGCCTGTTGTATGTTCCTGTGTTCTCATCATTTAGCTCCCACTTGCAAGTGAAAATATCTGGTATTTGGATTTTGTGTTCCAGCATTAGTTTGCTAAGAATAATAGTCTCCAGCCTCATCTATGTCCCTGAAGAGAACATGATCACATTCTTTTGTGGCTGCCTAGTGTTTTTTGTTGTATATGTACCACATTTTCTTTATCCAGTCTACCATTGATGGGCATTTAGCTTGATTCCATATTTTTGCTATTGTGAACAGTGCTGCCATGGACATATGCGTGCACATGTCTCTATAACAGAAGGATTTATATTCCTTTGGGTACATACCTAGTACCCCATTACTAGGTTTGCTGAATCAAATGGTATTTCACTCTTTAGGTCTCTGAGGAATCATGACACTTTTTCACAATGGCAGAACTAATTTGCATTCCCGAATACAGTGTGTAAGTGTTGTTTTTCTCTCTAACCTTGCCAGTATGTGTTTGTTTTTTTTTTTGCTTTAATAATTGCCATTATGACTGGTGTGAGATGGTATCTTATTATAATTTTCATTTGCATTTCTCTAATAATCAGTGACGTTGAGCTTTTTTAATATGATTGCTTGTTGCATATATGTCTTGTTTTAAAAGTGTCTGTTTATGTTCTTTGCCCACCTTTTTATGGGTTGTTTGTTTTCCTCTTGTAAATTTAATTTCCCTACCGATGTTTGATATTAGATTTTTGTGGAATGCATAGTTTACAAACATTTTCTCACATTCTGTAGGTTGTCAGTTTTCTCTGTTGATAGTTTATTTTGCTGTGTGAAAGTTTCTCATTTTAATTTGACCCCACTTTTCAATTTTGCTTTTGTTACCTTTTCTTTTGGCATGTTCATGATGAAATCTTTGCCTGTGCTTATGTTTTGAATGGCATTGTCTCGTGTCTTGCAGAGCTTTTATAGTTTTTGGTTTTACATATCAGTGTTTAATCTATCTTGAGCAAATTTTTGTATGTAATATAAAGAAGGGGTCTAGTTTCAGTCTTTTGCATATGGCTATCCAGTTATCCTGGCATCGTTTATTGAATAGGGAGAATCTTTTCCCCCTTGCTTGTTTTTGTTGAGTTTGTCAAAGATCAGATAGTTGTAGAAGCTTGGTTTTGTTTCTGGATTCTCTATTCTGTTCCATTAGTCTATGTGTTTGTTTTTGTACCAGTACTATGCCGTTGTTTCCTGTAGCCCTGTAATGCAGTTTGAAGTCTGGTAGCGTGTCGCTTCCAGCTTTGCTCTTCTTGCTTAGGATTGCCTTGGCTGTTTTTAGTTCCACATAAATTTTTCAAAAGCTGGTTTTTTGAAAATAATAATAAAACTCAACCTACTTCTTAACATTTTTCAAGAACCCAAATGAAATCATGACTGCTCTTGGAGATGGCACTCTGTATGTTTCAATTTACTACCTAGTAACTGGTCTATTAAAATCATATTGGTTAAAAAATAATAAACTTGAAGCTAGACCAATGAAGGAGAAAGGGAAGAGATTCAAATAACCACCATCAAAAACAATAAGGGCAATATTACCACTGACTCCACAGAAATACAAACCACCCTCAGAGAATATTATGTGCAACTGTAGGCACTTTTTTTCTTTAATTTTGAGATGAAGTTTTGTGCTTGTTGCTCAGGCTGGAGGACAATGGTGAGATCTCGGCTTAGTGCAACCTCTGCCTCCTGAGTTCAAGCTATTCTCCTGCCTCAGCTTCCTGAGTAGCTGGGATGACATGCATGTGCCACCATGTCTGGTTAATTGTGTATTTTTAGTAGACATGGGGTTTCTTCATGTTGATCCAGCTGGTCTTGAACTCCCAATCTCAGGTGATCAACCCACCTTGACCTCCCGAAGTTCTGGGATTGCAAATGTGAGCCACTGATCCTGAAATATTGAGAAATCTAGAAGAAACTGATCAATTCCTGGTCACAACCACCCTCCCTGAGATGCAAGTTTGGTTTAACATATGCAAATTGATAAATGTCATCGTCACATAAACAGAACTAACGAAAGAAATTACCCACATGATTATCTCAATGGATGCAAAAACAGCTTTTGATAAAATTCAACTTTCATGTGTGTTAAAAACTCTCAATAAACCAGGTATTGAAGGAACATACCTCAAAATAATAAGAGCCACATGTGACAAACCCACAGCCAGCATCATACTGAATGGACAAAAGCTGAAAGCATTCCCCTTAAAAATTGGAACAAGATAAAGATGCCCTCTCTCCCCACTCCCATTCAGCATAGCTTTGAGGGTGTTCTTTGCTCTTGGATTTCTAATTCTTTTAATTGTGATGTTGGGTAGTTAACTTGAGATCTCAATTTTGTTTTTGAGATGGAGTGTTGTTCTCTCAACCAGGCTGGAGTGCAGTGGTGTGATATGGGCTCACTGCAACATTTATCTTCTGGGTTCAAGCAGTTCTCCTACCTCAGCCTCCTGAGTACCTGGGATTACAGGTATGTGCCACACCACCAGCTAATTTTTGTATTTTTAGTAGAATGGGGTTTCACCATGTTGGTCAGGCTGGTCTCAAACTCCTGACCTTGTAATCTGCCCACCTTGGCCTCCAAAAGTGCTGAGATTACAAGAGTGAGTCACCGCAGCTGTCCTGAGTTCTCACTTCTTGATGTGAGCATTTAGTACTATAAATTTCTCTCAACACTACTTGATTGGCTGCATCCCAGAAACTCTGGTAAGTTGAACCTTTGTTCTCATTACTTTCAAAGAACTTGTTAAACTTCTTGATTTCTGCCTTAATGTCGTTATTTACCCAGGAGTCATTCAGGAGCAAGTTACTCAGTTTCCATGTAAGTGTATGGTTTTGAATGAATTTCTTAGTCCTGATTTCAAATGTGATTGCATTTGCTTTGTGACCTAGGGTATCTTCTATACTTATGAATGATCTATGTGTTGAGTTGAAAAATGTGTATTCTGCAGTCATTGGATGAAATGTTCCTTGAATATCAGTTCCATTTGGTCTGTAGTAAAGATTAAATTTCATGTTGATTGGTTGGTTTTCTGTCTGGAAGATCTGTCCAGTGCTGAAAGTTGGGTGTTGTAGTCTCCAGCAATTACTGTGTTAGGGTTTATCTCTCTCTTTCTTATATGCTGCGTGTGTCTGTTCTTTTTTCTCTCTCTCTGTCTGTCTCTATTTCTATCTTTGGAATTCTGATCATTTTAGTGTTGAACCTGTTCAAATTTTCTTCCGGATTTCAACTTTTTTCTTATCGCTATTTCTGGAAGACATAAGGTTCATCTACTCAACTTTGTTGTCTTACTATTCTAACAAGAATTTTTCACAAGTTCTGCTGTCATATTTTTAATTTCTAAGTGTTTACTTTTTCTTTAAATTTGGTTCTTGTTTCATGAAAATGGTAACACTTTTTTATCTCTTCGAGAACATTCATATGTGTTTCAGAAGGTCTTATCTCCTAGCACAGTCCTCATTCAGGCTGCATTTATGTGTCTTGTTGCTCTGGTCTCGGCCATTCATGTTAGAAGCTTTGCTCAGATGCCTGGTGAACCTTAGCTGTCTGTGTCTGTTAGAAAAAAATGAAGCACTGAAAAGCTAAAAGCTGATGGAAGTTCTGTGATTGTAACATTTTGTGGGCGGTGGTCTTGCTGGGTCAGACCTTTTCTTCTTGAGCAAGAGAGATTCTCTCTAGAGAAAAATCATCTTAACTTCTGACCAAGTGTATCTGCCACCCTCATTGGAACTCAGTGGTAGAAAAACCTGGATCTCAGTGTTCAGTGTGTACATTTAAGCACTTGTGTCTAGAGAGCTCCTGCCTAGAGACCCCAAATTTTACCCTATAGAGAGGAAACCTCCACCCTGCCACCACCGTGGGATGCAGTCACCGATTCTAGGGAGAGGATCTGGGATCTACCTACTACTGAAACATAAATTCCCTAGGTAAATTTAGCTGCCAACTCTTGAACCCTTGGGGATCCTGGTTGCCTTCCTGCCACTGGCTTGGGATTTAGCATCTCTGGGTCTACTGTCAGGTGTCACTGACAGCTTCTGCTTGCCAGTTTTCTATATGCTGAAGGGATTGTCTTTATTTTCTTTTTATCTTTGTTGGTTTATTTATTTTTAATCATCCCGTGTTAATGTGGTTTAATGATGGAGTGAAGGCATATGCAGGTATTCAACCAAACATCTTAGCTGAAGTCTGTGTATTTCTCTTGTAGTAAAATCTTGATCATTCTATGTTTCAGTTAATCAAATTTTTATATATGCATTCTGATTTGGGGATGATGTGAGGGAAGAGAGAGAGAAAGAAAGAGAGACTCAGACGGACAGAGACAGGGTGAGAGAGAGAGGCTACTGTGACAAATCTGTGGGTCTGTGTATTTGGAAGTCAATAGGAATTTAGCCCTGTTTTCTGTCTAAAAAGCAGGAGTGTCCAGACAATGGATCTGGAACTAGGCTAAGAATCTTTGAGGCAATGGCGCAGATCCAGTTGTGTTCAATTTTTAGTCCTTAGGCTGAAAGGGAAAATAACGTAAAACACATTTTAAAAAATTTCTGGCTGGGCGCGGTGGCTCAAGCCTGTAATCCCAGCACTTTGGGAGGCCGAGGTGGGTGGATCACAAGATCAAGAGATCGAGACCATCCTGGTCAACATTGTGAAACCCTGTCTCTGCTAAAAATACAAAAAATTAGCTGGGCATGGTGGTGCGTGCCTATAATCCCAGCTACTCGGGAGGCTGAGGAAGGAGAATTGCCTGAACCCAAAAGGCGGAGGCTGCGGTGAGCCAAGATTGTGCCATTGCACTCCAGCTTGGGCAACAAGAGCAAAACTTCATTTCTAAAAAAGAAAAAATTTTCTGAAAGTTGTGTTTTCTGATTTGCCCTCAGATAATTAGATATAGAAGGTAGCCATACATTTTTGGCTAACTCAGCATTCGTTGCTCCATTCAGCCAATTCATCTTTATATTCATGTTCTTTCTCTCCAGCTTAATATCCAAAATTTAAAAGTGAAAAATGCAGAATAGTTGAACTAAAAGAAAAAGATCAACCACAACCTGCCTCTTCTTCCTCTCACCCAAAGAAACCATTGTTAACATTTTGCTATATTCTCTTTATGTACTTTTCTCAGGTACTTTTATTTGAATATATTTTTGATCATAAAATTGTCTTAGACAATAAGTTGTCAGAGAAGAACACCCACTCTTTTTACACTCCAGGCTTCCAGCTTGAAGGTGACTGACTTGGGAATCCTGTATTTTAACAAGATATGATGTTGATATGGAATCTTTTATTTGACTGTTCTGAGGTGTTCTCTTTTTGGCATACTCTCCTTCATCCCCTTCTTCCCTGCTATACACACACATACACATTGACACATACACGCATTCTTTCTTTCTCTCTCACATGCACATTCTCATACGCAAATACAAGCATGCTCATATACATGTGCACACACACAGGCACGTGCATACACACACTCACACTCATATGAACCAACATGCACATGCACACTCTCCTTCATCTCTTTCCTCCCTGCTACACACACATACTCTAACACTCATATGCACATGTGCACACACACATATGTACAACATGCAATTTGTCAGCAGGCCATGTAGAAAATGATTGTTACTCTCCAAAAGGAAGGACACCCACACTTTTGCAATGGAAAAAAACAGCTCTGTTTTTGTAAAAAAAAAAAAAAAAAAAAGAATTTTCTATTAGGCCTAGAAAGTAACTTAAAAAGTGTTTCTTCTTTTATCTAATCGGAACTTGTGTATGTGCACACACCCGTGTGACAGAAAGAGCCAGGGAGAGAGGGAGGGAGAGGAGGTGAAGGCAAGAAGAGTGAGAGCGATTAAAAAGCAAGTGCACTGTGGCAAGCTCGTCTGGACTAAGTGAGAAGCAGGCGGTTGTGGTGATGAGATAGGAGCTTGGAATGCTTCCTGGTACCAAGACTGTCATAAGTGGAATTGGGGTCTGAAAAAGTGACAGCAAAATTCAGCGTTCCTTTGACAACCACTCAGAAAATAGAATGTGAGGAAGCAGGAGGAAGGGAAGGTGTGGGGCCAGCCATGAGAATGCACCCCGCTGCTCCACGGATGCCTAGAAATGCTGGTCACTTATAGGGCACAGGTGAGAGGAGGTCTGGATTGGTGGCAGTAGTGCTGCCAAGCCATGTAGCCTGCTCTCTCAAGGGTGAATGTTCTTGCATAAGTAGTGGGGAAGAATATTCCCTAGTTTATATAGGCCCCATTTGTCCTAGACACAGATTTTAATATTCTCAGGTGATCGCTTGCTTGATTGTCTGTGTAAAAGATCAGCAATCCTTTTTTTTTTTTCTGGAAAGGTCTAGGCAGTAAATATTTTAGGCTTGGCAGCCCATATGGTCTCTGTCACAGCTACTTATCTCTGTGGTTGTGGTGTGAAAGCAGCCATAGAAATGGGTAATAAAGGAGTGGGGCTGAGTTCCAAAGTACTTTTATGAGAACTGAAAATTGCATTTTATATAATTGTTGACATGTCCCAAAATATTGTTACTTTTTTGAATTCTTTCACATTCGTGGCTCGTGAGCTGTCTGACAAGAGACGACAGGCAGGAATTGGTGGATGGGCCATGGTTGCCCAAACCCTGTGTCCAAATCATGGCGTTGTACAAGCAGGTGGGATCTCTGACCCTCTCTTTTTTTCCTCTTTCCTTCTTTTCAGTTTCTCATTGTGCTGATTTGGAAACCAGAAATCGAAAGCTCTGGGAAGTGAACTCTTTCTGACTTAACCTGTTAGTGGCAGTGTTAGGATAAAATGTCAGGTCTCAAGGAGCACTTCTTAGAGCCCAGATCAGACTGAATGCTGCTTTTGTGATTGCAGAAGGCATACCATCCTCTGGTACACTAGCTCCTTAGCGTCACCCTGAATCTGAAACTTAGTTCTTCATAAAGTCTTTTGTTCTATGATTCCTCAGTGCATCATTTGCTAATTTGCGCCAGTTATTCTGTTTAACACAACTGAGATATAGACATAAGCAAAGTTCCTACCCTTTAGGAACTCACTTCTTCAGGGCCTGGTTTTGATAATACAGATAAAGCTACTTAAATGTAGTTTTATCCTTAAAAGCAAAATCGGCTGCACTTATGTAAGTTACAATAATAATTAGAATTTAGGAAAAATCCATTCTTAAAACAAGAAGGCAAAGAGAATAAAAAATAAACATCCAAGTCACCCTCTGACTGCGTTGGTTTTAAAACAACAAGACTATTATTTTAAGTGAACACAAGGAAAATTTTGCTACCAAGCGAGTACAATTTCTAACAGGTGATACATCGACTCCTCTGATTCCAGACATTTCCGAAAGTGCCCTTACTACCTACATTACTTCCTTCTGTAAAGCTCTACTGATTAAGACTTTCTCTTTTGTGGTTGGATTTTTGCTTTTGGAATTACAACCTGCTTTTCAAGTCACATTTTATAAATTAGTTGAGGTATCTTGCTGAGTGATAAAGTCTGAGTCAAAAACTTCCTGAAAAGTGCCTCGTGAACTCGTGAGGCATCATGGCAAAGTTCCCAATTGTTGGACTGAGGCAGAGAGGTAGAAAGAAGAACACAGACTTTAAGGTCTGACAGATGTAAGTATAGGTCCCACCTCCAACACGTATTAGATGTGTAATGTTAAATGAGCTACTACACCTCTTTGAGCCTCAGCTTTCCTCTCTGTAAAAAGAAGATGTTAAACCTTTCCTTGCGCTATTGTTGTAGGGATTAGAGATGATGTCAATAAAAATGTTTCCAGCATGCTCGGTATGCAACGTACCTTGGATAGACTTATTTGGCCAGTTCACTGCAAAGGGTAATATACACGAGTAAGATTTTTTCTTTTCTTCAAAATAGACTTTTTGGGATTAAACTCTAAAAAAGTGTTAAATAAATATATCAAGATATTTTTCATTTCTGTTGTTGAAGTATTTGCCTTCTTACGTTTGGTAATGTTAGGATTTACCACAGAAGAAGTTGACACTTTCCTTCTTAATCATACTGGCAATACCATGTTTCAACACTAGTTACTATTTTCTTTTCGAAAAGTGTCATTTGTCTAGCTTCCCTTGAAAGATCAGCTAAATGTCACATTATCCCTGCTTCTGCTAATCTTTCAAAATGCTCACCACCATAGTCATAACATTTTCTTCATGCTCAAGTTGATTTAAAAAATGTTCTAAAGACAGTGTTGCTGAATATTTATTTGTTTAATAAAAATTAGGCTTTTAAATATAAAAGTATAGATTTATTATAAAGCCTCTAGAAAGCAAAGAAAAATAGATTTGAAAAATACCTTGTTTAATCACATAAAGCTAGGCAGAGTTAAATCACTGTTTCCATTTTGGTACATTTTATGTTAATCTTTTCACTATTTTAATGTCCTTCTTTATATCCATAATGGTGATAACATGATGTATGTATGAACATGTATATATTATATAAATATATAAAATACATAAATATATCTTTTAAAAATGGTATCTGTAGGCCGGGCGCAGTGGCTCAAGCCTGTAATCCCAGCACTTTGGGAGGCCGAGGCGGGTGGATCACGAGGTCAAGAGATCGAGACCATCCTGGTCAACATGGTGAAACCCCGTCTCTACTAAAAATACAAAAAATTAGCTGGGCTTGGTGGCGCATGCCTGTAATCCCAGCTACTCAGGAGGCTGAGGCAGGAGAATTGCCTGAACCCAGGAGGTGGAGGTTGCAGTGAGCCGAGATCACGCCATTGCACTCCAGCCTGGGAAACAAGAGCGAAACTCCGTCTCAAAAAAAAAATAAATAAATAATAAAAAATAAAAATGGCATCTGTTTATTTATTATATATAAATATATATCTAATGACTATATATCTACATATCTACTTCTATATTTATATATCTCCATGATAGAAGTTGGAAAATACTGAAAACTGTAGAGGAGGTCGGAGAAACAACCTATAATCTCATTATACAGAAATAATTTTCTTCCCTTTTGCTTCTCCACATTTTGGCTTAGATCAAATTTAGAAATGATTTTCTTAACGTTTTTGGTATTGTGTTTTTAGAGTATCAAGATGTTGCTGCATATTCTGATTTTTATGTATAGTTGTGACAGGAACACCCACAAAAATAATTGTTCTAGAAAAGAATTTGTTAACAAATATTTTCTTCCAGGAAGTGGTGTATTAGCGTTTTAAAAGAAACATTGCTGGACGTCAAAGTAGACATTGGGCTTATATCAACAGCTCAATCTTTTTTCAAATACGCTTTATTTTTAGAGCAGTGTAAAGTGAATAGTGAGGCATAGTGGAAAGTACAGAGTTCCTACATTCCCACCTCCCCAAATGCACAGCCTCCTCCACTATCAGCCTTCCTCACTAGAGAGGTACATTTGTTACAATGGATGAACCAACATTGACTTATCACTGTCACCCATAGTTTATAATTGACATTAGGGACCATTCTTGCTGTCGTATATTCAGTGAGTTTTGACAAGGGTGTAATGGCATGTGTCTACCATTATAGTAACACGCAGAGTAGTTTCATTGCCCTAAACATCCTCTATGCTCTGCCCATTTATCCTTCCCCACTTTTCAACCCCCAGCAATCACTGAACGTTTTGATGTCTCTCTAGTTTTGCCTTTTCCAGAATGTCATATAGTTGGATTCATATAGTAAGTGGTCATTTGAGATTGGTTTCTTTCACTTAGTAGTATGTATTTGAGTTTCCTCTATGTCTTTTAATGGCTTCATAGCTCACGTGCTTTTTTTCTGCAACAAAAGCCACATTCAAAGATTATTGCTTTCATTGCTGAATAATATTCCACTGTGTCGATGTAGAGGTTTGTTTATCCAGGCACTTACGAGTCTATAGTAACCAGTGTGGAGCCTGGGGAAGCCATAAATGGCCTGGTTGTGGCGAAGGCCTGGAGCCTATGTCGATAGAAGCCATGGAGGTTGGAGGCACTAGATCTTAGAGCCATAGGGGAAGGCCTGGAGCTTGGGTTGACAGGGTCTGTCCCATAGCCTGTGGCTATAGAAACCTGCCTGGTGTTGAGTTCACTGAATTGTGCCTGGCATTGGAGTTGATGTTGAAGTCAGGTGTTACATTTGCTCTCCTCTCTGCACATACATAGTATCTCTTTCCATGCTGCACTACCCAGGTTTAGGGGTGGGGTAATGCAGATAATAGAAAACTCTCTTTTATACTCTATTTTATGCAGTTTTTCTTACTTTTCTACTCCAGAAACGTGCTATAACCTCTCACCTGGATTCCTTGTCTCTTTTGAAGACACTTTGATGCACGGATGGCTGTTCAAATTGATGTTTCTGTGAAGGAATAAGTGCTGAAAAGTTCTGTTTTGCCATTTTGTCCATGGCATTCTTCTCTGTTAACTGAAAAAATATTTTTACTGAATTACATATTGTTAAAAATTGTCAGACCCTTGGTTTAGCTCTGGAAGTTTCTCCTTTAGAGCAAGTTCCTTTCATAGTTCTCTATAGAAAGACTATAGTTGTAAAATGTTGGTAGAGATGATATTTTGTGTGTAGAATTAAGGACCGATGACACATAAATGTTTATTGGACAGTAAACATTTGTGAGTAATCTGTTCTTACACACAAAAAGAAGGTCTATAGCTTTAGGAAAGGGAAAATTATCAAGGTTATTCAGACAATATAAAATGAGTTGAGAAAATTGAAGGGAACGTTTATACTTGAATGAGACCTCATGGAGAAAGACAAAATAAGGAAGCCATGGGAGAATATTTGCATTCTCTGAACCACAAAAGTGAGGAAAGCCAAGAGCACAGCTGGAGTTGCACCAGATCAAGTAGACATTCCATCAGAGCCTGAACTGAGAATGCACCATTTCTAGTCACCTTGATAACAGCCCCATTTTCTGTTAAGAATACTCTATGATAAAAATCTTGCAAAAATAGTCAGAAAAGGCAGAGTCACATGCGGTTCAGTGTGTTCAACCTTGGCAGACGGTCTTAGGAGGAGTTTTGGAAGGATCGTGCTGCAGGCAATGGATGAGATAATGATGAGAAATTTTCCAGCTCTGTATAAAAAGGCAAGCGAAATATATGCTTGTGAATTTTTGGCTGCTTTTTTATGCTGTATTTTCAGATCAATTTTATCCCAGTTAATGTGAATATAAACTCTGATTGTTATGGTTATCTCTCGTGGGGTGTCTATTATTTTGTCAGAAATTGTATCAGGAACTTTATATCAATCACTAAATTACACATTTCCAAGCTGCATATGAATTAGGTATTACTATGATCATTTTACAGATGAAGAAGATAGACTCAGAGCAATACATAAGTTGCCCAAGGTCAGAGAGCAAGTAAGTACCAGACATAAAAGCCAGACAAATCTAATTTCCATATCCTTGCTCTTTCAATGATGTTTCGGAGTTGATTACAAAAAGAATTGTTCTGTGTGTTCAGGATAATTTACTACCTACTAAATTTAACCATAGGGCAGTCTTATAAACAGGGTAGAGTATACAGTTAAGATAAAATTTGAGAGGAAAAAATTAAATTAAAATAGTACATAACCAATGATCAGAATATTCTCTCAGTATTTTAGAAATTTATGTAAGAATAAACTAGATACTGATAAAAAAATCACATTCTTTATGCACAAATCTTGTAAGTAGCTACTGTTAAAGAGAGGATATTATTTACCTAGAAGAAAGTGGGGTTGTCAACCACTATATAACCATTCGTGGGGTGAATGTCTTTTTTATTTTAGGCCTCTGGCTGATGGATCCAAGAGGTAGATACGTGATGTCAAAATATTCCCTTTTATAGGAAATTACAATTTACAATGGAAGATACAGAGGCCACAAGGTAGTAGAGTTGAGTTATATTAACAGAAAACCTTGTTGGAGAAAAGAACCACCTCTCACTATCATGTTCAATGGCAAAGATTAATAGAAGGTACAGCAAAATGGACACACATGCGAGTATACCCACATTGATATTGGAAGTAACTTTTTTCTTATATACTATAAATCATATCCCAGAATATACTCATAATGTGTACACTTATTGGGATATGACAATCAACGTACAGAATATGTACCATATGTACATTGACTGTGATGTACATATGTGTACACAATACAGATGTACAAAAAATGTACATAATCTGTACAATATTTACATTGATATGTACATAATGTGTACACAGTAGGTATGTACATAATGTGTACAATATGTAAATATATTGTAATATTACAATGATTTCATATAATCACAACAGCATATATAATCACAATACACATATAATACATAATATCAGTATAAATGTACATATTGCACACATTATATACATTTACATTTATTGTGATATTACGATATGTACACATGTACATCATGCACACGTGCAGATTTGCAGTATATACACGTGTACTGAAGTGTGTACAGTATGTACATATGTACACTACATATATGTTCATATAATATAGATATGTACCTTCTGTACAGTAGTACACAGTATGTACAATATGTACACGTATATACTAGGTACACATATAGGTGTATACCCACTTTGGTAACCGGAGAGATTTCTATCTAATATACTAAATATAAAATCCCAGAATGTAGTCATAGTGTGTACATTTATTGTCGTATTGTGATAAATGTGTTAAATAGGCACAATCTGTACATGTACTCTGCTGTACATAGGTGTACACAATGCACATGTACAAAAAATGTACATAATCTAAAATATGTACCTATATATTTCTATAATGTGTACACAATGCATAGGTACATAATGTGTACACTATGCCCATTCCTTAAAATATCAGTGATAAAATATATATAATCACAGTAAGATATATAATCACACTAATACATATATGTCGTGTAATATCACCAAAAAGTACATATTGTACACATTAGGTATGTATTAGGTACATATGTATAGTGCACATATTATGAAAATATATATGTATCATGATAACACCGTATGTACACGTATACAAATATGTGCCTACTATTTAAACAATGTACACATGCAGAAATAGGTGCAAACTACATACCTATGCACAGCAGGCTATTACTACAGTTCTGCTCGTAGCAGCCTCAATGCCCACCCTGGCTGCTTAAAGACCCCCTGGCTAGGGGGCTGTACCCACAGCCCCCGCCAGAGGGCCCATAACAGCTACCAGGCCCACGCTGGCTGCTTAGGGACCCCCTGCCTAGGGCGCTGTGCCCACAGCTGCTGGGGCCCGGCTATTTTGAAAATGTGGTGTAATATGATACTGGCAACCATATCACACAGAAATGATAATGTTATTGTGGTTCTTTACATATTAGGCAATAGTTCTAGTTACACATTTGGCATATTGACAAAAATGTCATCCTCACCCCATTGATATTAGAATTGAAAGCATAGGAGGGTTTCACCCCTTGCAATGTTTAATTCAATATAATTGTTTTCTTGTTTACATTAGTGACCATATCAGAGCACGGTGTACATCTCTTGCAGTATTCAGAATATTTCTCTATGGGCAGCAACATTTTTCTCTCCTTATCTGGATATTAGGAAGAATATCACAGGACCGGCTTACAGCGCCAGTCACATCGTGAGCAATGTCATCTGTAATCCCTTAGTTATTAAGAACAATGTAACGGGGTCTTGTGTGCTTTTGGAGATATTTGGAGTAATATCCTTTTAGTTTCTGGATATTAGAAACAATACTACAGTGGTGGTGTACACTTCCTGCGATGTTAAGAGTATACTCATCCTCTGTCCCTGGGATATTAGAAACTACATCGCAGAAGCGTTGCACTTTGCCTATAATATTGGAACAATCACAGAGTGTACACCTTCTTTCATTGTGAGAGAAATACCTACTTAGGATATGATGGATAATATCACAAAATGGACACACATGGGTATATACCCACTGTGATATTGGAAGTCATTTTTATCTAATATACTAAAAGTCATAACCCAGAAAAAACTCATAATGTGTACACTTATTGGGATATTACACTCAATGTACAGAATATGTAACATATGTACATTGACTGTGATGTACATACATGTACACAATACAGATGTACAATAAATGTACATAAACTGTATCATTTGTACGAATATATGTGCAAAATGTGCACACAATAGGTATGCACATAATGTGTACAATATGTACATTTATTGTAATATCACAATGTTATATAATCACAACTGCATATAAAATCACAATACACATGTAATATGTAATATCAATATAAATGTACATATTGCAAACATGATGTACATTTACATTTATTGTGATATGATATGTAAACATGTACATCATATACCCATTATGTACAGATGCACAATATATGCAAGTGTACATATGTTGGTACTGTATGTACATATGTACACTACACATGTGTACATATAATGTAGATATGTACCTTCTGTACCCGAGTACATTCTATGCACAATACATACACATATAAACTATGTACACACCTGGGTGTACAACCACTTTGGTAACCGGAGAAGTTTCTATCTAATATACAAAATATAATAATTCAGAATGTAGTAATAGTGTGTACATTTGTTGGTATATTGCAATAAATGTATAAAATAGGTACAATCTGTACATTTACCATGCTGTACATATGTGTGCACAATGCACATGTACAAAAAATGTACATACTCTGTAAAATATGTACCTACATATTTCTATAATGTGTAAACAATGTATAGGTACATAATGTGTACACTATGCACATTCCTTAAAATATCAGTGATAAAATATATATAATCAAAATAACGCATTTAATCACAGTAATATATATATATCATGTAATATCACAAAAAAGTACATATTGTACACAGTAGGTACGCATTAGGTCTATATGTATTGGGCACATATGTACATATATATTTATCATAACACCATGTGTACACTTATACAAATATGTGTTCATTATTAAAACTATGTACCTGTGCAGAACAGGCTATTACCACAGCCCCCCTCGTAGCAGTCCCAAGGCCCACCCTGGCTGCTTAAAGACCCCCTGGCTAGGGAGCTGTAACCACATTCCCCGCCAGAGGGCCTGTAACAGCTCCCAGGCTGACGCTGGCTGCTTAGGGACCCCCTGGTTAGGGCGCTGTGCCCGGCTATTTTGAAAATGTGGTGTAATATGATGCTGGCGACCATATCATATGGAAATAATGTTATTCTGGTTTTTGATATACTAGGCAATAGTTCTAGTTACACCTCTGCCATATTGATAAAAATGTCATCCTCACACCCCTGGACATTAGAATTGAAATCATAAGGGGGTTTCACCCCTTGCAATGTTAAATTCAATATAATTGTTTTCTTGTTTACATTAGTGACCATATCAGAGCAGAGTGTACTCCTCTTGCCGTATTCAGAGGATTTGCCTATTGGCAGCAACATTATTCTCTCGTTCTCTGGATATTAGGAACAATATCACAGGACCGGCGGACAGCCCCAGTCATATCGTGAGTAATGTCATCTGTAATCCCTTAGTTATTAGAAAAAATATCACGGGGGTCTTGTGTGCTTTATCAGATAATTGGAGTAATATCTTTTCCGTTTTTGGATATTAGACACGATACTACAGTGGTGGTGTACACTTCCTGCGATATTCAGGGTATAATAATCTTTTGTCCCCAGGATATTAGGTAGTACACTAAAGAAGCCTTGTACTTTGCCTGTGATATTGGAACAATCACAGAGTGAACACTTGCTTTCAAAATGAGAGTAATACCTACTTAAAATATGATGGATAATATCAAAAAATGGACACACATGGGTGTATACCCACTTTGATATAGAAAGAAATTTTTATCTAATATACTAAAAATCATATATCACAATATACTCATAATGTGTACACTTATTGAGATGTTACAATCAATGTGCAGAATACATACCATATGTACATAGAGTGTTATGTACATATGTGTACACAATACAGATTTACCAAAAACGTACATAATCTGTACAATATGTGCAATTACAGGTACATAATGTGTACACAATAGGTATGTACGAAATGTGTGCAATATGTACATTTATTGTAATATTACAATGATATCATATAATCACAACAGCATATAAAATCACAATACACAAGTAATACATAATATAAATGTACATATTGCACACATCGTGTACATTTACATTTATTGTGGTATCACGGTGTGTACACATGCACATCATGTACCCATTATGTACACATGTACAAAATATGCACATGTACATATGTGTGAACAGTATGTACATTTGCACACTATGTACACATAAATACATATAATGTTGACATGTACATTTTGTACATGAGTACCTAATATGCACAATATGTACACGTGTAAACTATGTACACACCTGGGTGTACACCCACTTTGGTCAATGGAGTAATTTCTAATATGGTAAAAATTATATATTAGAATGTACTCATAATGTGTACATTTATTGGCATATCACAAGAAATGTATAAAATAGGTACAGTCTGTACATTTACTCTGCTGTACATAGGTGTACACAATACACATGTAGAAAAAGTGTACATAATCTGTAAAATATGTACCTATATATTTCTATATTGTGTACAAAATACATAGGTATATAATGTGTACACGATGCACATTCCTTAAAATATTAGTGATAAAATATATTTAATCACAATAAGATATATAATCACAGTAATATATATTGTCTAATATTACAAAAAGTACATATTGTACACATTAGGTATGCATTAGGTACATATGTATTTTGCACCTATTATGTAAATATAAATTTATCATGATAACACCATATGTACGCATGTACATATATATGCCCGATTTTAAAACTATTTACACATGTAGTAATAGGTGCAAACTATGTACCGATGCACATCACGCTATTACCAAAGCCCCCCTTATAGCAGCCCCCAGGCCCAGCCTGGCTGCTTAGAGACCCCCTGGCAATTGGGCTGTGCCCACAAACACTGCTCGAATGCCTGTAGCAGCCCCCATGCCCACCCTGGCTGCTTAGGGACCCCCTGACTAGGTGTCTGTGCCCACAGCCCATGTCAGAGTGCCCGTAGCGGCCCCCAGGCCAACCATGGCTGCTCGGGGACCCCTGGCTGGGTCGATGTGCTCACAGACCCCACCAAAAAGCCCAGAGCAGCCCCCAGGCCCACCCTGGCTGCTTAGGGGTCCCCTCGCTTGTGGGCTCTGCCCACAGCTGCTGAGGCCCAGCTATTTTGCAAATCAGGTGTAATATGATACTGGCAACCATATTATATAAAAACGATAATCTTATTCTGTTTTTTTGTATATTAGGCAATAGCTCCAGTGACACCTCTGCCATATTGACAAAAATGTCATCCTCACCCCCATTGACATTAGAATGAAAATCATAGGGGAGTTTCATTCCTTGCAATGCTTAATTCAATGTAATTGTTTTCTCGCTTACATTAGTGACCATATCAAAGCATGGTGTACACCTCTTGCCGTATTAAGAGTATTTCCCTATGGGCAGCAACATTTTCCTCTCCTTCTCTGGATATTAGGAACAATATTCCAGGACCAGAGTACAGCCCCAGTCACGTCGTGGGTAATGTCATCTGTAATTCTCTAGTTATTAGAAACAATATCACGGGGGGCTTGTGTGCTTTCTGAGATATTTGGAGTAATATCCTTTCCGTTTTTGAACATTAGAAACAATACTACAGTGGTGGTGTACACTTCCTGCGATATTTGGGGTATGGTCATCCTTTGTCCTCAGGATATTATTAACTACATCACAGACGAGTTTTAGTTTGCCTTGATATTGGAGCAATCCGAGAGTGTAAACCTGCTTTCACAATGAGAGAAATACCTACTCAGGATATGATGGATAATATCACAAAATGGACATACATCAGTGTATACCCACTTTGATATTGAAAGTAATTTTTATCTAACATACTAAAAATCATATCCCAGAATATACTTATAATGTGTACTCTTACTGAAATATTACAAACAATGCACAGAATATGTACCATATGTACGTTGACTGTGATGTACATATGTGTGCACCATACAGATGTACAATAAATATACATAATCTGTACAATATGTACATTTATGTGTACATAATATGTACACAATACGTATGTCCATAATGTGTACAATATGTACATTTGTAATATCACAATGATATCAGAACAGCATATACAATCACAATACACATGTAATACATAATATAAATGTACGTATTTCACACATTATGTACATTTCCATTTATTGTGGTATGACGATGTGTTTACATGTACAGCATGGACCCATTATGTACGGATGTACAATAAATTCAGGTGTAGATATATGTACATAGTATGTACATATGTACGCTCTGTACCCATACATACCTATAATGTAGATATTTACCTTCTGTACACAAGTACATAATATGCACAGTATGTACATGTACAAAGTATGTGCACACATAAGTTTACACCCACTTTGGTCACCAGAGTAATGTCTATCTTATTTTCTAAATGTAATATCACAGAATGTACTCATAATGTGTACATTTATTGGCATATCACAATAATGTATAAAGTAAGTAAGATCTGTACATTTACTCTGTGTACCCAATACACAAGTAAATAAAATGTACATAACCTGTAAAATATGTTTCTTTCTATTTCTATAATCTGTGCACAATGCATAGGTACATAATGTGTATAATATGTACATTTGTAATGTCACAATGATATCATATCACAACAGCATATATAATCACAATAAACGTAATACATAATATAAACGCACATATTGCAAACATTATGTATATTTACATTTATTGTGATATGATGTGTACACATGTACATCATGTACCCATTATGTACAGATGTACAATATATGCACGTGTACATATGTGTGCACAGTATGTACCTATGTATGCTGCGTACACCTATGTATATATAATGTAGACATGTACATTCTGTACATGAGTACATAATATGCACAACATGTACATGTATAAACTATGTGCGCACCTGGGTGTAAACCCACTTTGGTCACCGGTGTAATTCCTATCTAATATGCTAAAAATTATATCCCAGAATGTACTCATGTGTACATTTATTGACATATCACAATAAATGTATAAAATAGGGATAGTCTGTACATTTACTCTGCTGTACATATGTGTACAAAATACACATGTAGAAAAAATGTACATCATCTGTAAAATATGTACCTATCTATTTCTATAATGTGTACACAATGCATAGGTACATAAAGTGTACTCTATGTACATTTCTAAAAATTTCAGTGGTAACATACATATTATCACAATAAGATATACAATCAATAATATGTAGATATCACATAATATCACCAAAAAGTACATATTGTTTATATTAGGTACGTATAAAGTACATATTTATTGTACACATATTATGTACATATATGTTTATTGTGATAATAACATATGTACATGTGTACAAATATGTGCCCATTATGTAAACGATCTACACATGTAGAAATAGGTGCAAACTGTGTACCTGTGAAGAGCAGGGTATCCCCACACCTCCCGCCAAAGGGCCTATAGCAGCTTCCAGCTCCAGCCTGGCTACGTAGAAACCCCCTGGTTAGGTGGCTGTGCCCATAGCCCCTGCCAGAGTGTCAGTAGCAGCCGCCAGGCCCTCCCTGGATGCTGAGAGACCCTCTGGCTATGTGGCTGTTACCACAGCCACCGCCAGAGGGTCCGTAGCAGCCCCC
Source organism: Callithrix jacchus (assembly GCF_049354715.1). Taxonomy (NCBI): domain Eukaryota; kingdom Metazoa; phylum Chordata; class Mammalia; order Primates; family Cebidae; genus Callithrix; species Callithrix jacchus. Next base: position 698,062 of record NC_133502.1, on the reverse strand, counting down.
AGACAAACCACAAAGGGCCCGTAGCAGCTGCAATGCCCAACCTGGTTGCATAGGGACACCCTCGCTTGGCTGCCATGCCCACAGCTGCTGGGGCCCAGATATTTTGAAAATGTGGTGTAATATGATACTGGCAATCATATCATATGTAAATAATAATTTTATCCTTTTTTATTATATAGCAGGCAATAGCTGTAGTTACACCTCCGCCATTTTGACAAAAATGTCCTCACCCCCTTGAAATTAGAAGGAAAATTATAGGGGTGGTTAACACCTTGCAATATTTAATTCAATATAATTGTTTTCTTGTTTACATTAGTGACCATATCACAGCATGGTGTACTCATCTTGCCGAATTCAGAGGATTTGCCTATGGGCAAAAACATTCTCCCCTCCTTATCTGGATATTAGAAACATTATCACAAAACCGGCAAACAGCTGCAGTCATATCGTGAGTAATGTCATCTGTAATCCCCTAGTTATAAAAAACAACATCACGGGGGTCTTGTGTACTTTAAGAGATACTTAGTGTAATGTTAGGATTTGGGTATTTTACATGAGAGAGCATATTGAGATTGTGTATATACTCCAAAACAGAGTAGAAAAGGGCATTGTATATTTTTTCTGACAGATTATATTCAGAGGAATTTGGCTTTTAACATTGGGATGCCTAGTTAATACTTAGATTTTTTTCAATACACGTAAATTTACAATTTCGGTATTTTACATGAGAGAGCATATTGAGTAGGTGTATATACTCCAAAACAGAGTAGAAAAAAACATTGTATATTTTTTCTGACACATTATATTCAGAGCCATTTTGCTTTTAACAATTGGGGTGCTTAGATAATATTTAGATTTTTTTTGATTCGCGTAAAATTAGAATTTTCGTATTTTACATGAGAGAGCATATTGAGTTGGTGTATATACCCCAAAACACAGCAGAAAAGGGCATTGTATATTTTCTCTAACAGATTATATTCAGAGCAATTTTGCTTTTAACATTGTGGTGCCTAGATAATATTTAGATTTTTTTCAATTCGTCTAAAATTAGAATTTCGGTATTTTACATGAGAGAGCATATTGAGTTGGTATATATACACGAAAACAGAGTAGAAAAGGGCATTGTATATTTTTTCTGACAGATTATATTCAGAAACATTGTCTTTTAGCATTGGGTTGCCTAGATAATATTTATATTTTTTTCGATTCGCGTAAATTTAGAATTTAAGTATTTTACATAAGAGAGGATATTGAGTTGGTGTATATACTACAAAACAGAGCAGACAAGGACACTGTATATTTTTTCTGACACATTATATTCAGAGCAATTTCGCTTTTAACATTGGGGTGCCTAGATAATATTTAGAATTTTTCGATTCGGGTAAAATTAGAATTTCTGTGTTTTACATAAGAGAGGATATTGAGTAGGTGTATATACTACAAAACAGAGTAAAAAAGGGTATTGTATATCTTTTCTGACAGACTATATTCAGAGCAAGTTTGCTTTTAACATTGGGGTGCCTAGATAATATTTAGATTTATTTCGATTCTCATAAATATAAAATTGCTGTATTTTACATGAGAGAGCATATGGAGTTGGTGTATATACTCCAAAACAGAGTAGAATAGGGAATTCTATATTTTTTCTGACAGATTATATTCAGAGCAATTTTGTTTTTAAATTTGGGGTGCCTAGATAATATTTAGATTTTTTTTCGATTCACGGAAAATTAGAATTTCGGTATTTAACATGAGAGAGGATACTGAGTTCGTGTATATACTCCAAAACAGAGTAGAATAAGGCATTGTATATTTTTTCTAACAGACTATATTCAGAGCCATTTTCTTTTAACTTTCGGGCACCTACATATTATATAAATTTTTTTCGATTCACGTAAAATTCGAATTAAGATATGTTACATGAGAGAGCATATTGAGGTGGTGTATATACTACAAAACAAAGTAGAAAAGGGCATTGTATCTTTCTTCTGACAGATTATATTCAGAGCCATTTTCTTTTAACTTTGGGGTGCCTAGATATTATTTAGATTTTTTTCGATTCGCTTAAATATAGAATTTCTGTATTTTACATGAGAGAGCATATGGAGTTGGTGTATATACTCAAAAAAAGACTAGAATAGAGCATTGTATATTTTTTCTAACAGATCATATTCAGAGCAATTTTGTTTTTAACACTGGGTTGCCTAGATAATATTTAGATATTTCTCGATTCACATAAAATTAGAATTTCGGTATTTTACATGAGAGAGCATACTGAGTGTTGTATATACTCCAAAAAAGAGTAGAATAAGGCATTGTATATTTTTTCTAACAGACTATATTCAGAACCATTTTCTTTTAACTTTGGGGTGCCTAGATTTTATTTAGATATTTTTCGATTTGCCTAAAATTAGAATGTTGGTGTTTTAAATGAGAGAGCATACTGACTTGGTGTATATACTCCGAAATAGAGTAGAAAAGGGCATTGTATATTTTTTTCTGACAGATTATATTCAGAAAAATTTTGCTTTTAACATTCGGGTGCCTAAATAATATTTAGATTTTTTTCGATTCGCTTAAATGTAGAATTTCGGTATTTTACATGAGAGAGAAACTGGAGTTGGTGTATATACTCCAAAACAAAGTAGAATAAGGCATTGTATATTTTTTCTAACAGACTATATTCAGAGCCATTTTCTTTTAACTTTGGGGCGCCTAGATATTATTTAGATATTTTTCGATTCGCGTAACATTTGAATTTCGGTATTTTACATGAGAGAGCATATTGAGTTGGTGTATATACTCCAATAGAGAGTAGAAAAGGGCGTTGTATATTTTTTCTGACAGATTATATTCAGAGCAATTTTGCTTTTAACAGTCGGGTGCTGAGATAATATTTAGATTTTTTTCGATTCACGTAAAATTAAAATTTCGGTATTTTACATGAGAGAGAAAACTGAGTTGGTGTATATACTCAAAAACAGAGTAGAATAAGGCATTATATATTTTATCTGACAGATTATATTCAGAGCAATTTTGTTTTTAACATTGGGGTGCCTAGATAATATTTAGATTTTTTTCGATTCACATAAATTAAGAATTTCGGAATTTTACATGAGAGAGCATACTGAGTTGGTGTATATACTCCAAAACAGAATAGAATAGGGCATTGGATATTTTTTATGAAGGATTATATTCAGAGCAATTTTGCTTTTAACATTGGGGTGCCAAGATAATATTTAGATTTTTTTCAATTCACGTAAAATTAGAATTTCGGTATTTTACATGAGAGTGTATACTGAGTTGGTGTATATACTCCAAAAGAGAGTAGAATAAGGCATTGTATATTTTTTCTAACAAACTATATTCAGAGTCATTTTCTTTTAACTTTGGGGCGCCCAGATATTATTTAGATTTTTTTCGATTCGCGTTAAATTAGAATTTCGGTATTTTACTTGAGAGAGCAAATTGAGTTGGTGTATATATTCAAACACACAATAGAATAAAGAATAGTATATTTTTTCTGACAGATTATATTCAGAGCCATTTTCTTTTAGCTTTGGGGCACCTAGATATTATTTAGATTTTTTTTGGTTCACGTAAAATTACAATTTCGGTATTTAACATGAGAGAGCATATTGAGTTGGTGTATATACTACAAAACAAAGTAGAAAAGCATATTGTATATTTTGTCTGACAGATTATATTCAGAGCAATTTTGCTTTTAACATTGGGGTGCCTAGATAATATTTAGATTTTTCTCGATTCGCTTAAATATAGAATTTCTGTATTTTACAAGAGAGAGCATATGAAGTTGGTGTATATACTCTAAAACAGAGTAGAATAGGGCATTGTATATTTTTACTTAAAGATTATATTCAAAGCAATTTTGCTTTTAACATTGGGGTGCCTTGATAATATTTAGATTTTTTTCAATTCGCTTAAATACAGAATTTCTGTATTTTACATGAGAGAGCATACTGAGTTGGTGTATATAATCCAAGACAGAGTAGAATAGGGCATTGGATATTTTTTCTGACAGATTATATTCAGAGCAGTTTTGTTTTTTACATTGGGGTTTCTAGATAATATTTAGATTTTTTTCGATTCACATAAAATTACAATTTTGGTATTTTACATGAGAGAGCATACTGTGTTGGTGTATATATTTCAAAAAAGAGTAGAATAAGGCATTGTATATTTTCTATAACAGACTATGTTCAGAGTCATTTTCTTTTAACTTTTGGGCTCCTAGATATTATTTAGATTTTTTTCAATTCACATAAAATTAGAATTTCGGTATTTTACATAAGACAGCATATTGAGTCGGTGTATATTGTCCAAAACAAAGTAGAAAAGGGCGTTGTACATTTTTTATGAAAGATTATATTCAGAGAAATTTTACTTTTAACATTCGGGTGCCTAGATAATATTTAGATTTTTTCACTTCACGTAAAATTAGAATTTCATTATTTTACATGAGACAGCATGCTGACTTGGTGTATATAGTCCAAAACGAAGTAGAATAGGGCATTCTATATTTTTTCTGACAGACTACATTCAGAGCCATTTTCTTTTAACTTCGGGGCGCCTAGATATTATTTAGATTTTTTTCGATTCACGTAAAATTAGAATTTTGTTATTTTACATTAGAGAGCATATTGAGTTGGTGTATATACTGCAAAACAAAGTAGAAAAGGGCATTGTATATATTTACTGACAGATTATATTCAGAGCAATTTTTCTTTTAACATTCGGGTGCCTAGATAATATTTAGATTTTTTTCGATTCGCTTAAATATGGAATTTCTGTATTTTACATGAGAGAGCATATGGATTTGGTGTATATACTCCAAAACAGAGTAGAATAGGGCATTGTATATTTTTTCTGACAGATTATATTAAGACCAGTTTTGCTTCTAACATTGCGTTGCCTAGATAATATTTAGATTTTTTTTGATTCGCTTAAATATAGAATTTCTGTATTCTACATGAGAGAGAATATTGAGGTGCTGAATATACTCCCAAACACAATAGAATAGGGCATTGTATATTTCTTCTGACAAATTATATTCAGAGCAATTTTGCTTTTAACATTGGGGTGCCTAGATAATATTTAGATTTTTTTCGATCCGTAAACTTACAATTTCGGTATTTTACGTGAGAGAGCATACTGAGTTGGTGTATATACTCCAAAACAGAGTACAATAAGGCATTCTATATTTTTGCTGACAGATTATATTCAGAGAAATTTTGTTTTTAACATTGGGGTGCCTAGATAATATTTAGATTTTTTTGATTCACGTAAAATTAGAATTTCGGTATTTTACATGAGAGAGCATACTGAGTTGGTGTATATACTCCAAAACACAGTAGAATAAGGCATTGTTTATTTTTTCTAACAGTCTATATTTAGAGCCATTTTCTGTTAGCTTTGGGGCGCCTAGATATTATTTAGATTTTTTTTGATTCACGTACAATTAGAATTTCGGTATTTAACATGAGAGAGCATATTGAGTTGGTGTATATACTACAAAACAAAGTAGAAAAGGGTATTGTATATTTTGTCTGACAGATTATATTCAGAGCAATTTTTCTTTTAACATTGGGGTGCCTAGATCATATTTAGATTTTTTTCAATTCACGTAAAATTAGAATTTCAATATATTACATGAGAGAGTATACCGAGTTGGTGTATATACTGCAAAAGAGAGTAGAATAAGGCTTTGTATATTTTTACTAACAGACTATATTCATAGCCATTTTCTTTTAACTTTGGGGCGCCTAGATATTATTTAGATTTTTTTCGATTCGCGTAAAACTTGAATTTCGGTATTTTCCATGAGAGAGCATATTGAGTTGGTGTATATAGTCCAAAACAGCGTAGAAAAGGCATTGTATATTTTTCTGACAGATTATATTCAGAGCAATTTTGCTTTTAACATTGGGGTGCATAGATAATATTTAGATTTTGTTCGATTCACTTAAATATAGAATTTCTGTATTTTACATGAGAGAGCACATGGAGTTTTTGTATATACTCCAAAACAGAGTAGAATAGGGAATTGTATATTTTATCTGACAGGTTATATTCAGAGCAAATTTGCTTTTAACATTCGGGAGCTGAGATAATATTTAGATTTTTTTCGATTCATGTAAAATTAGAATTTCGGTATTTTACATAAGAGAGAAAACTGAGTTGGTGTATATACTCAAAAGCAGAGTAGAATAAGGCATTGTATATTTTTTCTGACAGATTATATTCAGAGCAATTTTGTTTTTATTATGGGGTGCCTTGATAATATTTAGATTTTTTCGATTCACATAAATTTAGAATTTCGGTATTTTACATGAGAGAGCATACTGAGTTGGTGTATATACTCCATAACAGAATAGAATAGGGCATTGTATATTTTTTCTGACAGATTATATTCAGAGCCATTTTGCTTTTAACATTGGGGTGCCTAGATCATATTTAGATTTTATTCAATTCACGTAAAATTAGAATTTCAATATTTTACATGTGAGAGTATACCGAGTTGGTGTATATATTCCGAAACAGAGTAGAATAAGGCATTGTATATTTTTACTAACAGACTATATTCATAGCAATTTTCTTTTAACTTTGGGGCGCCTAGATATTATTTAGATTTTTTTCGATCACGTAAAATTTGAATTTCGGTATTTTCCATGAGAGAGCATATTGAGTTGGTGTATATACTCCAAAAAAGAGTAGAAATGGCATTGTATATTTTTCTGACAGATTATATTCAGAGCAATTTTGCTTTTAACATTGGGGTGCATAGATAATATTTAGATTATTTTCGATTCACGTAAAATAAGCATTTCGGTATTTTACGTGAGAGAGGATACTCAGTTGGTGTATATACTCCATAACTGAGTAGAATAAGGCATTGTATATTTTTTCTAGCAGACTATATTCAGAGCCATTTTCTTTTAACTTTGGGGTATCTTGTTATTATTTAGATTTTTTCAATTCACGTAAAATTAGAATTCCTGTATTTTACATGAGAGAGCATATTGAGTTTGTGTATATACTACAAAACAGAGTAGGAAAGGACATTGTATATTTTTTTTGACAGATTGTATTCAGAGCAATTTTGTTTTTAACATTGGGGTGCCTAGATTATATTAAGATTTTCTCGATTCGGGTAAAATTAAAATTTCTTTATTTTACATGAGACAGCATATTAAGTTGGTGTATATACTCCAAAACAGAGTAGAAATGGGCATTGTATATTTTTTCTGACATACTATATTCAGAGCCATTCTCTTTTAAGTTTGGGGCGCCTAGATTTATTTAGATTTTTTTCGATTCGCGTAAAATAAATTTGAATTTCGGTATTTTACATGAGAGAGCATATTGAGTTGGTGTATATACTCCAAAACAGAGTAGAAATGGGCATTGTATATTTTTTCTGACAGATTGTATTAAGAGCAATTTTGCTTTTAACATTGGGGTGCCTCGATAACCTTTAGATTTTTTTCGATTCGCTTAAATATAGAATTTCTGTATTTTACATGAGAGAGAATATGGAGTTTGTGTATATACTCCAAAACAAAGTAGAATAGGGCATTGTATATTTTTTATGACAGGTTATACTCAGAGCAATTTTGTTTTTAACATTTGGGTGCCTAGATAATATTTAGATTTTTTCATTTTGGGTAAAATTAGAATTTCTGTATTTTACATGAGAGAGCATACTCGGTTGGTGTATATACTCCAAAACAGAGTAGAATAAGGCATTATATATTTTTTCTAACAGATTATATTCAGAGCAATTTTGCTTTTAACATTGGGGTGCCTAGATGATATTTAGATTTTTTTCGATTCACGTAAATTTAGAATTTTGGTATTTTACATGAGAGAGCATATGGAGTTGGTGTATATACTCCAAAACTGAGTAGAAAAAAGCATTGTATATTTTTTCTGACAGATTATATTCAGTGCCATTTTTTTTAACATTGGGTTTCCTATATAAAATTTAGATATTTTTCGATGCACGTATAATTAGAATTTCAGTATTTTACATGACAGAGCATATTGACTTGGTGTATATACTCCGAAACAGAGTAGAAAAAGAAATTGTATATTTTTTTTTGACAGATTATATTCAGACCAATTTTTATGTTAACATTGGGGTTCCTACATAATCTTTAGATTATTTGATTCACGTAAATTTAGAATTTCTGTATTTTACATGAGAGAGCATATTGAGTTCCTGTATATACTCCAAAACAGAGTTGAAAAACGCATTGTGTATTTTTTCTGACAGACTATATTTTGAGCAATTTTGGTTTTAACATTGGAATTCCTAGATGATATTTAGAATTTTATCGGTTCCTGTAAAACTAGAATTTCTTCAATTTACATGGGAGAGCATATTGAGTTGGAGTATATACTCCAAAACAGAGTAAAAAAGGCGTTATATATTTCTTTTAACAGATTACATTCAGTGCAATTTTGCTTTTAACTTTGGGTTACCTAGATAATATTTAGATTTTTTTCGATTCACGTAAAATTAGAATTTTAGTATTTTACAAGAGAGAGCATATTGATTTGGTGAATATACTCCAAAATAGAGTATAATGGGGCATTGTATATTTTTTTTTACAGATTATATTCAAAGAAATTTTGCTTTTAACATTGGGGTACCTAGATAATATTTAGATTTTTTTCAATTCCCGTAAAAGTAGAATTTCCATATTTTACATCAGAGAGCATATTGAGTTGGTGTATATACTCCAACACAAAGTAGAATAGGACATTTTATATTTTTTCTGACAAATTATATTCAGAGCAATTTTGCTTTTAACATTGGGGTGCCTAGATAATATTTAGAGATTTTTGGATTCGGGTAAAATTAGAATTTTGGTATTTTACATGAGAGAGCATAATGAGTTGGTGTATATACTCCAAAACAGAGTAGAAAAGGGCATTGTATATTTTTTCGGACAGATTATATTCAGAGCAATTTTGGTTTTAACATTGGGGTGCCTAGATAATATTTAGATATTTTTCGATTCGGGTAAAATTAGAATTTCGGTATTTGACATGAGAGAGCATAATGAGTTGGTGTATATACTCCAAAACAGAGTAGAAAAGCGCATTGTATATTTTTTCGGACAGATTATATTCAGAGCAATTTTGCTTTTTACATTCGGGTGCCTAGATAATATTTAGAATTTTATGATTTGCGTAAATTTACAATTTCGGTATTTTACATGAGAGAGCATATTGAGTTGCTGTATGTACCCTAAAACAGAGTATAAAATAGCATTGTGTATTTTTTCTGTCAGATTATATTCAGAGCAATTTTGCTTTTAACATTGGGGTGCATAGATAATATTTAGATCTTTTTAGATTCGCTTACATATAAAATTTCTGTATTTTACGAGAGAGAGCATATTGAGTTTGTGTATATACTCCAAAACAGAGTAGAATAGGGTATTGTATATTTTTTCTGACAGATTATATTCATAGAAATTTTGTTATTAACATTGGGGTGCCTAGATTATATTCAGATTTATTTCGATTTGCTTAAATATAGAATTTCTCTATTTTATATGAGAGAGCATATGGAGTTGGTTTATATACTGCAAAACAGATTAGAATAGGGCATTGTATATTTTTTCTGACAGATTATGTTCAGAGCAATATTGTTTTCAACATTAAGGTGCCTAGATAATATTTAGATATTTTCGATTCGGGTAAAATTAGAATTTCTTTATTTTATATGAGATAGCATACTGAGTTGGTGTATATACTTTAAAACAGAGTAGAATAAGGCATTATATATTTTTTCTAACAGACTATATTCACAGCAATTTTTTTTTAAGTTTGGGGTGCCTAGATATTATTTAGATTCTTTTCGATTTGCGTAAAATTTGAATTTCGCTATTTTACATGAGAGAGCATATTGAGTTGTTTTATATACTCCAAAACAGAGTAGAAAGGGGCATTGTATATTTTTTCTCACAGATTATATTCAGAGTAATTTTGCTTTTAACATTGGGGTTCCTAGATAATATTTAGATTTTTTTCGATTCACCTAAAATTTGAATTTCAGTATTTTACATGAGAGAGCATACTGAGTTTGTGTATATAGTCCAAAACAGAGTAGAATACGGCATTGTATATTTTTTATGAGAGATAATATTCAGAGCAATTTTGCTGTTAACTTTGGGGTGCCTAGATAATATTTAGATTTTTTCGATTCACGTAAAATTAGAATTATGGTATTTTACATGAGAGAGCATTTGATTTAGTATATTTACTCCAAAACAGAGTCGAATAGGGCATTGTATATTTTTTCTGAGAGACTATATTCAGATCAATTTTGTTTTTAACATTGGGGTGCCTAGATAATATTTAGATATTTTCGATTCAGGTAAAATTAAAATTTCTGTGTTTTACATGAGATAGCATATTGAGTTGGTGTATGTACTACAAAACAGAATAGAAAAGGGCATTGTATATTTTTTTCTGACAGATTATATTCAGAGCAATTTTCCTTTTAACATTGGGATGCCTAGATAATATTTAGATTCTTTCTATTTGAATAAAATTAGAATTTTTTATTTTACATGAGAGAGCATACTGAGTTGGTTTATATACTCCAAAACAGAGTAGAATAAGGCATTGTATATTTTCTGTAACGAAGTATATTCAGAGCCATTTTCTTTTAACTTTGGGTTGCCTAGATATTATTTAGATTTTTTTCTATTCACGTAAATTTATAATTTCGGTATTTTACATGAGAGAGCATATTGAGTTGTTGTATATACTCCAAAACAGTGTACAAAAGGGCATTGTGTATATTTTTTTGACATATTATATTCAGGGCAATTTTGCTTTTAACATTGGGGTGCCTAGATAATATTTAGATTTTTTCGATTCACGTAAATTTAGAATTTCGGAATTTTACATGAGAGAGCATGCTGAGTTGGTGTATATACTCCAAAACAGAGTAGAATAGGGCATTGTATATTTTCTTTGACAGATTATATTCAGAGCAATTTTGTTTGAACATTGGTGTGCCTAGATAATATTTAGATTTATTTCGATTCACTTAAATATAGAATTTCTGTATTTTACATGAGAGAGCATGTGGATTTGGTGTATATACTCCAAAACAGAGTAGAATAGAGCATTGTATATTTTTTCTGACAGATTATATTCAGAGATATTTTGTTTTTAACATTGGGGTGCCTAGATAATATTTAGATTTTTCGATTAGGGTAAAATAGAATTTCTGTGTTTTACAGGACAGAGCATACTGAGTTGGTTTATATACTCCAAAACAGAGTAGCATAAGGCATTGTATATGTTCTCTAACAGACTATTTTCAGAGCCATTTTCTTTTAACTTTGGGGCGCCTAGATATTATTTAAATTTTTTTCGATTCGCGTAAAATTAGAATTTGGTTATTTTACATGAGAGAGCATTTTGAGTTGGTGTATATACTACAAAACAGTGTAGAAAAGGGTATTGTATATTTTTTCTGACAGATTATATTCAGAGCAATTTTTCTTTTAACATTGGGGTGCCTAGATAATATTTAGATTTTTTTCGATTCACGTAAAATTAGAATTTCGGTATTTTACATAAGAGAGCAGGCTGAGTTGGTGTATATACTCCAAAACCGAATAGAATTGGGCATTGTATATTTTCTCTGACAGATTATATTCAGAGCAATTTTGCTTTATCATTGGGGTGCCTAGATAATATTTAGATTTTTTTCGATTGCTTAAATATAGAATTTCTATATTTTACATGAGAGAGCATATGGAGTTGGTGTATATATTCCAAAACAGCGTAGAATAGGGCAGTGTATATTTTTTCTAACAGACTATATTCAGAGCCATTTTGTTTTAACTTTCGTGCACCTAGATACAATTTAGATTTTTTTTGATTTGCGTAAAATTTGAATTTCGGTATTTTACATGAGAGAGCATATTGAGTTGGTGTATATATTCCAAAACACAGTAGAAAAGAGCATTGTAAATTTTTTCTGACAGATTATAATCAGAGAAATTTTGCTTTAAACATTGGGGTGCCTCAATAATAGTTAGATTTCTTTCGATTCACGTAAAATCAGAATTTCTGTATTTTCCATGAGAGAGCATACTGAGTATATATATATACTCCAAAACAGAGTAGAATAGGGCATTGTTTATATTTTCTGACAAATTATATTAAGAGAAATTTTGTTTTTAACATTGAGGTGCCTCGATAATATTTAGATTTTTTCGATTCGGGTATAATTAAAATTTCTGTATTTTACATGAGAGAGAATACTGAATTGGTTTATATACTCCAAAACAGAGTAGAATAAGCCATTGTATATTTTCTCTAACAGACTATTTTCAGAGCCATTTACTTTTAACTTTGGGGCGTGTAGATATTATTTAGATTTTTTTTCGATTCGAGTAAATTTAGAATTTTTCATATTTTACAAGAGAGAGCACATTGAGTTGGTGTATATACTACAAAACAGAGTAGAAAAGGGCATTGCATATTTTTTCTGACAGATTATATTCAGAGCAATTTTGCTTTTAATCTTGGTGTGCCTAGATTATATTTTTTTCGATTCGCTTAAATATAGAATTTCTGTATTTTACATGAGAGGGCCTACTGAGTTGGTGTATATACCTCAAAATAGAGTAGAGTAGAACATTGTATATTTCTTTTGAGATAATATATTCAGAGCAATCTGGCTTTTAACATTGGGGTGCCTAGATAATATTTAGATATTTTTCCAATCGCTTAAATATAGAATGTCTGTATTTTACATGAGAGAGCATAATGAGTTTGTGTATAATCTGCAAACCAGAGTAGAATAAGGCATTGTATATTTTTTCTAACAGACTATATTCGGAGCCATTTTCCTATAACTTTGGAGCGCCTAGATATTATTTAGATTTCTTTTGATTCCTGTAAAATTAGGATTTTTTATTTTACATGAGAGAGCATATTGAGTTGGTTTATATACTCCAAAACAGAGTAGAAAAGAGCATTGTATATATTTTTTGACAGATTATATTCAGAGCAATTTTGTTATTAACATTGGGGTGCATAGGTAATAGTTAGATTTTTTTGATTCGCTTAAATATAGAATTTCTGTATTTTACATGAGAGAGCATATCGAGTTGGTGTATACACACCAAAACAGAGTAGAATAGGGCATTGTATATTTTTTCTGACAGATTATATTCAGAGCAATTTTGTTTTTAACATTGGGGTGCCTAGATAATATTTAGATTTTTTTCGATTCATGTAAATTTAGAATAGCGGTATTTTACCTGCGAGAGCATTCTGAGTTGGTGTATATACTCCAAATAAGAGTAAAATAAGGCATTGTATATTTTTTCTAACAGACGGTATTCAGAGCCATTTTCTTTTAAATTTTGGGCGCATGGATATTATTTAGATTTTTTTCGATTCAATTCGTGTAAATTTAGAATTTCGGTATTTTACATGAGAGAGCATATTGAGTTGGTGTATATACTCCAGAACAAAGTAGAAAAGGGCAGTGTATATTTTTTCTGACAGATTATATTCAGAGCAATTTTGCTTTTAACATTGGGGTGCCTAGATGATATTTATATATTTTTCGGTTCGCTTAAATATAGAATTTCTGTATTTTACATGAGAGAGCATACTGAGTTGGTGTATATTCTTTAAAACAGAGTAAAAGAAGGAATTGTATATTTTTTCTTACAGATGATATTCAGAGCCTTTTTTTTTAACTTTGGGGCGCCTAGATATTATTTAGATTTTTATCGATTCGTGTAAAATTAGAATTTCGGTATTTTACATGAGAGAGCATATTGAGTTGGTGTATATACTACAAAACAAAGTAGAAATGGGCATTGTATATTTTTTCTGAAAGATTATATTTAGTGGAATTTTGCTTTTAACATTGGTATTCCTAGATAATATTTAGATATTTTTCGATTCGCTTTAATATATAATTTGTGTATTTTACATGAGAGAGCATATGGAGTTGGTGTATATTCTTTAAAACAGAGTAGAAAATGCATAGTTTTTTTTCTCTGACAGATTATATTCAGAGAAATTTTGCTTTCAACATTCGGGTGCCTAGATAATATTTAGATTTTTTTCGATTCACGTAAATTAAAATTTCGGTATTTTACATAATAGAGCATACTGAGTATGTGTATATACTCCAAAACAGAGTAGAAGAAGGCATTGTATATTTTTTCTTACAGACTATATTCAGGGCCATTTTCTTTTAACTTTGGGGCTCCTAGATATTATTTAGATTTTTTCAAATCATGTAAAATTTGAATTTCATTATTTTACATGAGAGAGAATATTGAGTTGGTGTATATACTATAAAACAGAGTAGAAATGGGCATTGTATATTTTCTCTGATAGATTATATTCAGAGCAATTTTTCTTTTAACCTTGGGGTGCCTAGATAATATTTAGATTTTTTCGATTCGGGTAAAATTAGAATTTCTGTATTTTATATGTGAGAGCATACTGAGTTGGTGTATATACTCCAAAACAGAGTAGAATAAGGCATTGTATATTTTCTCTAACAGACTATATTTAGAGCTATATTCTTTTTACTTTGGGGCGCCTAGATATTATTTAGATTTTTTTCGATTCACGTAAAATTAGAATTTCAGTATTTTACATGAGAGAGCATATTGAGTTGGTGTATATACTACAAAACAGCATAGATTTAGGCATTGTATATTTTTTCTGACAGATTATATTCAGAGCAATTTTGCTTTTAACATTGGGGTGCATAGATAATATTTAGATTTTTTTAGATTCGCTTACATATAAAATTTCTGTATTTTACGAGAGAGAGCATATTGAGTTTGTGTATATACTCCAAAACAGAGTAGAATAGGGTATTGTATATTTTTTTCTGACAGATTATATTCATAGCAATTTTTTTATTAACATTGGGGTGCCTAGATTATATTTAGATTTTTTTTGATTCGCTTAAATATAGAATTTCTCTATTTTCTATGAGAGAGCATATGGAGTTGGTTTATATCCTCCAAAACAGATTAGAATAGGGCATTGTATATTTTTTCTGACAGATTATATTCAGAGCAATATTGTTTTCAACATTAAGGTGCCTAGATAATATTTAGATATTTTCGATTCGGGTAAGATTAGAATTTCTTTATTTTATATATGATAGCATACTGAGTTGGTGTATATACTTTAAAACAGAGTAGAATAAGGCATTGTATATTTTTTCTAACAGATTATATTTACAGCAATTTGTTTTAAGTTTGGGGCACCTAGATATTATTTAGATTCTTTTCGATTCACATAAAATTTGAATTTCGCTATTTTACATGAGAGAGCATATTGAGTTGTTTTATATACTCCAAAACAGAGTAGAAAGGGGCATTGTATATTTTTTCTCACAGATTATATTCAGAGTAATTTTGCTTTTAACATTGGGGTTCCTAGATAATATTTAGATTTTTATTTATTCACCTAATATTTGAATTTTGTTATTTTACATGAGAGAGCATATTGAGTTTGTGTATATATTCCAAAACAGAGTAGAATAGGGTATTTTATATTTTTTCTGACAGACTATATTCAGAGGCATTTTTTTTATCTTTGAGCCTCCTAGATATTATTTAGATTTTTTTCGATTCGCTTAAATATAGAATTTCTGTATTTTACATGAGAAACATACTGAGTTGGTTTATATAATACAAAACAGAGTAGAACAGGGCATTGTATATTTTTTCTGACAGATTATATTCAGAGCTATTTTGTTTTTAACATTGGGATGCCTGTATAATATTTAGATAATTTTTGATTCACGTAAATTTAGAATTTCGGTATTTTACATGAGAGAGCATACTGTGTTGGTGTATATACTTCAAAACAGAATAGAATAAGGCATTGTATATTTTTACTACCAGACTATATTCAGAGCCATTTTCTTATATCTTTGGGGCGCCTCGATATTATTTATATTTTTCAATTCGTGTAAAATTAGAATTTCGGTTTTTTACGTTAGAGAACATATTGAGTTGGTGTATATACTCCAAAACAGAGTAGAAAAGGGTATAGTATATTTTTTTTGACAGATTATATCCATAGCAATTTTGCTTTTAACATTCGGGTGTCTAGATAATATTCAAATTTTTATCGATTCACATAAAATTAGAATTTCGGTATTTTACATGAGAGAGCATACTGAGTTGGTCTATATACTCCAAAACAGAGTAGAATAAAACATTGTATATTTTTTCTAACAGACTATATTCAGAGCCAATTTCTTTTAACTTTGGGGCGCATGGATATTATTTAGATTTTTTTCGATTCAATTCGTGTAAATTTAAAATTTCGGTATTTTACATGAGAGAGCATATTGAGTTGGTGTATATATTCCAGAACAGAGTAGAAAAGGGCAGTGTATAATTTTTCTGACCGATTATATTCAGAGCAATTTTGCTTTTTACATTGGGGTACCTAAATAATATTTAGATTTTTTTCGGTTCGTGTAAAATTAGAATTTCAGTATTTTACATGAGAGAGCATATTCAGTTGGTGCATATACTCCAAAACAGAGTAAAAAAAAAGCATTGTATATTTTTTCTGACAGATTATATTCAGAGCAATTTTGCTTTTAACATTGGGGTGCCTAGATGATATTTAGATTCTTTTCGATTCGCGTAAATTTAGAATTTCGGTATTTTACATGAGAGAGCATATGGAGTTGGTGTATATACTCCAAAACTGAGTAGAAAAAAGCATTGTATATTTTTTCTGACAGATTATATTCAGTGCCATTTTCTTTTAACATTGGGGTGCCTATATAAAATTTAAATATTTTTAGATGCACATATTATTAGAATTTCAGTATTTTACATGACAGAGCATATTGACTTGGTATATATACTCCTAAACAGAGTAGAAAAGGAAATTGTATATTTTTTTGACAGATTAAATTAAGACCACTTTTTCTGTTAACATTGGGGTTCCTACATAATCTTTAGATTATTTGATTCGCGTAAATTTAGAATTTCTGTAGTTTACATGAGAGAGCATATTGAGTTCCTGTATATACTCCAAAACAGAGTAGAAAAACGCATTGTGTATTTTTTCTGACACACTATATTTAGAGCAATTTTGGTTTTAACATTGGAATGCCTAGATGATATTAAGAATTTTATCGGTTCGTGTAAAACTAGAATTTCTTCAATTTACATGGGAGAGCATATTGAGTTGGAGTATATACTCCAAAACAGAGTAGAAAAAGGCGTTATATATTTCTTTTAACAGATTACATTCAGTGCAATTTTGCTTTTAACTTTGGGTTACCTAGATAATATTTAGATTTTTTTCTATTCGCGTAAAATTAGAATTTCAATATTTTACAAGAGAGAGCATATTGAGTTGGTGTATATAGTTTAAAATAGAGTATAAAGGGGCATTGTATATTTTGTTTTACAGATTATATTCAAAGAAATTTTGCTTTTAACATTGGGGTACCTAGATAATATTTAGATTTTTTTCAATTTCCGTAAAATCAGAATTTCCATATTTTACATCAGAGAGCATATTGAGTTGGTGTATATACTCCAACACAAGGTAGAATAGGACATTTTATATTTTTTCTGACAGATTATATTCAGAGCAATTTTGCTTTTAACATTGGGGTGCCTAGATAATATTTAGATATTTTTCGATTCGGGTAAAATTAGAATTTCGGTATTTGACATGAGAGAGCATAATGAGTTGGTGTATATACTCCAAAACAGAGTAGAAAAGGGCATTGTATATTTTTTCGGACAGATTATATTCAGAGCAATTTTGCTTTTTACATTCGGGTGCCTAGATAATATTTAGATTTTTTATGATTTGCGTAAATTTACAATTTTGGTATTTTACATGAGAGAGCATATTGAGTTGCCGTATGTACCCTAAAACATAGTATAAAATAGCATTGTGTATTTTTTGTGACAGATTAAATTCAGAGGAATTTTGGTTTTAACATTGGAATGCCTAGATAATATTTAGATTTTTATCGGTTCATGTAATATAAGAATTTCTGAAATTTACCTGGGAGAGCATATTTAGTTGGTGTATATACTCCAAAACAGAGTATAAAAGATCATTGTATATATTTTTTGATAGATTATACTCAGAGCAATTTTGCTTTTAACATTGGGTTACCTAGATAATATTTAGATTTTTTTCAATTTGCATAAAATTAGAATTTCGGTATTTTATATGAGAGAGCATATTGAGTTGGTGTATATACTCCAAAACAGCCTAGAAAAGGGCATTGTATATTTTTTATGAGAAATAATATTCAGAAATTTTGCTTTTAACATTGGGCTGCCTAGATAATATTTAGATTTCATTCCTGTATATACTGCAAAACAGAGTAGAAAAAAGCATTGTGTATTTTTTCTGACAGGCTATATTTAGAGCAATTTTGGTTTTAACATTGGAATGCCTAGATAATATTTAGAATTTTATCGGTTCGTGTAAAACTAGAATTTCTGCAATTTACATGGGAGAGCATACTGAGTTGGTATATTTACTCCAAAACAGAGTAGAATAGGGCATTGTATATTTTTTCTGAGGGACTGTATTCAGAGCAATTTTGTTTTTAACATTGGGGTGCCTAGATAACATTTAGATTTTTTCGATTCGGGTAAAATTAGAATTTCTGTGTTTTACATGAGATAGCATATTGAGTTGGTGTATGTACTACAAAACAAAATAGAAAAGCGCCTTGTATATTTTTTCTGACAGACTGTATTAAGAGCCATTTTCTTTTAACTTTTAGGCGCCTAGATATTATTTACATTTTTTTCGATTCGGGTTAAATTAGAATTTTGGTATTATACATGAGAGAGCATACTGAGTTGGTGTATATACTGCAAAACAGTGTAGAATAGGGCATTATATATTTTTTCTGAAAGAATATATTCAAAGCAATTTTGGTTTTAACATTGGGGTGCCTAGATAATATTTAGATTTTTTTCGACTCGTTCAAATATAGAATTTCTGTATTTTACATGAGAGAGCATACTGAGTTGGTGTAAATACTCCAAAATATTGTAGAATAAGGCATTGTATATTTTTTTAACAGACTATGTTCAGAGCCATTTTCTTCTACCTTTGGCGTGCCTAGATATTATTTAGATGTTTTTCGATTTTCGTAAAATTAGAATTTCGGTATTTGACATGAGAGAGCATATTGAGTTGGTGTATATACTCCAAAATAGAGTAGAAAAGGGCATAGTTTTTTTCTCAGACAGATTATATTCAGAGCAATTTTGTTTTTAATGTTCGAGTGCCTAGATAATATTTAGAATTTTTTCGAATCACGTAAAATTAGAATTTCCGTATTTTACATTAGAGAGCACACTTAGTTGGTGTATATACTCCAAAACAGTGTAAAATAAGGCATTGTATATTTTTTCTGGCAGATAATATTCAGAACAATTTCGTTTTTGACATTGGGGTGCCTAGATAATATTTAGATATTTTCGATCTGGGTAAAATTAGAATTTCTGTATTTTACATGAGAGAGAATATTGAATTGGGTTATATACTACAAAACAAAGTAGAAAAAAGACTTTTATATTTTTTCTGACAGATTATATTCAGAGCAATTTTGCTTTTAACATTGGGGTGCCTAGATATTATTTAGATTATTTTCGATTCGCTTAAATATAGAATTTCTGTATTTTACATGAGAGAGCATAGTGAGTTGGTGTATATACTTCAAAATAGAGTCGAAAAGGGTATTGTATTTTTTTTCTGATAGATTATATTGATAGCAATGTTGGTTTTAACATTAGGGTGTCTAGATAATGTTTACATTTTTACGATTAACGGAAAATTAGAATTTCGGTATTTTACTCAAGAGAGCATACTGGGTTGTTGAATATATTCCAAAACAGAGTAGAATGAGGCATTGTATATTTTTTTAACACATTATTTTCAGAGCCATTTTCTTTTCACTTTGAAGTGCCTAGATATTATTTATATATTTTTTGATTTGCGTAAAATTAGAATTTCTGTATTTTCCATGAGAGAGCATATTGAGTTGGTGTATATACTACAAAACAGAGTATAAAAGGGCATTGTATATTTTTTCTGACAGATGATATTCAGAGCAATTTTCCTATTAACATTGGGGTGCCGAGATAATATTTATATATTTTTTGATTCGCTTAAATATATAATTTCTGTATTTTATATGAGAGAGCATATGGAGTTGGTTTATATACTTCAAAACAGAGTAGAATAGGGCATTGTATATTTTTTCTGACAGATAATATTCAGAGCAATTTTGTTTTTATCATTGGAGTGCCTGCATAATATTCACGTAAAATTAGAATTTCTGTATTTTACATGAGAGAGCATAGTGAGTTGGTGTATATACTCCAAAACAAAGTAGAATGAGGCATTGTATATTTTTTAAGACACAGTATATTCAGAGCCATTTTCTTTTAACATTGGGGTGCCTAGATATTATTTAGATATTTTTCGATTTGCGTAAAATTAGAATTTTAATATTTTACATGTGAGAGCATACTGAGTTGGTGTATATATTACAAAACAGAGTAGAATAAGGCATTGTATATTTTTTCTAACAGACTATATTCAGAGCCATTTTCTTTTAACTTCGGGACGTCTAGATATAATTTAGAATTTTTTGATTCGCGTAAAATTAGAATTTCGGTATTTTACATTAGAGAGCATACTAAGTTGGTGTATATAAAACAAAACAGTAGAATAGAACATTGTATATTATTTCTGACAGATTATATTCAGAGCAATTTTGTTTTTAACATTGGGTTGCCTAGATAATATTTAGATTTTCATCGATTCATGTACATTTTGAATTTCCATATTTTACTTTCGGGAGCATACTGAGTTGGTGTATGTACTTAAAAACAAAGTAGAATAGGGCATTGTATATTTTTTCTCACAGATTATATTCAGACTAATTTTGTTTTAAACATTGGGGTGCCTAGATAATATTTAGATTTATTCAATACGGGTAAAATTAGAATTTCTGTATTTTACATGAGAGAGCGAATTGAGTTGGTGTATATACTCCAAAACTAAGTAGAATAAGGCATTGTATATTTTTTCGAACAGACTGTATTCAGAGCCATTTTCTTTTAACTTTTTGTCGCCTAGATATTATTTAGATTTTTTTCGATTCGCGTAAAATTCGAATTTCCGTATTTTACGTGAGAGAGCATAATGAGTTGGTGTATATACTACAAAACAGAGTAGAAAAGGGCATTGTATATTTTCTCTGACAGATTATATTCAGAGCAATTTTGCTTGTAACATTGGGTTGCCTAGATAATATTTAGATTTTTTTCGATTCACGTAAATTTAGAATTTCGGTATTTTAATTGAGAGAGCATACTGAGTTGGTGTATATTCTCGAAAACTGAGTAGAATAGGGCATTGTATATTTTTTCCTACAGATTATATTCAGAGCAATTTTGTTTTTCACATTTAGGTGCATAGGTAATATTTAGATTTTTCGATTCACATAAATTTAGAATTTCTGTATTTGACATGAGAGAGCATATTGAGTTGGTGTATATTCTACAAAACAGAGTAGAAAAGGGCATTGTATATTGTTTCTCACAGATTGTATGCAGAGAAATTTTGTTTTTAACATTAGAATGCCTAGATAATATTTAGATTTTCTCGATTCGGGTAAAATTAGAATTTCAGTATTTTACATGAGAGAGCATACATAGTTGGTGTATATACTCCAAAACAGAGTAGAATAAGGCATTGTAAATATTTTCTAACAGACTATATTCAGAGCCATTTTATTTTAACTTTGGGGCACCAAGGTATTATTTAGATTTTTTTCGATTTGCGTAAAATTACCAGTTCTGTATTTTACTTTAGAGATCATATTGATTTGGTGTATATACACCAAAACAGAGTAGAAAAGAGCATTGTATATTTTTTCTGACACATTATATTCAGAGCAATTTTGCTTTTAACATTGGGTTGCCTAGATAATATTTAGATTATTTTCGATTCATGTAAAATTAGAATTTCAGTATTTTACATGAGAGAGCATACTGAGTTGGTCTATATACTCCAAAACACAGTAGAATAAGGCATTGTATATTTTTTCTAACAGACTATACGCAGAGCCATTTTCTTTTAACTTCGGGGCACCTAGATATTATCTAGATATTTTCGATTCACGTAAATTAGAATTTCGTTATTTTATATGACAGAGCATATTGAGTTGGTGTATATACTTCAAAAAAGAGTAGAATAGGGCATTGTATGTTTTTTCTGACAGATTATATTCAGAGCAATTTTTTTTTAACATTGGGGTGCCTAGATAATATTTAGATTTTATTCGATTCATGTAAAATTAGAATTTCGGTATTTTACATGAGAGAACATACTTAATCGGTTTATATACTACAAAACAGAGTAGAATAGGGCATTGTATATTTTCTCTGACAGATTTTATTCAGAGCAATTTTCTTTTTAACATTGGGGTGCCTAGATAAAATTTAGATTTTTCCGATTCACGTAAAATTAGAATTTCCGTATTTTACATGATAGAACATACTGAGTTGGTGTATATATTCCAAAACGGAGTAGAATAGGGCATTGTATATATTTTCTGACAGATTATATTCAGAGCAATTTTGTTTTTAACATTGGGGTGCCTAGATAATATTTAGATTTTTTCGATTCACGTAAAATTAGAATTTGAGTATTTTACGTAAAAGAGAATACTTAGTTGGAGTATATACTACAAAACAAAGTAGAATAGGGCATTGTATATTTTTTCTGACAGATAATATTCTGAGCAATTTTGTTTTAAACAACGGGGTGCCTAGATAATATTTAGACTTTTTCGATTTGGGTAAAATTAGAATTTCGATTTTACGTGAGACAGCATAATTAGTTGGTGTATATACTCAAAAACAGAGTAGAAAAGGGCATTGTATATTTTTTCTGACCGATTATATTCAGAGCAATTTTTCTTTTAACATTGGAGTGCCTAGATAATACTTAGATTTATTCGATTCACGTAAAATTTGAATTTCGTTATTTTACATAAGAGAGCATACTGAGTTGGTGTATATACTCCAAAACAGAGTAGAATAAGGCATTTTGTATTTTTTCTAACAGACTATATTCAGAGCCATTTTCATTTAACTTTGGGGCGTCTAGATATTATTTAGATTTTTTTTGATTTGCGTAAAATTTTAATTTCGGTATTTCACATGAGAGAGCATATTGAGTTGGTGTATATACATGAAAAAGTAGTAGAAAAGGGCATTGTATATTTTTCATGACAGATTAAATTCAGATCAATTTTGCTTTTAATATTGGGGTGCCTAGATAATATTTAGATTTTTTTCGATTCACGTAAAATTAGAATTGCGGTATTTTACATGAGAGAGCATACTGAGTTGGTGTATATACTCGAAAACAGAGTAGAATAAGGCATTGTATATATTTTCTAACAGACTATATTAAGAGCCATCTTCTTTTAACTTTGGGGCACCACGATATTACATAGATTATTTTGGATTCGCGTAAAATTAGAATTTTGGTATTTTACATAAGAGAGAATATTGAGTTGGTGTATATATGCCAAAACAGAGTAGAAAAGAATATTGTATATTTTTTCTGACAGATTATATTAAGAGCAATTTTGCTTTTAACATTGGTTTGCCTAGATAATATTTAGATTCTTTTCGATTCATGTAAAATTATAATTTCGGTATTTTACATGCGAGGGCATACTGAGTTCGTGTATATACTCCAAAACAGAGTAGAATAGGCATTGTATATTTTTTCTAACAGACTATATGCAGAACAATTTTCTTTTAACTTTGGGGCGCCTAGGTATTATTTAGATTTACTTCGATTCACATAAAATTAGAATTTCGTTATTTTATATGCGTGAGCCTATTGAGTTGGTGTATATACTTCAAAACAGAGTAGAATAGGGCATTGTATATTTTTTCTGACAGATAATATTCAGAGCAATTTTGTTATTAACATTGGGGTGCCTAGATAATATTTAGAATTTTTCGATTCACATAAAAGTATAATTTCCGTATTTTAAATGAGAGAGCACACTGAGTTGGTGTATATACTACAAAACACAGTAGAATAGGGCATTGTATATGTTTTCTAACAGATTATATTCAGAGAAATTTTGTTTTTAACATTGGGGTGCCTAGACAATATTTAGATTTATTTCGATTCACGTAAAATTAGAATTTCGGTATTTTACATGAGAGAGCATACTTAGTTGGAGTATATACTCCAAAACAAAGTAGAATAGAGCATTGTATATTTTTTCTGACAGATAATATTCGGAGCAGTTTTGTTTTTAACATTGCGGTGCCTAGATAATATTTAGATTTTTTCGATTCGTGTAATATTTTAATTTTGATTTTACATGAGAGAGCAAACTTAGTTGGTTTATATACTTCAAAACAGAGTACAAAAGGGCATTGTATATTTTTTCTGACAGATTATATTCAGAGCAATTTTGCTTTTAACATTGGTGTGCCTAGATAATATTTAGATCTTTTTGATTCACGTAAAATTAGAATTTCGGTATTTTGCATAACAGAGCATACTGAGTTGGTGTATATATTCCAAAACAGAGTAGAATAACGCATTTTATAGTTTTTCTAACAGACTATATTCAGAGCAATTTTGCTTTTAACATTGAGGTGTCTAGATAATACTTCGATTTTTTTCGATTTTCTTAATTATAGAATTTCTGTATTTTACATGAGAGAGCATATTCAGATGGTGTATATACTCAAAAACTGAGTAGAATAGGGCATTGTATATTTTTTCTAACAGACTATATTCAGACCATTTTCTTTTAACTTTGGGGCTCCTAGATATTATTTAGATTTTTTTCAATTCTCGTAAAATTAGAATTTCGGTATTTTACATTAAAGAGCATATTGAGTTGGTGTATATACTCCAAAACAAAGCAGAAAAGTGCATTGTATATTTTCTCTTACAGATTATATTCAGAGCAATTTTGTTTTTGAAATTGGGGTGCCTAGATTATATTTAAATCTTTTTCCATTCATGTAATATTAGAATTTCGGTATTTTACTTGAGAGAGCATAGTGAGTTGGTGTATATATTCCAAAACAGAGTAGAATAAGGCATTTTATATTTTCTCTAACAGACTATATTCAGAAACATTTTCTTTTAACTTTGGAACGCCTAGGTATTATTTAGATTTTTTTCAATTCACGTAAAATTTGAATTTCTGTATTTTAAATTAGAGAGCATATTGAGTTGGTGTATATACTACAAAATAGAGAAGAAAAGGGCTATGTATATTTTTTCTAAAAGATTATATTCAGAGCAATTTTGCTTTTAACATTGGGGTGCATAGATAATATTTAGATTTATTTCGATTCGCTTAAATATAGTATTTCTGTATTTTACATGAGAGAGAATATGGAGTTGGTTTATATACTCCAAAACAGAGTAGAATAGAAAATTTATATTTATTCTAACAGATTATATTGACAGCAATTTTGTTTTTAACATTGGGGTGCCTAGATAATATTTAGATTTCTTTCGATTCACGTAAAATTAGAAGTTCGGTATTTTACATGAGAGAGCATACTTAGTTGGTGTATATACTCCAAAACAAAATAAAATGGGGCATTGTATATTTTTTTGACAGATTATACTCAGAGCAATTTTTTTTAACATTGGGGTTCCTAGATAATATTTAGATTTATTCGATTCATGTAAAATTGTAATTTCCGTATTTTACATGACAGAGCATACTGATTTGGTGTATATACTCCAAAACAGGGGAGAATGGGGCATTGTATATGTTTTCTGAAAGATTATATTCAGAGCAATTTTGTTTTTAACATTGGGGTGCCTAGATAATATTTAGATCTTTTTCGATTCACGTAAAATTAGAATTTCAAAATTTTACATGAGAGAGCATACTTAGTTGGTGTATATACTACAAAACAGATTAGAATAGGGCATTGTATATTTTTTCTGACAGATTGTATTCAGAGCAATTTTATTTTTAACAATGGGGTGCCTAGATAATATTAAATTTGTTTCCATTTGCGTAAAATTAGAATTTTGGTATTTCACATGAGAGAGCATATTGAGTTGGTGTATATACTACAAAACAGAATAGAATAGGGCATTGTATATTTTTTCTGACACATTATATTCAGAGCAATTTTGCTTTTAACTTAGGGGTCCCTAGATTATATTTAGATTTCTTTCGAATCATGTAAAATTAGAATTTCCTTATTTTACATTAGGGGGCATATTGAGTTGGTGTATATACTTCAAAACAGAGTAGAATAGGGCACTGTATATTTTTTCTAACAGAGTATATTCAGAGCCATTTTCTTTTAACTTTGGGGCTCCTAGATATAATTTAGATTTTTTTGATTCGCGTGAAATTAGAATTTCGGTATTTTACATTAAAGAGCATATTGAGTTGGTGTATATACTCCAAAACAGAGCAGAAAAGGTCATTGTATATTTTTTCTGTCAGATTATATTCAGAGCAATTTTACATTTAACATTGGGGTGCCTAGATAATATAGATTTTATTCGATTCACTTAAATATAGAATTTCTGTATTTTACGTGAGAGAGAATACAGAGTTGGTGTATATACTTCAAAACAGAGTCGAATAGGGCATTTATATTTTTTCTGACAGATTATATTCAGAGCAATTTTGTTTTTAACATTGGGGTGCCTAGATAATATTTAGAATTTTTGATTCAGGTAAAGTTAGAATTCTCTATTTTACATGAGACAGCAACCTGAGTTGGTGTATATACTCCAAAAAAATTAGAATAAGGCATTGTGTATTTTCTCTAACAGACTATATTCAGAGCCATTTTCTTTTAACTTTGGGGCGCCTAGATATTATTTCGATTTTTTCAATTCACGTAAAATATAGAATTTCTGTATTTTACAAGGAGAACATATGGAGTTGGTGTATATATTCCAAAACAGAGTAGAATAGGGCATTGTATATTTTTTCTGACAGATTATATTCAGAGCAATTTTGCTTTGCACATTGGAATGCCTAGATAATATTTAGATAATTTTCGAGTCATGTAAATATTGAATGTCTGTATTTTACCTGAGAGAGCATACAGAGTTGGTGTATATACTCCAAAACAGAGTAGAATAAGGCATTGTATATTTTTTCAAACAGACTATATTCAGAGCCATCTTCCTCTAACTTTGGGGCACGTAGATATTATTTAGAGTTATTTCGATTCCTGTAAAATTAGAATTTTTGTATTTTATATGAGAGAGCATATTGAGTTGGTTTATATACTTCAAAACGGAGTAGAAAAGGGAATTGTATATTTTTTCTGACAGATTATATTCAGAGCAATTTTGTTTTTAACATTGGGGTGCCTAGATAATAGTTATATTATTTTCGATTCACTTAAATATAGAATTTCTGTATTTTACATGAGAGAGCATATCGAGTTGGTGTATATACACCAAAACAGAGTAGAATAGGGCATTGTATATTTTTTCTGACACATTATATTCAGAGCAATTTTGATTTTAACACTAAGGTGCCTAGATAATATTTAGATTTATTTCGATTCACGTAAAATTAGAATTTTTGTATTTTACATGAGAGAGCACACTGAGGTGGTGTATATACTCGAAAACAGAGTCGAATAAGGCATTGTATATTTTTTCTAACAGACTATATTCAGAGCCATTTTCTTTTAACTTTGGGGTACCGGGATATCATTTAGATTTTTTTCGATTCGCGTCTAATTAGAATTTTGTTATTTTACGTGAGAGAGCATATTGAGTTGGTGTAAATACTACAAAACAGAGTAGAAAAAGGCATTGTATATTTTTCCTGACAGATTATATTCAGAGCAATTTTGCTTTTAACATTGGGGTGCCTAGATAATATTTAGAATTTTTTCGATTCACGTAAAATTAGAATTTCGGTATTTTACATGATAGAGCATATGGAGTTAGTGTATATATTCCAAAACAGAGTCGAATATGGCATTGTGTATTTTTTCTAACAGACTATATTCAGAGCCATTTTCTTTCAACTTTGTGGCGCCTAGATATTATTTAGATTTTTTTCGATTCGTGACAAATCAGAATTTCTGTATTTTACATGAGAGAGCATATAGAGATGGTTTATATACTCCAGAACAGAGTAGAAAAGTGCATTGTAAATTTTTTCTGACAGATTATATTCAGAGCTATTTTTTATTTACTTTGGAGTGCCTAGATATTATTTTGATTTTTTTCAATTCGCGTAAAATTTGAATTTTTATATTTTACATTAGAGGGCATATTGAGTTGGTGTATATCCTACGAAACAAACTAGAAAAGGGCTTTGTATATTTTTTCTGACAGATTATATTTACAGCAATTTTGCTTTTAACATTGGGGTGCCTAGATAATATTTAGATTTTTTTAAATTCACATAAATAGAGAATTCCTGTATTTTACATGAGAGAGCATATGGAGTTGGTGTATATACTCCAAAACAGGGTAGAATAGGGAATTGTATACTTTTTCTGACAGATAATATTCATAGCAATTTTGCTTTTAACTTTGGGGTGCCTAGATAATATTTAGATATTTCGATTCACGTAAAATTAAAATTTCTGTATTTTACATGAGAGAGCATACTGAGTTGGTATATTTACTCCAAAACAGAGTAGAATAGGGCATTGTATATTTTTTCTGAGGGACTGTATTCAGAGCAATTTTGTTTTTAACATTGGGGTGCCTAGATAATATTTAGATTTTTTCGATTCAAGTAAAATTAGAATTTCTGTGTTTTACATGAGATAGCATATTGAGTTGGTGTTTGTACTACAAAACAGAATAGAAAAGCGCCTTGTATATTTTTTCTGACAGACTGTATTAAGAGCCATTTTCTTTTAACTTTTAGGCGCCTAGATATTATTTAGATTTTTTTCAATTCACCTTAAATTAGAATTTTGGTATTTTACATGAGAGAGTATACTGAGTTGGTGTATATACTGCAAAACAGTGTAGAATAGGGCATTGTATATTTTTTCTGAAAAAATATATTCAAAGCAATTTTGCTTTTAACATTGGGATGCCTAGATAATATTTATATTTTTTTCGACTCGTTCAAATATAGAATTTCTATATTTTATATGAGAGAGCATACTGAGTTGGTGGAAATACTCCAAAATATTGTAGAATAAGGCATTGTATATTTTTTTTAACAGACTATATTCAGAGCCATTTTCTTCTACCTTTGGGGCGCCTAGATATTATTTAGATGTTTTTCGATTCCTGTAAAATTAGAATTTCGATATTGACATGAGAGAGCATATTGAGTTGGTGTATGTACTCCAAAATAAAGTATAAAAGGGCATTGTATATTTTTTCTGCCAGATTATATTCAGAGCAATATGCCTTTAACATTGGGGTGCCTAGTAAATATTTACATTTTTTTCGATCCACGCAAATTTAGAATTTCGGTATTTTACATGAGAGAGCAAACTGAGTTGGTGTATATACTCCAAAACAAAGTAGAATAAGGCATTGTATATTTTTTCTAACAGAATATATTCAGAACCATTTTCCTTTAACTTTAGGGCCCCTATATATTATTTAATTTTTTTTTGATTTGCTTAAAATAGAATTTCGGTATTTTACATGAGAGAGCATATTGAGGTTGTGTATATACTCAAAAACAGATTAGAATAGGTCATTCTATATTTTTTCTGACAGACTATATTCAGGGCACTTTTGTTTTTAACATTGGGGAGCCTAGATAATATTTAGATTTTTTTAAATTCACGTAAATTTAAATTATGTTATTTTACATGAGAGAGCATACTGAGTTGGTGTATATACTCCAAATCAGAGTAGAATAGAGCATTGTATATTTTTTCTGACAGATTATATTAAGAGCAATATTGTCTTTAACATTGGGGTGCCTAGATAATATTTAGCTTTTTTCGATTAGGGTAAAATTACAATTTCTTTATTTTTCATGAGAGAGCTTATTGAGTTGGTGTATGTACTACAATACAGAATAGAAAAGGGCATTGTATATTTTCTCTGACAGATTATATTCAGACCTATTTTGCTTTTTACATTGGGGTGCCTAGATAATATTTAGATTTTTTTCGATTCACGTAAATTTAGAATTTCGGTATTTTACATGAGAGAGCATATTGAGTTGGTGTATATACTACAAAACAGAGCAGAAAAGGGCATTGTATATTTCTTCATACAGAATATATTCAGAGCAATTTTGCTTTTAACATTGGGGTGCCTAGATAATATTTAGTTGTTTGTCGATTCACTTAATTATAGAATTTCTGTATTTTACATGAGAGAGCATAGTGAGTTGGTGTATATACTCCAAAATAGAGTAGAATAAGGCATGGTATATTTTATGTAACAAAGTATATTCAGAGCCATTCTCTTTTAACTTTGGGTCACCTAGATATTATTTAGATATTTTTCGATTCGCGTAAATTTAGAATTTCGGTATTTTACATGAGAGAGCATATTGAGTTGGTGTATATACTCCAAAACAGTGTAGAAAAGGGCATTGTATATTTTTCTCTGACAGATTATATTCAGGGCAATTTTGCGTTTAACATTGGGGTGCCTAGATAATATTTAGATTTTTTTCAATTCACGAAAAATTAGAATTTCGGTATTTTACATGAGAGAGCATGCTGACTTGGTGTATATACTCCAAAACAGAGTAGAAAAGGGCATTGTATATTTTCTCTGACAGATTATATTCAGAGCAATTTTGTTTTAACATTGGGGTGCCTAGATAATATTTATATTTTTTTTCGATTCGCTTAAATATAGAATTTCTGTGTTTTACATGAGAGAGCATATGGAGTTTGTGTATATACGCCAAAATAAAGTAGACTACGGCATTGTATAGTTTTCGTGACAGATTATATTCAGAGATAATTTGTTTTTAACATTGGGGTGCCTAGATAATATTTAGATTTTCTCGATTCGGGTAAAATAGAATTTCTGTATTTTACATGATAGAGCGTACTGAGTTGTTTTATATACTCCAAAATAGAGTAGAATAAGGCATTGTATATTTTCTCTAAGAGACTATTTTCAGAGCCATATTCTTTTAACTTTGGGGCGCCTAGATATTATATAGATTTTTTTCAATACGCGTAAAATTAGAATTTCGCTATTTTACATGAGAGAGCATACTGAGTTGGTGTATATACTCTAAAACAGAGTAGAATAGGGCATTGTATATTTTATCTGACAGATTATATTCAGACCAATTTTGTTTTTAAAATTAAAGTGCCTAGATAATATTTAGAATTTTTAGATTCACGTAAATTTAGAATTTCTGTATTTTACAAGAGAGAGCACACTGAGTTGGTGTCTATACACCAAAAAAAGTAGAATAAGGCATTGTATATTTCTTCAAACAGAATATATTCAGAGCCATTTTCTTTTAACTTTGGGGCACCTAGATATTATTTAGATTTTTTTGGATTCGCTTAAATATATAATTTCTGTAATTTACATGAGAGAGCATATGCAGTTGGTGTATATACTCCAAAACAGAGTAGAATAAGGCATTGTATATTTTTTCTAACAGACTATATTAAGAGCCATTTTCTTTTATATTTCGGGCGCCTAGATATTATTTAGAGTTTTATTGATTCGCGTAAAATTAGAATTTCTATATTTTACGTAAGAGACCATATTGAGTTGGTGTATATACTATAAAACAAAGTACAAAACAGCATTTTTTATTTTTTCTGACAGATTTTATTCAGAGCAATTTTGCTGTTAACATTCAGGTGCCTAGATTATATTTAGATTTTTTTCGATTCACGTAAAATTCGAATTTCTGCATTTTACATGAGAGAGCATACTGAGTTCGTGTATATACTACAAAACAGAGTAGAAAAGGCATTATATATTTTTTCTGACAGATTATATTCAGAGCAATTTTACTGTTAACATTGGGGTACCTAGATAATATTTAGATTTTTTCGATTTGTGTAAAATTAGAATTTCTGTATTTTACATGAGAGAGCATATTCAGTTGGTGTATATACTTCAAAACAGAGTAGAAAAGAGGATTGTATATTTTTCATACAGAGTATATTCAGAGCAATTTTTCTTTTAACATTGGTGTGCCTGGATAATATTTAGATTTTTTTCGATTCACGTAAATTTATAATTTATGTATTTAACATGAGAGAGCATACTGAGTTGGTGTATTTGCTCCAAAACAGAGTAGAATCAGGCATCGTATATTTTTTCTAGCAGACTATATTCAGAGCCATTTTCTTTTAACTTTGGGGTGCCTAGATATTATTTATATTTTTTTGATTCGCGTAAAATTAGAATTTCTGTATTTTACGTGAGAGAGCATATTGAGTTGTTGTATATATTCGAAAACAGAGTAGAATAGGACATTGTATATTTTTTCTGACAGATTATATTCAGAAAAATTTGCTTTTAACATTCGTGTGCGTGGATAATATTTAGATTTTTTTCGATTCAGGTAAAATTAGAATTTCGGTATTTTACATGAAAGAGCATACTGAGTTGGTGTATATACTCCAAAACAAAGTAGAATAAGGCATTGTATATTTTTTCAAACAGAATATATTCAGAGCCATTTTCTTTTAACTTTGGGGCGCCTAGATATTATTTAGATTTTTTGATTCACGTAAAATTAGAATTTCGGTATTTTACATGAGAGAGGATATTGAGTTGGTGTATGTAATGCAAAACATTGCAGTAAAGGGCATTGTAAATTTTTTTGAGAGATTTTATTCAGAGCAATTTTGCTTTTAACATTGGGCTGCCTAGATAATATTTACATTTTTTTTAATTCGCTTAAATATAGAATTTCTGTATTTTACATGTGAGAGCATACTGAGTTGGTGTATATATTCCAAAACAGAGTAGAATAGGGCATTGTACATTTTTTCTGACAGAATATATTCAGAGCAATTTTGCTTTTAACATTGGAATGCCTAGATAATTTTTAGATTTTTTTCGATTCACTTAAATATAGAATTTCGGTATTCTACATGAGAGAGCATACTGAGATGGTGTATATACTCCAAAACAGTGTAGAATAAGACATTGTATATTTTTTCTAACAGATTATATTCAGCGCCATTTTATTATAACTTTGGGGCGCCGAGATCTTATTTAGATTTTTTTCGATTCTTGCAAATTTAGAATTTCTGTATTTTACATGAGAGAGCATATGGAGTTGGTGTATATAGTCCAAAATAGAGTAGAATAGGGCATTGTACATGAGAGAGTATACTGAGTTGTTGTATATACTCCAAAACAGAGTAGAATAAGGCATTGTATATTTTTTCTAACAGACTATATTCAGAGCAATTTTCGTTTAACTTTGGGGCACTTGGATATTATTTAGATTTTTTTCGATCCATGTAAAATTAGAATTTCACTATTTTACATAAGAGAGCATATTGAGTTTTTGCATATATTACAAAACAGAGTAGAAAATAGCATTGTATATTATTTCTGAATGATTATAATCAGAGATATTTTGCTTTTAACGTTGGGGTGCCTGGATCATATTTAGATTTTTTTCAATTCGCTAAAATATAGATTTTCTGTATTTTACATGAGAGAGCGTATGGAGTTGGTGTATATACTCCAAAACAAAGTACAATTGGGCATTGTATATTTTTTATGACAGACTATATTCAAAGCAATTTTGTTTTTAACATTGGGGTGCCTAGATAATATTTAGATTTTTTTCACTTAGCTAAAATATAGAATTTCTGTATTTTATATGAGAGAGCATATGGAGTTGGTGTATATACTCCAAAACACAGTAGAATAGGGCATTGTATATTTTTTATGACAGATTATATTCAGAGCAATTTTGTTTTTAATATTGGTGTGCCTAGATAATATTTAGATTTTTTCGATTCAAGTAAAATGAGAATTTCGGTATTTTACATGAGAGAGCATACTGAGTTGGTGTATATACTCCAAAACAGTGTAGAATAAGGCATTGTATATTTTTTCTAACAGACTATATTCAGAGCCATTTTCTTTTAACTTTGGGGCGCCTAGATATTATTTAGATTTTTTTGGATTCGCTTAAATATATAATTTCTGTAATTTACATGAGAGAGCATATGCAGTTGGTGTATATACTCCAAAACAGAGTAGAATAAGGCATTGTATATTTTTTGTAACAGACTATATTAAGAGCCATTTTCTTTTATATTTCGGGCACCTAGATATTATTTAGAGTTTTATTGATTCGCGTAAAATTAGAATTTCTATATTTTACGTAAGAGAGCATATTGAGTTGGTGTATATACTACAAAACAAAGCACAAAACAGCATTTTTTATTTTTTCTGACAGATTTTATTCAGAGCAATTTTGCTGTTAACATTAAGGTGCCTAGATTATATTTAGATTTTTTTCGATTCACGTAAAATTCGAATTTCTGCATTTTACATGAGAGAGCATACTGAGTTCGTGTATATACTACAAAACAGAGTAGAAAAGGCATTGTATATTTTTTCTGACAGATTATATTCAGAGCAATTTTACTGTTAACATTGGGGTACCTAGATAATATTTAGATTTTTTCGATTTGTGTAAAATTAGAATTTCTGTATTTTACATGAGAGAGCATATTCAGTTGGTGTATATACTTCAAAACAGAGTAGAAAAGAGGATTGTATATTTTTCATACAGAGTATATTCAGAGCAATTTTTCTTTTAACATTAATGTGCCTGGATAATATTTAGATATTTTTCGATTCGCTTAAATATAGAATTTCTGTATTTTACATGAGAGAGCATATTGAGTTGGTGTATATACTCCAATACAGAGTAGAATAAGGCATTGTATATTTTTTCTAACAAAGTATATTCAGAGCCATATTCTTTTAACATTGGAGTGCCTAGATAATATTTAGATTTTTTCGATTTGGGTAAAATTAGAATTTCTTGGTTTTACATCAGAGAGCATATTGAGTTGGTGTATATACTCCAAAACAGAGTAGAATAGGGCATTGTATATTTTTTCTGACAGATTATATTCAGAGCAATTTTGCTTTTGTCATTTGGGTGCCTAGATAATATTTATATTTTTTTCAATTCACGTAAAATTAGAATTTCTGTATTTTATATGAGAGAGCACACTGAGTTGGTGTATATTCTCCAAAACAAAGTAGAATAAGGCATTGTATATTTTTTCTAACAGACTATATTCAGAGCCATTCTTTTTTAACTTTGGGGCACCTAGATAAAATTTGATTTTATTCGATTCGTGTAAAATTAGAATTTCGGTATTTTACATGAGAGAGAATATTGAGTTGGTGTATATACTCCAAAAAAATGTAAAAAAAAGCATTGTATATTTTTTATGACAGATGATATTAAGAACAATTTGCTTTTAATATTGGGGTGCCTAGATAATATTAAGAATTTTTTTGATTCACGTAAAATTAGAATTTCGGTATTTTACATGAGAGAGCCTACTGAGTTGGTATATATACACCAAAACAAAGTAGAATAAGGCATTGTATATTATTTCTAACAGACTATATTCAGAGCCATTTTCTTTTGTCTTTGGGGCGCCTAGATACTATTTAGATTTTTGGCGATTCACGTAACTGTAGAATTTCTGTACTTTACATTAGAGAGCATATGGAGTTGGTGTATATACTCCATAACAGAGTAGAATAGAACATTGTATATTTTCTGTGATACATTATATTCAGAGCAATTTTGTTTTTAACATTGGGGTGCCTAGATAATATTTTGATTTTTTTCGATTCACGTAAAATTAGAA
Source organism: Callithrix jacchus (assembly GCF_049354715.1). NCBI lineage: Eukaryota > Metazoa > Chordata > Mammalia > Primates > Cebidae > Callithrix > Callithrix jacchus. The sequence continues at coordinate 662,135 of NC_133502.1, read as the reverse complement.
TTTCTGTATTTTACATGAGAGAGCATATTGAGTTAGTGTATATACTCCAAAACAGAGTAGAAAAAAGCATTGTATGTTTTTTATGACAGATTATATTCAGAGCAATCTTGCTTTTTACATTGGGGTGCCTAGATAATATTTAGATATTTTTCGATTCACGTAAAATTAGAATTTCGATAGAGGGAGCATTCTGAGTTGGTGTATATACTCCAAAACAAAATAGAATAAGGTATTGTATATTTTTATAACAGACTATATTCAGAGCCATTTTCTTTTAACTTGGGGCGCCTAGATATTATTTAGATTTTTTTCAATTTGCGGAAAATTAGAATTTCGGTATTTTCCATGAGAGAGCATATTGAGTTAGTGTATATACTGCAAAACAAAGTAGAAAGGGGCATTGTATATTTTTTCAGAGAGGTTATATTCAGAGCAATTTTGTTTTTAACATTGGGATGCCTAGATAATAATTAGATTTTTTCGATTTGGGTAAAATTAGAATTTCTCTGTTTTACATGAGAGAGCATATTGAGTTGGTGTATATACTCCAAAAAAAGAGTAGAAAAGCGCATTGTATATTTTTTATGACAGATTATATTCAGAGAAATCTTACTTTTTACATTGGGGTGCCTAGATAATATTTAGATATTTTTCTATTTGCGCAAAATTAGAATTTCGATATTTTACATGAGAGAGCATTCTGAGTTGGTGTGTATACTCCAAAACAAAATAGAATAAGGTATTGTATATTTTTATAACAGACTATATTCAGAGCCATTTTCTTTCAACTTGGGTCGCCTAGATATTATTTAGATTTTTTTCGATTCGTGGAAAATTAGAATTTCGGTATTTTCCATGAGAGAGCATATTGAGTTAGTGTATATACTGCAAAACAAAGTAGAAAGGGGCATTCTATTTTTTTTCAGAGAGATTATATTCAGAGCAATTTTTTTTTTAACATTGGGGTGCCTAGATAATAATTAGATTTTTTCGATTTGGGTAAAATTAGAATTTCTCTGTTTTACATGAGAGAGCATATTGAGTTGGTGTATATACTCCCAAAAAAGAGTAGAAAAGGGCATTGTATATTTTTTCTGACAGATTATATTCAGAGCAATTTTTCTTTTAACATTGGGGTGCCTAGATAATATTTAGATTTTTTTCTATTCGCTTAAATATAGAATATCAGTATTTTACATGAGAGAGCAAATGGAGTTGTGTATATACTCCAAAACAGAGTAGAATAGGACATTGTATATTATTTCTGACAGATTATATCCAGAGCAATTTTGTTTTTAACATTGTGGTGCCTAGATAATATTTAGATTTTTTCGATTCGGGTAAAATTAGAATTTATGTATTTTACATGATAGAGCATACTCACTTGGTGTATATACTCCAAAAGAGAGTAGAATAAGGCATTGTATACTTTTTTTAACAGACTATATTCAGAGCCATTTTCTTTTATCTTTGGGGTGCCTAGATATTATTTAGATTTTTTTCGATTCGCGAAAAATTAGAATTTCGGGGTTTTACATTAGTGAGCATATTGAGTTGGTGTATATTCTACATAACAGAGTAGAAAAGGACATTGCATATTTTTTCGTACAAATTATATTTAGAGCAATTCTGCTTTTAACGTTTGGGTGCCTAGATTATATTTAGATTTTTTTCGATTCATGTAAAATTAGAATTACAATATTTTACTTTAGAGAGCATACTGAGTTGGTGTATATACTCCAAAACAGAGTAGCATAAGGCGTTGTATATTTTTTCACACAGAGTATATTCAGAGCCATTTTCTTATAACTTTCAGGCGCCTATATATTATTTAGATTTTTTTCGATTAACGTAAAATTAGAATTTCAATATTTTACATGAGAGAGCATATTGAGTTGGTGTATATACTACAAAAGAGAGTAGAACAGGGCATTGTATATATTTTCTGACAGATTATATTCAGAGCAATTTTGTTTTTAACATTGGGGTGCCAAGATAATATTTAGATTTTTTTTGATTCAAGTAAAATCAGATTTTGGTATTTTACATGAGAAAGCATAGTGAGTTGGTGTATATACTACAAAACAGAGTAGAACAGGGCATTGTATATTTTCTCTGACTGATTATATTCAGAGCAATTTTGCTTTTAACATTTCAGTGCCTATATAATATTTAGATTTTTTTTTGGTTTCCTTAAATATAGAATTTCTGTACTTAACATGAGAGAGCATATGGAGTTGGTGTATATACTCCAAAACAGAGTAGAAAAGAGCACTGTATATTTTTTCTGACAGATTATATTCAGAGCAACTTTGTTTCAACATTGGGGTGCCTAGATAATATTTAGATTTTTTCACTTCGGGTAAAAATAGAATTTCTGTATTATTCATGAGAGAGCATAGTGAATTGGTGTATATACTCAAAACAGAGTAGAAAATGGCATTGTATATTTTTTCTGACAGATTATATTCAGAGCAATTTTGCTTTTAACATTCGGGTGCCTAGATAATATTTAGATTTTTTTTTGATTCACGTAAAATTAGAATTTCTGTATTTTACATGAGAGAGCATACTGTGTTGGTGTATATACTCCAAAACAGAGTAGAATATGGAAATGTATATTTTTTCTAACAGACTATATTCTGAGCCATTTTCTTTTAACTTTAGGGCACCTACATATTATTTAGATTTTTTTCGATTCGTGTAAAATTGGAATTTCGTTATTTTACATGAGAGAGCATATTGTGTTGTTGTATATACCACAAAACAGATTAGAACATAACATTGTGTATTTTTTCTGACAGATTATATTCAGAGCAATTCTGCTTTTAACATTGGGGTGCCTAGATAATATTAAGATTTTTTTCAATTCGCTTAAATATAGGATTTCTGTATTTAACATGAGAGAGCACATGGAGTTAGTGTTTATATTTTATAACAAAGTAGAATAAGGCATTGTATAATTTTTTGACAGATTATATTCAAAAAATTTTGTTTTTAACATTTCGGTGCCTAGATGAAATGTAGATTTTGTCGATTCAGGTAAAATTTGAATTTCTTTATTTTACATGAGAGAGAATACTGTGTTTGTATATACTACAAAAAAGAGTAGAATAGGGCATTGTATATTTCTTCTGACAGATTATATTCAGAGAAATTTTGTTTTTAACATTTCGGTGCCTAGATAATATGTAGATTTTGTCGATTCGGGTAAAATTTGAATTTCTGTATTTTACATAAGAGAGCATAATGGGTTGTTGTATATACTGCAAAACAAAGTAGAATAAGGCATTGTATATTTTTTCTAACAGACTATATTTAGAGCCATATTCTTTTAACTTTGGGGCGCCTAATTATTATTTAGATTTTTTTCGATTCGCGTAAATTTAGAATTTCGTTATTTTACATGAGAGAGCATTTTGAGTTGGTGTATATACTACAAAGCAGAGTAGAAAAGGTCATTCTATATTTTTTCTGACAGATTATATTCAGAGCAATTTTACTTTTAACATTGGGGTGCCAAGATAATATTTAGATTTTTTTCGATTCACGTAAAATTAGAATTTCGGTATTTTACCTGATAGAGCATACTGAGTTTGTGTATATACTCCAAAACAGAGTAGAAAAAGGCATTGTATATTTTTTCTTACAGACGATTTTTAGAGCCATTTTCTGTTAACTTTGGGGCGGCTAGATATTATTTATATTTTTTCGATTCGGGTAAAATAACAATTTTGGTATTTTACATGAGAGAGAATATTGTGTTGGTGTATATACTACAAAACAGAGTAGAAAAGGGCATTGTGTATTTTTTCTGACAGATTATACTCAGAGCAATTTTTCTTTTAACATTGGGGTGTCTAGATAATATTTAGATTTTTATCAATTCGCTTAAATATAGAATTTTTGTATTTTCCATGAAAGAGCAAATAAAGTTGGTGTATATACTCCAAAACAGAGTAGAATAGGTCATTGTATATTTTTTTCTGACAGATTATATTCAGAGCAATTTTGTTTTTTACATTGGGGTGCCTACATAATATTTAGATTTTTTTCAATTCACGTAAATTTAGAATTTCAGTATTTTAAATGAGAGAGCACACTGAGTTGGTTTATAAACTCCAAAACAGAATAGAATAAGGCATTGTATATTTTATCTAACATACTATATTCAGAGCCATTTTCTTTTAACTTTGGGGTGCCTAGATATTTTTTAGATTTTTTTCGATTGGCATGAAATTATAATTTCGGTATTTTACATGAGAGAGCATATTGAGTTCGTGTATATACTCCATAACAGATTAGAAAAGGGCATTGTATATTGTTTCTGACAGATTATATTCAGAGCAATTTTGTTTTAACCTTGGGGTGCCTAGATATTATTTAGATTTTTTCAATTCACATAAAATTCATATTTCGGTATTTTACATGAGAGAGCGTCTTTTAACTTAGGGGCGCCTAGATATTATTTAGATTCTTTTCGATTCACGTTAAATTTGAATTTCAGTATTTTACATGAGAGAGCATATTTGGTTGGTTTATATACTACAAAACAAAGTAGAAAGGGCATTGTATATTTTTTCTGACAGATTATATTCACAGCAATTTTGCTTTTAATATTGGGTGTCCTAGATAATATTTAGATTTTTTTGATTCGCTTAAATATAGAATTTCTGTATTTTACATGAGAGAGCATACTGTGTTGTTGTATATACTACAAAAAAAGAGTAGAATAGGGCATTGTATATTTTTTCTGACAGATTATATTCAGAGCAATATTGTTTTTAACATTGGGGTGCCTATATAATATTTAGATCTTTTTGATTCGGGTAAAATTTGAATTTCTGTATTTTACCTGAGAGAGTATATTGAGTTGGTGTATATACTCCAAAACAGAGTAGAATACGGCATTGTATATTTTTTCTGACAGATTATATTCAGAGAAATTTTGCTTTTAACATAGGGGAGACAAGATAATATTTTACATGAGAGAGCATAGTGAGTTGGTGTATATACTGCAAAACAGAGTAGAACAGGGAATTGTATATTTTCTCTGACTGATTATATTCAGAGTAATTTTGCTTTTAACATTGCAATGCCTAGATAATATTTAGATTTTTTTCGATTTTCTTAAATATAGAATTTCTGTACTTAACATGAGACAGCATATGGAGTTGGTGTATATACTCCAAAACAGAGTAGAATAGAGCATTTTATATTTTTTCTGACAGAATATATTCAGAGCAATTTAGTTTTTAACATTGGGGTGCCTAGATAATATTTAGATATTTTTCGATTCACGTAAAATTAGATTTTGGTACTTTACATGATAGAGCATACTGAGTTGTTGTATATACTCCAAAACAGAGTAGAATATGGCATTGTATATTTTTTTGGACAGATTATATTCAGAGTAATTTTGTTTCAAAATTGGGGTGCCTAGATAATATTTAGATTTTTTCCCTTCTGGTAAAAATTGAATTTCTGTATTTTACATGAGAGAGCATAGTGAATGAGTGTATATACTCAAAACAGAGTAGAAAAGGACATTGTATATTTTTTCTGACAGATTATATTCAGAGCAATTTTGCTTTTAACATTCGATTGCCTAGATAATATTTAGATTTTTTTCGATTCACGTAAAATTAGAATTTCTGTATTTTACATGAGAGAGCATACTGTGTTGGGGTATATACTCCAAAAAAGAGTAGAATAAGGAATTGTATATTTTTTCTAACAGACTATGTTCTGAGCCATTTTCTTTTAACTTTAGGGCACCTACATATTATTTAGATTTTTTTTGATTCATGTAAAATTTGAATTTTGTTATTTTACATGAGAGAGCATATTGTGTTGGTGTATATACTCCAAAACAGAGTAGAATAGGGCATTGTATATTTTTTCTGACAGATTATATTCAGAGCAATTTTGTTTTTAACCTTGGGGTGCCTAGATAATATTTAGATTTTTTCAATTCACGTAAAATTCATATTTCGGTATTTTACATGAGAGAGCATACTGAGTTGGTGTATATACTCCAAAACAAAGTAGAATAAAGCATTGTATATTTTTTCTAACACACTATATTCAGAGCCATTTTCTTTTAACTTTGGGGTGCCTAGATATTATTTAGATTATTTTCGATTTATGTAAAATTAAAATTTTTTTATTTTACATGAGAAACCATATTGAGCAGGTGTATATACTCCAAAAAAGAGTAGAAATGTGCATTGTATATATTTTCGGACAGATTATATTCAGAGAAATTTTGTTTTTAACATTTGGGTGCCCAGATAATATGTAGATTTTTTCGATTTGGGTAAAATTAGAATTTCTGTATTTTACATGAGAGAGCATACTGGGTTGTTGTATATACTCCAAAAGAGAGTAGAATAAGTCATTGTATATTTTTTCTAACAGACTATATTCAGAGCCATTTTCTTTTATCTTTGGGGCGGTTAGATATTATTTAGATTTTTTTCGATTCGCGTAAAATAACAATTTTTGTATTTTACATGAGAGAGAATATTGAGTAGGTGTATATACCCCAAAACAGAGTAGAAAAGGGCATTGAATATTTTTTTTGAGGGATTATATTCAGAGCAATTTTGCTTATAACATAGGGGTGCCTAGATAATATTTAGATTTTTTTCGATTCACGTAAAATTAGAATTTGGATGTTTTACATGAGAGAGCATACTGAGTTGGTGTATATACCCCAAAAGAGAGTAGAATAGGTCATTGTATATTTTTTCCGAGAGATTATATTCAGAACAATTTTGCTTTTAACATTGGGGTGCCTTGATAATGTTTAGATTTTTTCGATTCAGGTAAAATTAGAATTTCTGTATTTTACATGAGAGAGCATATTGAGTTGGTGTATATACTCCAAAACAGGGTAGAAAAGGGCATTGTATATTTGTTCTGACAGATTATATTTAGAGTAATTTTGCTTTTAACATTGGGGTGCCTAGATGATATTTAGATTTTTTTCGATTCGCGTATAATTAGAATTTTGATATTTTACATGAGAGAGCATATTGAGTTGGTGTATATTCTCCAAAACAAAGTAGAATTGGACGTTGTATATTTTCCCTGAGAGATTATATTCAGAGTAGTTTTGCTTTTAACATTGGGGTGCCTAGATAATATATAAATTTTTTTCGTTTCGGGTAAATTTAGAATTTCGGTATTTTACATGAGAGACCATATTGAGTTGGTGTATATACTCCAAAAAAGAGTAGAAAATGGCATTGTATATTTTTTCTGACAGATCATACTCAGAGCAATTTTGCTTTTAACATTGGGATGCCTAAATAATATTTAGATTTCATTCGATAAGCATCAATTAATAATTTCAGTATTTTACATGTGAGAGCATATTGAGTTGGTGTATATACTCTGCCACAGAGTAGAATAGGGCATTGTATATTTTTTCTGACAGATTTTATTGTGAGCAACTTTTTTTTAACATTGTGGTGCCTAGATAATATTTAGATTTTTTCGAATCAGATAAAATTAGAATTTCTGTATTTTACATGAGAGAGCATACTGAGTTTGTTTATATACAACAAAACAGAGTAGGAAAGGGCATTGTATATATTTTCTAACAGACTATAATCAGACCATTTTTTTTTTAACTTTGTGGCGCCTAGATTTATTTAGATTTTTTTTGATATGCGTAAAATTAAAATTTCTATATTTTACGTGAGAGAGCATATTGAGTTGGTGTATATAATCCCAAACAGAGTAGAAAAGGGCATTGTGTATTGCTTCTTACAGATTATATTCAGAGCAATTTTGTTTTAAACATTGGGGTGACTAGATAATACTTAGATTTTTTTGATTTGGGTAAAATTTGGATTTCAGTATTTTACATGAGAGAGCATACTTAGTAGGTGTATATACTCCAAAAGAGAGTAGAATAAGGCATTGTATGTTTTTTGTAACAGAATATATTCAGAGTTATTTTCTTTTAAGTTTGGGGCGCCTAGATATTATTTAGATTTTTTTCGATTCACGTAAAATTAGAATTTCGGTATTTTACATGAGAGAGCATATTGAAATTGTGTATATATTCCAAAACAGAGTAGAAAAGAACATTGTATATTTCCTCTGACAGATTATATCAGAGCAATTTTGCTTTTAACATTCGGGTGCCTAGATAATATTTAGATTTTTTTCGATTCACGTAAAATTAGAATTTCGGTAATTTACATGAGAGAGCATATGGAGTTGGTGTATATACTCCAAAACAGAGTAGAATAGGGCATTGTATATTTTTTCCGAGAGATTATATTCAGAACAATTTTGCTTTTAACATTGGGGTGCCTTGATAATGTTTAGATTTTTTCGATTCAGGTAAAATTAGAATTTCTGTATTTTACATGAGAGAGCATATTGAGTTGGTGTATATACTCCAAAACAGGGTAGAAAAGGGCATTGTATATTTGTTCTGACAGATTATATTTAGAGTAATTTTGCTTTTAACATTGGGGTGCCTAGATGATATTTAGATTTTTTTCGATTCGCGTATAATTAGAATTTTGATATTTTACATGAGAGAGCATATTGAGTTGGTGTATATTCTCCAAAACAAAGTAGAATTGGACGTTGTATATTTTCCCTGAGAGATTATATTCAGAGTAGTTTTGCTTTTAACATTGGGGTGCCTAGATAATATATAAATTTTTTTCGTTTCGGGTAAATTTAGAATTTCAGTATTTTACATGAGAGACCATATTGAGTTGGTGTATATACTCCAAAAAAGAGTAGAAAATGGCATTGTATATTTTTTCTGACAGATCATACTCAGAGCAATTTTGCTTTTAACATTGGGATGCCTAAATAATATTTAGATTTCATTCGATAAGCATCAATTAATAATTTCAGTATTTTACATGTGAGAGCATATTGAGTTGGTGTATATACTCTGCCACAGAGTAGAATAGGGCATTGTATATTTTTTCTGACAGATTTTATTGTGAGCAACTTTTTTTTAACATTGTGGTGCCTAGATAATATTTAGATTTTTTCGAATCAGATAAAATTAGAATTTCTGTATTTTACATGAGAGAGCATACTGAGTTTGTTTATATACAACAAAACAGAGTAGGAAAGGGCATTGTATATATTTTCTAACAGACTATAATCAGACCATTTTTTTTTTAACTTTGTGGCGCCTAGATTTATTTAGATTTTTTTTGATATGCGTAAAATTAAAATTTCTATATTTTACGTGAGAGAGCATATTGAGTTGGTGTATATAATCCCAAACAGAGTAGAAAAGGGCATTGTGTATTGCTTCTTACAGATTATATTCAGAGCAATTTTGTTTTAAACATTGGGGTGACTAGATAATACTTAGATTTTTTTGATTTGGGTAAAATTTGGATTTCAGTATTTTACATGAGAGAGCATACTTAGTAGGTGTATATACTCCAAAAGAGAGTAGAATAAGGCATTGTATGTTTTTTGTAACAGAATATATTCAGAGTTATTTTCTTTTAAGTTTGGGGCGCCTAGATATTATTTAGATTTTTTTCGATTCACGTAAAATTAGAATTTCGGTATTTTACATGAGAGAGCATATTGAAATTGTGTATATATTCCAAAACAGAGTAGAAAAGAACATTGTATATTTCCTCTGACAGATTATATCAGAGCAATTTTGCTTTTAACATTCGGGTGCCTAGATAATATTTAGATTTTTTTCGATTCACGTAAAATTAGAATTTCGGTAATTTACATAAGAGAGCATATGGAGTTGGTGTATATACTCCAAAACAGAGTAGAATAGGGCATTGTATATTTTTTCTGACAGATTATATTCAGAGCAATTTTGTTTTTAACATTGGGGTGCCTAGATAATATTTAGATTTTTTCGATTCGTGTAAAATTAGTATTTCTGTATTTTACATGAGAGAGCATATTGAGTTTGTGTACATACTATAATACAGAGTAAAAATGGGCATTGTATATTATTTCGGACAGATTATATTCAGAGAAATTTTACTTTTAACATTGGGGTGCCTAGATAATATTCAGAATATTTTTGATTCGCTTAAATATAAAATTTCTGTATTTTACATGAGAGAGCATATGAAGTTGGTGCATATACTCCAAAACAGAGTAGAAGAAGGCATTGTATATTTTTTCTGACAGATTATATTCAGAGCAATTTTTGTTTTAACATTGGAATGTCTTGAAACTATTTAGATTTTTTTCGATTCACGTAAAATTATAATTTTGGTATTTTACATGAGAGAGCATACTGCGTTTGTGTATATACTCCCAAACAAAGTAGAATAAGGCATTGTATATTTTTTCTAACAGAGTATATTCAGAGCCATTTCCTTTTAACTTTAAGGCGCCTAGGTATTATTTAGATATTTTTTGATTCGTGTAAAATTAAAATTTCGGAATTTTACATGAGAGAGCATATTGAGTTGGTGTATATACTCCAAAACAGGGTAGAAAAGGGCATTGTATATTTATACTGACAGATTATATTCAGAGCAATTTTTCTTGTAACATTGGGGTGCTTACATAATATTTAGATTTTTTACGATTCACATAAATATAGAATTTCTGTATTTTACATGAGAGCATATTGAGTTTGTGTATATCGTCCAAAACAGAGTAGAATAGGGCATTGTATATTTTTTCTGACAGATTATATTCAGAACAATTTTGTTTTTAACATTGGGGTGCCTAACTAATATTAAATTTTTTTCTATTCGTATAAATCTTGAATTTTGATATTTTACATGAGAGAGCATATTGAGTTGGTGTATACATGCCAAAACACAGTAGAAAACGGCATTGTATATTTTTTCTAACAGATTATATTCAGAGCAATTTTGCTTTTGACATTGGGGTGCCTAGATAATATTTATATTTTATTCGATTCGACTAAATTTAGAATTTCGGTATGTTACATGAGAAAGCATATTGATTTGGTGTATATACTCCAAAACAAATTAGAAAAGGAGATTGTATATTTATTCTGACAGAATTTCTTCAGAGCAATTTTGCTTTTAACATTGGGGTGCCTAGATAATATTTAGATTATTTTCGATTGCTGTAAAAATAGAATTTCAGTATTTTACATGAGAGAGCATATTGAGTTGGTGTATATACACCAAAACAGAGTAGAAAATGACATTGTGCATTTTATCTGAGAGATCATATTCAGAGCAATTTTGCTATTAACATTGGGGTGCCTGGATAATATTTAGATTTCATTCAATTAGCGTAAATTTATAATTTCAGTATTTTACATGAGAGAGCATATTGAGTTAGTGTATATACTCCAAAACAGAGTCGAAGAGGGCATTGTATATTTTTTCTGACAGATTTTATTCAGAGAAATTTTGCTTTTAACATTGGAATGCCTAGAAAATATTTAGATTTTTTTTGGTACGTGTAAAATTAGAATTTCGGTATTTTACATGAGAGAGCATATTCAGTTGGTGTACATACTCCAAAACAGAGTAAACGAAAGCATTTTATATTTTTTCTGACAGACTATATTCAGATAAATTTTGCGTTTTACATTGTGATGCTTAGATAATATTTAGTTTTTTTTCGATTGACGTAGAATTAGAATTTCTTTTTTTTACATGAGAGAGCATATTGAGTTGGTGTATATACTCCAAAACAGAGTAGAATAAGACATTGTATATTTTTTCTGACATATCATCTTCAGAGACATTTTCTTTTAACCTTGGGGTGCCAAGATAATATTTACATTTCATTTGATTGTCGTAAATTTATGATTTCGGTATTTTACATGAGAGAGCATATTGAGGTGGTGAATATACTCCAAAACAGAGTAGAAAAGGGTATTGTATATTTTTTCTGACAGATTATATTTAGAGCAATTTTGCTTTTAACATTGGGGTGCCTAAATAATATTTAGATTCTTTCCTATTCACGTAAAACTAGAATTTCCGTAATTTACATGAGAGAGCATACTGAGTTGGTGTATATACTCCAAAACTGAGTAGAATAGGGCATTGTATATTTTTTCTGACAGACTATATTCAGAGAAATTTTGTTTTTAACATTTGAGTGTCTAGATAATATTTAGATTTTTTAGATTCGGGTAAAATTAGAACTTCGGCATTTTACATGAGACAGCATATTGAGTTGGTGTATATACTACAAAACAGAGTAGAAAAAAGCATTGCATATATTTTCTGACAGATTGTATTCAGAGAAATTGTGCTTTTAACATTGGGGTGCCTAGATAATATTTAGTTTTTTTTGATTCACGTAAAATTACAATTTCGGTATTTTACATAAGAGAGCATACTGAGTTGTGTATATACTCCAAAACAGAGTAGAATAGGGCATTGTATATTTTTTTGACAGATTATATTCAGAGAAAATTTCTTTTTAACATTGGGGTGCCTAGATAATATTTAGATTATTTCAATTCAGGTAAAATTAGAACTTTTGTATTTTACATGAGAGAGCATATTGAGATGGTGTATATACTACACCACAGGGTAGAAAAGGGCATTGTATTTTTTTCGGAAAGATTATATTCAGAGCAATTTTACTTTTAAAATTTGGGTGCCTAGATAATATTTAGATTTTTTTGATTCATTTAAATATAGAATTTCTCTATTTTAGATGAGACAGCATATGGAGTTGGTGTATATACCCTAAAACAGATAAGAAAAAGGCATTGTATATTTTTTCTGACAGATTATACTCAGAGCAATTTTGTTTTTAACACTGGGGTGCCTAGATAATATTTAGATTTTTTTTGATTCACGTAAATATAGAATTTGTGTATTTTACATGAGAGAGCATACAAAGTTGGTGTATATTCTCGAAAACAGAGTAGAATAGGGCATTGTATATTTTTTCTGACAGACTATATTCAGAACAATTTTGTTTTTAACATTGGGGTGCCTAAATAACATTTAGATTTTTTTCGATTTACGTAAAATTAGAATTTCGGTATTTTACATGAGAGAGTATACTGAGTTGGTGTATATACTCCAAAACACTGTAGAATAAGGCATTGAATATATTTTATAACAGATAATATTCAGAGCCATTTTCTTTTACCATTGGGGTGCCTAGATAATATTTAGATTATTTTTGATTCGGGTAAAATTAGAATTTTCGTGTTTTACATTAGAGAGCATAATGAGTTGGTGTATATACTCCAAAACAGAGTAGAAAAGGGCATTGTATATTTTCTCTGACAGATTATATTCAGAGCAATTTTGCTTTTAACATTCAGGTGCCTAGATAATATTTAGATAATTTTCGATTCACTTAAATTTAGAATTTTGCGATTTTACATGAGAGAGCATACTGAGTTGGTGTATATACTCCAAAACAGAGTAGAATAGTGCATTGTATAATTTTTCTGACAGATTATATTCAGAGATAAATTGTTTTTAACACTGGGGTGCTTAGATAATATTTACATTATTTTGATTTGGGTAAAATTAGAATTTCTGTATTTTACATGAGAGAGCATATTGAGATGGTATATATACTACAAAAAAGGGTAGAAAAGGGCATTGTATTTTTTTTCGGACAGATTATATTCAGAGCAATTTTACTTTTAACATTTGGGTGCCTAGATAATATTTAGATTTTTTTGATTCGCTTAAATATAGAATTTCTGTATTTCAGATGAGAGAGCATATGGAGTTGGTGTATATACTCTAAAACAGATAAGAATAAGGCATTGTATATTTTTTCTGACAGAATATATCCAGAGCAATTTTGTTTTTAACATTGGGGTGCCTAGATAATATTTAGATTTTTTTCGATTCACATAAATATAGAATTTTTGTATTTTACATGAGAGAGCATATGGAGTTGGTGTATATTCTCCAAAACAGAGTAGAATAGGGCATTGTATATTTTTTCTGACAGACTATATTCAGGACAATTTTGTTTTTAACACTGGGGTGCCTAAATAACATTTAGATATTTTCGATTTACGTAAAATTTGAATTTCGGTATTTTACATGAGAGAGCATACTGAGTTGGTGTATATACTCCAAAACAGCGTAGAAAAAGGCATTGTATATATTTTATAACAGAGGATATTCAGAGCCGTTTTCTTTTAAATTTGGGGCGCCTAGATATTATTTAGATTTTTTTTGATAAGCATAAAATTGGAATATCTGTATTTTACATGAGAGGGCATATTGAGTTGGTGTATATGCTCCAAAACAGAGTAAAAAATGGCGTCGTATATTTTTTCTGACAGAGTATATTTAGAGCAATTTTGCTATTAACATTGGGGTGCCCAGATGATATTTAGATTTTTTTCGATTCACGTAAAATTAGAATATTATTATTTTACATGAGTGAGCATATTGACTTGGATTATATACTCCAAAACAAAGTAGAAAAGGGCATTGTATATTTTTTCTGACAGATTATATTCAGAGCAATTTTGCTTTTAACATTGGGGTGCCTAGATAATCTTTAGATTTTTTTTTGATTCGCGTAAATTTAGAATTTCGTTATTTTACATGAGAGAGCATATTGAGTTCCTGTATATACTCCAAATCAGAGTAGAAGAAAGCATTGTGTATTTTTTCTGACAGAGTATATTCAGAGTAATTTTGGTTATAACATTGGAATGTCTAGATAATACTTAGAATTTTATCGGTTCATGTAAATCTAGAATATCTGATACTTACCTGGGAGATCATACTGAGTTGGTGTATATACTCTGAAACAGAGTAGAAGAAGGCATTATATATTTCTTTTGACAGATTACATTCAGTCCAATTTTGCTTTTAACATTGGGTTACCTAGATTATATTTAGATTTTTTTCAATTCGCGTTAAATTAGAATTTCGGTATTTTACATGGGAGAGCATATTGAGTTGGTGTATATACTCCAAAAAATAGTAGAAAAGGGCATTGTATATTTTTTCTGACAGATCATACTCAGATAAATTTTGCTTTTAACATTGGGGTGCCTAAATAATATTTAGATTTCATTCGATAAGCATCAATTTATAATTTCAGTATTTTACAGGTGAGAGCATATTGAGTTGGTGTATATGCGCCAAAACAGAGTAGAAAAGGGCATTGTATATTTTTTCTTACAGATTATAATCAGAGAAATTTTGGTTTTAAGATTGGGTTGCCTAGATAATATTTAGTTTTTTTTCGATTCTCTTAAATATAGAATTTCTGTATTTTACACAAGAGAGCATATTGAGTTAATGTATGTACACCAAAACAGAGTAGAATAGGTAATTGTATATTTTTCTCTGACAGACTATATTCAGAGCAATTTTGTTTTTAACTTTGGGGTGCCTAGATAGTATTTAGATTTTTTTTGATTCACGTAAAATTAGAATTTTGTTATTTTACATGAGAGAGCATACTGAGTTGGTTTATATACTCCAAAACAAAGTAGAATAGGGCATGGTATATTTTATCTGACAGATAATATTCAGTCCAATTTTTCTTTTAACATTGGGTTACTTAGATTATATTTAGATTTTTTTCAATTCGCGTTAAATTAGAATTTTGGTATTTTACATGGGAGAGCATATTGAGTTAGTGTATATACTCCAAAACAGAGTAGCAAAGGGCATTGTATATTTTTTCTGACAGATTACTTTTTGTGTAATTTTGCTTTTAACATTGGGGTGCCTAGATCATATTTAGATTTTTTTCGATTCACGTTAAATTAGAATTTTGGTTTTTTACATGAGAGAGCATACAAACTTGGTGTATATACTCTAAAACAGAGTAGAATTGGGCATTGTATATTTTTTCTGACAGATTATATTCAGAGAAATTTTGTTTTTAACATTGGGGTGCCTAGATAATATTTAGATTTTTTTCGATTCACGTAAAATTAGAATTTCGGTATTTTACGTCAGAGAGCATAATTATTTGGTGTATATACTCCAAAAGAGAGTAGAATAGGGCATTGTATATTTTCTCTGACAGTTTATATTCAGAGCAACTTTGTTTTTAACATTGGGGTGCCTAGATAATATTTAGATTTTTGTCAATTCACGTAAATATAGAATTACTGTATTTTACATGAGAGAGCATATGGAGTTGGTATATATACTACAAAACAGAGTAGAATAGGTCATTGTATATTTTTTATGACAGATTATATTCAGACCAATTTGGTTTTTAACATGGGGGTGCCTAGATAATATTCAGATTTTTTTAAATTCAGGTAAAATTAGAATTGCTGTATTTTACATGAGAGAGCGAATTGAGTTGGTGTATATACTCCAAAACAGAGTAGAATAGGGCATTGTATATTTTTTCTGACAGATTTTATTCAGAGCAATTTTGCTTTTAACATTAAGGTGCCTATATAATATATAGACTTTTTTCTATTCGCTTAAATATAGAATTTCTGTATTTTACGTGAGAGAGAATATGGAGTTGGTGTATATAATCCAAAACGAAGTAGAATAGGGCATTTTATATTTTTTCTGACAGACTATATTCAGAGCTACTTTGCTTTTAACATTGGGGTGCCTAGATAATATTTAGGTTTTTTTTCTATTCACGTAAAAATAGAATTTTGGTATTTTACATGAGAGAGCACACTGAGTTGGAGTATACACTCCAAAAAAGAGTAGAATAAAGCATTGTATATTTTTTCTAACTGACTATATTCAGAGCCATTTTCTTTCAACTTTAGGGTGCTAGATATTATTTAGATTTTTTCGATTCAGGTACAATTATAATTTACGTTTTTTGCATGAGAGAACATATTGAGTTGGTGTATATACTCCAAAACAGAGTAGAAAAGGGTATTGTATATTTTATATGACAAATTACATTCAGAGCAATTTTCTCTTAACATTGGGGTGCCTAGATAATATTTAGATTTTTGTCGATTAACGTAAATTTAGAATTTCGGTATTTTACATGATAGAGCATACTGAGTTGGTGTACATACTTCAAAACAGAGTAGAATTGGGCATTGTTTATTTCTTATGACAGATTATATTCAGAGAAATTTTGCTTTTAACATTGGGGTGCCTAGGGACTATTTAGATTTTTTTCGATTTGCTTAAATTTAGACTTTCTGTATTTTACATTAGAGAGCATATTTAGTTGGTGTATATACTCCAAAACAGAGTAGAATAGGGCATTTTAAATTTTTTCTTACAGATTATACTCAGACCAATTTTGTTTTTAACATTGGCGTGCCTAGATAATATTTAGATATTTTTCGATTCACTTAAAAATTGAATTTTTTTATTTTACATGAGAGAGCATATGAAGATGGTGTATATATTCCAAAACAGAGTAGAATAGAACATGTTATATTTTCTCTAACAGATTATATTCCGAGCAATATTGTTTCTAACATTGGGGTACCTAAATAATATTTAGATTTTTTCGATTCGGGTAAAATTGGAATTTCAGTATTTTACATGAGAGAGCATACTTAGTTGGTGTATATACTCCAAAACAAGGTAGAATAAGGCATTGTATATTTTCACTAACAGACTATTTTCAGAGTCATTTTCCTTTAACTTTGGGGAGCCTAGATAATATTTAGATTTTTGTTAGATTCACGTAAAATTAGAATTTCGGTATTTTATATGAGAGAGCATACTGAGTTGGTGTATATACTCCAAAACAGAGTAGAATAGGGCATTTTATATTTTGTCTGACAGATTATAATCAGAGCAATTTTGCTTTTAACATTAGGTTGCTTAGATAATATTTAGATTTTCTTCGATTCACGTAAAATTAGAATTAAGGTATTTTACATGAGAGAGCATACTGAGTTGGTGTATATACTCCAAAACAGAGTAGAATAGGGAATTGTATATTTTTTCTGACAGGTTATATTCAGAGCAATTTTGTTTTTAACATTCGGTTGCCTAGATAATATTTAGATTTTTTCCATTCACGTAAAATTAGAATTTCGGTATTTTACATGAGAGAGCAAACTAAGTTGGTGTATGTACTCTAAAACAGAGTAGAATATGGCACTGTATATTTTTTCTGACAGATTATATTCAGAGAAATTTTGTTTTTAACATTGGGGTGCCTAGATAATATTTAGATTTTTTCGATTCACGTAAAATTAGAATTTCTGTATTTTACACGAGAGAGCATACTGAGTTGGTGTTTATACTCCAAAACAGAGTAGAATAAGGCATTGCATATTTTTTATAACAGACTATATTCAGAGCCATTTTCTTTTAACTTTCGGGTGCCTAGGTATTATTTAGATTTTTTGGATTAGCGAAAAATAAGAATTTTGGTATTTTACATGAGAGAGCATAATGAGTTGGTTTATATACTCCAAAACAAAGTAGAATAGGTCATTGTATATCTTTTCTGACAGATTATATTCGGAGCTATTTTGTTTTTAACATTGGGGTGCCTAGATAATATTAAGATTTTTTTCGATTCTCGTAAAATTAGAATTTCGGTATTTTACATGAGAGAGCATACTGAGTTAATGTATATACTCCAAAACAGAGTAGAATAGGGCATTGTATATTTTCTCTGACAAAATATATTCAGAGGAATTTTGTTTTTAACATTGGGGTGCCTAGATAATGTTTAGATTTTTTCGATTCGGGTTAAATTAGAATTTTTGTATTTTACATGAGAGAGCATATTGAGTTGGTGTATATACTACAAAACCGAGGAGAAAAACGCATTTTATATTTTTTCTGACAGATTATATTCAGAGCAATTTTGTTTTTAACATTGGGGTTCCTAGATAATATTTAGATTATTTTCGATTCGCTTAAATCTAGAATTTCTGTATTTTTCATGAGAGAGCATACTG